>NC_051081.1:33555682-33855682 GCF_004664715.2 Peromyscus leucopus
CATTCCCATGACCATCCAGGGAGGGAAAAGGACGAGGATTCAGACTCGGCTTCCAGAGAGGTCAAAGATGTTGCCCGTTCCTAAGTCAACCCATCCGCTCACCAGCATGCGTAGCTTCCATAATGAGACAGGCCATACTGGGTCAAGACCCGGCCGCCAAAGGCTTAGGCTGATGACCCACCATCACTCTGGGTGACCTGAGTCTCGGGCTCTCTACTCTGCCGTCTACAAAGTGACTGGGGTGGGTTAGACGGATCATGTCCGTGATTCATTCTCTCACATACACAACCCAGGTCCCAGGTGCCTCCTCACCAGTCATGGACATTGACGGTTATCTGTCAAGCCCAGTGCATCCTCTCATGGGAAAGAGAGAGAGAGAGACAGGGAGAGACAGGGAGAGAAAGCCAGGCATTGCTAGTCAAGTGCTGCACCACTAGGCTTAAAGCTCTAACCTATCTTACCTCCTAATGACCTATAATTTTCATCTCTTTACACTTTCCTTCAAATCAAGCCTCTTTCTAGATCCTAAATAAGTTTATTTTAAAGGGAATTTTAGGTCACAATCATTGTAAGTAAACTAGTATTGCTTGTGATAGACTATGAAGTGGAATACTCTCTAAACACCTAGCTATGAAACGTCAGCCTCTGAAGCCTCTGAACCTAAGCATGGGTCTCTTTGTCACAACAAACACCAAAAGCAAAGACAAAGGCCAGCCTAGTGTACACACCTGTGACCCTAGCCCCTGAGAGGCCGGGGTACAAAGATCAAGGGTCATATAGCAAGACCCGTCACAGAAGTGATAACAGTAAAATGATAGATACTCAAAAGGACCCCCAACTTGAGGCTTGCTATTGGACACAATTGAAAAGATAGAATAAAGGAAAGTGAGTCAAAAATATTTATAGTATCATATAGCCGGCCATCATTATCTGCCACATGCCAGAAAAAGGAAATCTGAATCAGAATGATTAGTTTCAACCTTTACTTTAAAAAAAAGCAAGGCTCCTTTCAAAGTAGGACAGAGCTTCCCCGGTTCCTTGGCACCTTCCCGGAGATGTCCTTGTAAGATCTACAGATTCCTTGGTCCTAGCCAGCCCCATCCATTCCCAACAGCAAGTCACAGGCAGGCCTCCAAGCTCTTCCCAGAGCCCCCCGGGAATTGTTCCTTGCCAGCATCTTTGGTCCTCATATACTGATGACTTCTCTAAGACGTGTCACACGAGGCTGGCAGAACTGCCTCGCCATCTACTCACTAGATGGGCCATCTTGGGTCCCCCGAGCCCGGCCCATGGACAATTATGGGTCCCAGACATTGTCTCTCTTAGTAAGATGAGCATGGGTGACGAGACAGAGGCAGGAAGCCAAGGCCCCCCTGACCACACTCCAGAGCACCCGGCCGGAGTAGAGGTCAAGTCCCACCTGACGCATGGCGGGCAAAGCTAGGCTCTTGCTTGCTGACAGGGATGCTGGGCAGGGAGGCTCGGTTGGCCCGCTTCCTCAGGAGGGCTCCGAGGTTGTTTCTGCGTGGGCTGCTCAGCCCAGTGGGCACAGACAGGGTTCCGCTGCCCCGCAAAGGAAGGAGGCCTGTGGGGGAAAAGAAATCCCAGACTAAGCAGGTCCTCCCCCTCACCGGCATCAAGTTTCCGTGGATACGTGTGCATCATCAGCAGGTGACGGGGAGTGGACGTGACTCCTTGTCCTGTCTCGGGATGGGGAAGGGAGGAGCTGTGGGCGGGTGAGAGCCCAGGAGTTCTCCAGGAGGCTTCCCCAGTGGAGACACCCACCCAGTGCACCAGCACTCACACCCGGTGCACCAGCACTCACACCCGGTGCACCAGCACTCACACCCAATACATCAGCACTCACAAACAGTACATCAGTACTCACACCCGGTGCACCAGCACTCACACCCGGTGCACCAGCACTCACACCTGGTACATCAGCACTCACAAACAGTACATCAGTACTCACACCCGGCGCACCAGCACTCACACCCGGTGCACCAGCACTCACACCTGGTACACCAGCACTCACACCCAGTACACCAGCACTCACACCCGGCGCACCAGCACTCACACCCGGTGCACCAGCACTCACACCCGGTACACAAGCACTCACACCCAGTACATCAATACACCCAGTGCACCAGCACTCACACCCGGCGCACCAGACCTTCCTTTGCTGAGGCTCTCCACGCGCCCAGGCCCTGGGAAGCCAGCTCCGGCTCGCGCTCTGGCTCCTGTGCCCTCCGAAGCAGCTCCATCTCTCGCATCTGTTTCTGGCGCATCTTTTCCTGGGCAGACTTGGAAATGGTGAACTGGACCTGGGGCACGGTCAAGGAGAGGTCCGTTAACCCGGGGGACACAACCAGTCTTTCTACACCTTCATTCATTCATTCAGTCACAACACAGAAGACGTGTCGGCCACTGTTCCAGAGTTAAGTCCCGGTCCCCTAGGAGCTTCATGGAAGGGGTGGGGCACAGACAACCGTCAATGGGTCCGTAATGTCATAGGGGTACGCTAGAAGGAAAGCACAGCAGCAGAGATGGCGGCTTTGAACCCGCAGACCGGCGACTCCCTTCAGGGTGAAGTTTAAGTGGAGATAAAAAGGGAGAGAGGCGGCAGGCCACACAGTTTTGAGGAGAGGAATGTTTTAGCAGAACGACCGCAGAGTCCCTGAGGTTGGGGTGTGCCTAGCCTAAGAGGGAACAGCTTGAGTCAAAGCAGGCCAGGGAGTGGCGGGATGGCTGATTTTTAGGGCCCATGACAAGGGCTCAGGTTTCCCCTCAGAAGGACGTCAGAGATCATTTAAAGTCAAGCAGAGGCGGGACAGGACCCAACTTCCATTTGAGGAAAGCGGTTTCTCCAAAGGCTGTATTTTCATAACCTTTTATCTTTAGAGAGCGTGATACTCTTAAGAAGTTGTAAAAATGGAGCCAGGTGTAGTGATGCACGCCTTTAATCCCAGCACTCGGGAGGCAGCGGCAGGTGGATCTCTGAGTTCGAGGCCAGCCTGGGCTACAGAGTGAGTTCTAGGACAGCCAGGGCTACGTAGTGAGACCCTGTCTCGAAAAATAAATAAATAAATAAATAAATAAATAAATAAATAAATAAATAAATAAATAAATAAATAAATAAATAAATAAAAGGGAGGAGGAGAAAGTATAAAAATGGGATGAAAAGCCCCATGTGCCCTTCATCCAGCCTCCCCCAAGGATGATACCAACCACCATGGAACATTACGACTTCTGTTTCCCACGGATCAGGCTGACTCCTGCACGGGAAGACTCAAGAGCATGGGAAACCGTTAGGGAATAATGGGACACCCACACAAGAGGGGGAATTGGGGAGGCCACGGTAAGGGGAGAGCATGGGAACACTGGGGCACGAAAGCTGTTTGCAAGTAGAGTTCGTTCTGCTGATAAACAGAATATAGGGAGAGGGAGGAGGAGAAGCCAAGAGTGGACCTGGGATTTGGGGCCTGAGCAGCTGGGAATTGCCATTCACTGGGTGGAGACCCTGCGAGGTAAGGATTCAAAAGTAGGCATGGTAGGTTCAGAACCTAATTAGATGTTTAAGTCGCGATGCTGGAGGTAAGGGGAGGCGGTAAAGACTTGGGCCATCTTTAGCCTGCTGTACCTTAGACACAATGGTACCATGGACTAGAGCACACATTCTGAGATAATTAAACAGCCCCAGAGACCAGAGGACTGAGTCCCGGCGTCCTCCTCGGTATCTACAGGTCAGGAAGATGGAGGAATGAACTAAGGAGGGAGATGCGCTGTCTATCATGAGTGCCAGGAACACCTCCTTGCTCAGCTCTGTCTCTAGGTGGAAAACTGAAGAGGGACAGGTCACAAGCTGAGCCAAAAGCAGGTGCCAGGCAGAAGAGGGTTGAGATATGGCCCTTGGAACCTCGGTGGGGCGATGGGGAAGTGAGGGGGCCGGGGGGGAGTGATCTGGACTCAGGGAGAACGTCACTGATGCAAGGAAGCAGCCAAAGGCTAAAGATGGAGCCAGAACAGGAGATGGTGGTGGGCAAGTGGGACCTTGGAGTTGGGATAATATGGCAGAGACAAAACAGCGTGTAATGTCCTGGCCTATGGAATGACTGTAGTGAGTGGCTGAGGCGGGCTGGAGAATAAAGTCAGGTCACACGTAGGATTTTCACGGCCACCCTCACTGGAGTGGAGCCTGACCCTCCTGTTGTCGGCAAGGTATCTCTGTAACAGCACACGCTCAGGGCAGGCCTTTCATGTCTGTTTCAGAGCCGATCTGCCACAGCCGTTTTCGAAGGACAAACCCGAGGCTCCCACAGCAATGACTCCGTAAGTTTGACTAAAATCCATCTCAATCAGGGAAGCCAAGCCACCTCCCCCCACGAAGGTCACCTTCCACGTGCAAGGTATTTGTCAGCCTGTCAAGTGTAGCTTTGGCCCGCGAGCCTCTGAGTCAGCTGCCTCCCGGCTGCTATCTTGGGGGTCAGTTCAAATTACTCAGCCTGGTTCATCTAAAGCCTCCTGTCCTCTTCCCGGCATCCCGCTCCCTTTCGGCCCACGTGCGACCTTCTCCTGTCCTCCCTCCTCTTCCTCCATCTGCATTCTTCCCTGTTCCCAGGCCCTACCCTCATCCTCAGCTCCCTCTCCCTTTCTCTTACTCTTGGAAGCCCTCGTCCCCAAACTGTCCACACTTAAGGGTCTGGCCTTCAGGGCTTGGGGAAACCGCTTTGGCCATCCTTGGCTCGGCCTCATCCCCACCGGCTGGCCCCACACCGCAGAGTTTAAAGCAGGCTTGCATCCAGCCAGCTGGACCTCAGCTTCTTCCTCCTGTCTCTCGCCCGGTACCTTGGCGCTGGACTCCTTCTGGTCTTCTTCGGTCACCAGGGAGTGGGCTTCTTTGGCATGGCTGGAGGCAGGCTGTGACGAAGCCGGGGACTTTGGGGGGCCTTCGGCAGACTTGGCTTTGACAGCTGGGACCAAAGGCTTTGGCTCTGAGAAGTCAAGAGCAGGGACAGAGCTGAGGACAGTGGCACCATGGGCCGTCAATGGGTCCCTGACCCTGTGGCTGATGGACTTGCCTATGCAAGCTCTCGGTCCTCGGTCCTTCTGGCCCACATTTCCCTGGCGGGGAAGTTAAGTTTATTCTCCAGAGTAAACATTGCCAGGGATGTCAAGGACATGCCATTCTTCATTCATTCATTCATTCATTCAGAAAGCAAGCACTGAATGTTTTATTCTAAGAAGGGGAGAGGGTCGGAAACAGAGTCAAAGAAAACACACTTGTCAATCATTTTATATCACTCTAGCAGAACTGGAAGGGGCCAGAGAATTTTTTGAAAACAAGACCAATGTTTTCCCTTCACAGATGGGAAAACTGAGGCCCAGCAACCTTCATTTCCAAATATCAATTCCATAGCTATCTCATCATCACTCTCTATTTTCCCAATCAATGGATTTAAAGTTTTGTTTTTAAGTAGACGGATAGAGATGGGTTCCTCGATTTTCTCCTGCCCCTAAATCTAGTCGTCCATCACCTTGAGAGAGCCAGCTAACCAGGGGTTCACTGGAACTGGGGTTGCCATCTGGGGATGGTCAGGACTGGAAAGGGCATTTTGTGTCTGTGCTTCTACACAGCTCTTTGGTCACAGTTCCTCTGCGTCCCCCGTGTCTTCATGAAGGGTCCCTCTGCTTGTGGCAGGGTGGAGAAGAGCTAAGAAGATGCAGATGTTCAGGGGCCCACTGCTTAGGACAAGGTCTGTGAGAACGCCACACGATGTGAGACGCCATGGCAGCCCTTATTGGTATGCTACTGGCAATGTCCCCCGCAGCTGACAGCCAGAGACAAACTGTGCTCTAAGATCTTGTACATACCCAATTTCTCACCTACACCCCAAAGGGACACCTAGAAAGTCTTGTCTGACAGGCTGTCCCCGTTTATAGACACCTGGTGACATGGTCTCCTGGCCCAAACACCCATGCCAGCCATCTGAGGGCTAGCTCATCAAAACATACAGGGTGCCATGTGCATCCCCTCAGGCACATCCCACAACTGAGCCCGGGACACAGGAGAAGCATCTGCCTTTGAGGTGTCCCTGCTAGGCCTGCCTCTCAGGCCCAGCTCGGTGTCCTGTCCCAGAGCGTCCTGGGCGACAGCCTGTCACCCTGCCAGCTGCTTCGCCATGCTGAGCTGATTAGTCAGGGGCCTGCCAGGAAGTTGCTCACCCTCCCGCCACCAGTCAGCACAGCAGCCTGAGCTCAGAGTGCCCCTCAGAGGCTGTGGCCTCTTTTCCTAACCCCTAATCATTCTCCGCCACAGCAAAGCTTTGCTCCACCGCCATGCCCTCTCCAGGGCAGACCATCAACCCCAAAGGGATGACCTTCAATGTTCATTCCCCTCCTTTTTCCCTCCCCCACATCCACCCTCAGGTTGGCCCTGCTCCCCTGACCTTTGAATCTGCTGAGAGCAACTGTATGAGGTATTCGGGAGGTGGCTTAACGTCTCGCTCTGTCCAGCGAGGACATCTCTCTACGCTTAGCACAGAGCAAGAGGCCTCTGCTTGGTGTCTCAGGTCCACTCTGCTCCGGTGCGACCCCAATGCACTTCTGACAGGGTCGTCTCCCAGGCTCTGTGAGCTCACTGAGCCTCAAGGTGGCCTGGATCAAACTACTGAGCCTGGTTCACCTGGTTCGTCAAAAAGGAACAGCACATCTCCCTCGTCTGGACTGTCATGAGCTACATGAATTGGTGTGCATCCTGGTGCTGAGTAGAGTGGATGCCATTAAGTACTATTCCAGCCTTCCTAGTCGCTAGCACAGGCTTGTCACCGCTCTATCGTGTGGTGACATCCTCCCCATCCATCTGTGAAACAGGGTGAGTGCTCACGGGAATACGTACCCAGAGATGTGGGGGTCTTCTCCAGAGGCCCATTCTCGCAAGTCAATCTTAAAGGAAGAGAGAGAGAAAAGGACTGTATGAGATCCGGTTAGTCAGAGACACCGGGGCGAGAAGCCTGGGGTTGCTCCAAGGTGGGGGGAGACAGTGAGATGAACAGAGATGGCTTTGGTTTCCCTGCCAGAGATGGCGCTCCTTACACAAAGACTAGGTTGGTTGGTTATCCACCAGGCCAGGCCGGGAGTCGAGGCATAGTGCTAGGCGGTTCTCTGGCTGTGCAATCTTGTTTCCTAGGTAACAGCATCCACATGGAAACTGCTGTCTTAAACTAGAACCATGTCGCCGGGCGGTGGTGGCGCACACCTTTAATCCCAGCACTCGGGAGGCAGAGGTAGGAGGATCTCTGTGAGTTCGAGGCCAGCCTGGTGTACAGAGTGAGTTCCAGGAAAGGTGCAAAGCTACACAGAGAAACCCTGTCTCAAAAAACCAAAACAAACAAACAAACAAACAAACAAACCCTAGACCCATGTCTGACTCTACCCAGATGGAGGACCTAGGACTTCTCCCTCAGCTCCTGCCACAGGCCCTGCCTTGGCCTGTGCTTCACGGCAAGTGTTTTAGCTCCTAGGCCGCCTCTCCTTCCCTCACTGCTCACCACACTTTTTAAAGATGTATGTACATGCTGCACAGGCCTGCTTGTATCGGTGTTTCGTTGGGGGGGGTGCATGCATGGAATGGTGCATGTGCAAGTGTGTGTGTGTGTGTGCACGTGTCTCCAGAGGCTCGAGGCTGATGCGGGGTGTCTCCCTCCACCACCCTTCACCTTACGTTTCGAGGCAGGGTCTCTCCCTGAACCCAGAATTCACTGCTCTGGCTGGGGTGGCTACCCAGCTTGCTCTGAGGAACCCGTCTCCACCTCTCACATACGGGGGTTGGGGGGGGGAGTCATAGGATGAGCCATGATGGCCACCGGATTGCATGGGGTTCTAGAGATCCAGCTCTCATGGTTCTACTGCACACGCTTTACCTGCCAAGCCATCTCCCCTGCCTCACAGTGGCCTTCGGAAGTCAGAGCTTGTCTAATCCCCCCACCTAGGGACCTTTGATGACACCTAGCTGCTTCAAGAGAGGGTTTACACCCCTCGGGAGGGCACTTAGAGGCCCCTCACACAGGCAGAGCCTACCTCACAAGCAGACTCTTTGTAGCTTCCTAAACACCTCTCATTCCTCTGTGTGTATCTTTCTCCTCCTTTTTACACTGCCTCTCCTTCAAAATTCCCTCAGGAAATCACCCCAGCTGGATTGAGACGCTTTTCTATTGAGCCTCCCAACAAAACAGGCAGCCTTCTGCCTCATCTCCAGTCTCATTGGACTTGGACTCAGTGATTTGCACCCAGGTCTCTCTTATCCCCCAAAGACTTATTCACCCTGGTTTCCAAAGCACCTTGTAGATAGTAGGCACTTAATAGTTTTTAAGTAAATAAATGGTTAGGTGGGTGAATGAATGAACGAATGAACGAATAAAGTGGCAATAGAATGAATTTCCCATCCATTTGCTGAGCAGCCTTACAGAATTACAGATGGACAGCAGAAGACAGGTGTTCTCTGTGTGACTAACGCATGCCAGGCAGCGAGCTGAGCATCACGGCTTTTTGAGATACGGCCCTCGTCCTATCAAGTGCCAAGTTAAAGAATAGGATGAGGTTTAAACCAGACAAAATAAATAAGATGAACCAACATAAGGAGACACAAAAATCAATTTAATTAGCCAAGATTTGTTAGTTCAATCAATGAAACAGTGGAAGGGAGGTGGGTGGGGGTGGACAGGCAGTCCGTGGCGTGCGTGCGTGCAGACAAAGCCGAGGGGGCCACTTCCTGTCCTTGCCAGCCAGGTGAGGCAGGGGTGGAGGACAGTGCTGCTGTGCAGGACAGAAAAGCGCCACGTCATCGGAAGTGGGGCTCTGGCTCGGGAATCATCGGCACACCCACAGAGGCGTGGGACAGACCCTAGGTATAGCACAGGAGGAGGGCGAGGTCAAACCAAGCTGGAGAAGGTCATAGAAGAGCTCCGTGGGGACTGAAAACGGGAGGGGGGCTGGAGATGGCAGATCGGGACCTTGGGGGTGAAGCTACTAAGCAGCTCTAAGTGCAAAGCGGGAGGGAATGACAGGGACAAGAACCAGGTGGGAGCTTCTGGGAATTCTGTTGTTGCCAGAAAGGCGTGGGGAGGGGCAGCCTGTGAGGGACCGGAGCCAGACCTGCTGAAGGTGCAGGCGAAGGGCAGCTCCGCCGTGGAAGGGCAATTTGGGGAAGCACAAGGTGCCTCATGTTGCCATAGCAATATGCATTCCCTTTCTCTCCCCGCCCCCCCCCCTTCCTCTAAGGCTGACCAGCATTTGTCAGAGGTTCCCAGTGAGAGCGTGGGTCTCCAGGGAGAGGCCAGGCCATGGCAAAGTCCACCCAGAGCCCCCTGGTCCTGGAGGTCATGGGCACAGGTAAAGATGCCAGAAGAAAACCAGAAATTTTAGGATGGGTAAATTTAAATGACAGATGAAAGGGAACATGTAAGAGACTGCCTGGAAGTCACGGGTGTAAAACCAGAGAGGAGAGGAAGAAGAAACATCTGAGGGCTGGCCACAGTCCAAAAGATACGAGAAAGTACCGGGCGGTGGTGGCGCACGCCTTTAATCCCAGCACTCAGGAGGCAGAGGCAGGTGGATCTCTGTGAGTTCGAGGCCAGTCTGTTCTACAGAGTGAGATCCAGGACAGGCACCAAAACTACACAGAGAAACCCTGTCTCGGGGAAAAAAAAAAAAAAAAAGATACAAGAAAGTCAAGTCATGAGTTGGGAGGAAAGGCCTTGGGCAGAGCAAGGACTCTACCATTAATGCTGCAGAGAGGAGAGGAATCTGGGCATGAGGAGGAATGTTCGACCGTAAGGAAGGCCAGTCTGGAGGAGCAGGTGAACCTCACGTGAAAGCGAAAATGGAAGAGAGCTCCCACCCAGGAGCAGGTGCATGGACACGTTCCCACATCCCACAGAGGCTGGTGCACGTGGGTGGGCACAAAGGGCACGTGGATGTGTACAGAGGAGTAGGCAGTTCAGGAGACAGGAGATGAAGGATGCCAGAGAGAAATGGGCGACTTTGGGACATCAGGCCAAAGAAATGTGGAAGGAGAGATGTGACCGCTCTATGTAGTGGTTTAAGTGAGAAGCGTCCCCCATAGTCTCAGCATTCAGAAACTTGGTCTAGAGCAGGTGGCGATGTTTGGATAGGTTTAGGAGGTGAGGCCTTGCTGGAGGAGCAGGCTCTGGGGTTTCAAAAGCTTTGTGCTATTATTCCCAATGTTCTCACTCTGCTTCCTGCTTGAGGCTCAAGATGTGAGCTCTCAGCATTTTGTACCACCATGCCCGACACTTCCCCGCCATAATGGACTCCTCTGGAATTGTAGGTCTAAATAAACTCTTTCTTCTATAACTTGCCTTGGTCCTGTGGTATTTTATGATAGCAACAGAAAAAGAGACTAATACACCATACTAGGAGAGCCAAACTCATGCTTGGTGAGCATACACTCACACTCACATACATTCAGAGACACATATACTCACATGTATGTATACATACTCATACACACACACACACACACACACACACACATACACAGACACACAAACGTGATCACAGACATGTGCATATGAATTCTTACTCAGCCACTCTGACATGTCTGGGCTGGCCACTAGATGTTGAGAGCCATTTAGAAGGCTCTGCCTGCCTGTTTTCTTTACAAAAAGATTCATAATAACTCAGAGCCTCTGCCTGAACTGTTTCTGGGTGTGGCGACCTCTTTTTAAATCCAAAAGTTTTACGGAAAACCCATACGCTCACACATATGCATACACAAACATGCTCACACATGAGCACATTCATATACACAATAATGGTGATGGTTTTAGTATATCAGTTAAGAAAATACGTAATAATAGAGATCCACCATGAACTTGATCATGCCCTAAAACAATTTGTATTTCATTCATCACTATGGTAACCATAGACATTAAGAAACTAGAGAACAGGACACCCACTTCGCTTGTCAAGTATGCCTTCATGGACCAGAGAAGCTCCAACATCAGTGCTATGGCCTCCCCAGGTCTGGGGTTCATGGGTAGGGCATCCTTTCCAAACCTGGTACCTCCAAGCTGTATCTGCCATGGTGACTCAGCAATGGGGAGCCCAAGGGAATTTGGGGGTGAAGGGGGTACACAAGCTACAGGAGAGATGACTACAAACAGACATGAGATTTGAAGTTGGCCCCTTACCGAGTCTGTGGGGCCCTTGGTCCGGTTAGCACATCCTGGCCTGGACCCAAGGGGCTGGGCAGGGAGTCAGGCCTGCAGGAAGAGGTCCCCGTGGGCAGCCGGGCCTTCGGAATGGGCGGGATCACGATGCCTCCTAGAGACTTGTGCATCTTCTCATCATTACAGTGCAGGTACTGCCTGGAAATCTGTACCTGGGAGGGGAAGGGAGCCTGGGCCTCGGAAGCATGACTCACCGTACGTTCAGCTCCTAGTAACCTCACACAGAGTGTCTCCCACCTGAAGCCCGCTGGGGAAGGATGCTGGGAAATGCCTTTCGCTTCCCTTTTCAGTCTCTTAGCCTCACCCCAACCCTTCCGGAAGAACTGACAAGCTCTTCTGTTGTTTTTATTACCATGTGGATATTTTTTTTTGTCTTGTTTTTGAAACAGGGTTTCTCTGTGTAGCTTTGGAGCCTTTCCTGGAACTCACTCTGCAGCCCAGGCTGGCCTCGAACTCACAGAGATCCGCCTGCCTCTGCCTCCCGAGTGTTGGGATTAAAGGCATGTGCCACCACCGCCCCGCTGTGGATTTTTAATCTTCTCATTTCAGAAGAATCTTTGCCCATCAGAGCTGGTAGGGACCCTCTAAGACACCCAATTCAAAGCTCTGCTTTTATAAATTGGCCCAGGAAGAGATTTTATTGGCATTAAACAAGAGATGACCAGAAAACCAGGCAAATCCCAGAGACATGAATACCAGGGAAATCCTGGGGGCCACCAACTCCAGGGCGGTCAGTCTGGTAGCCCCTGTATCTTTCAGACAGCCCCTCCCCCAAAACTCCCAGGCCAGCTGTGGAGGTCTGGAATACTATGGGGAAAAGGTGTGAAATGAGGACCTGGAGTCCCTCTCGATGTCATCCTGATCTAGAGGTCTGTCCTGAGACACTTACAGAGATGCACAGAGCATGGGCCAAGCATTGGTAAAGGAAAAAAAAGCAGATAGGGTAACCGCAGTAAAGCCCCAGAGCTGTGGCGTCTCTTTACCTCCTGGGCACTGGTTCCCGAGTCCTGGAGATGCTGTCTGGCCCCAGGAGGGTCCAGGTCCTTCTCCTTGGCACTGCTGGCCTCAGGGGTGGTGGGGATGCTCTGGATGGGAGGCATTGGCCTGGCCACCCTCAGCAGCCTCTGTGAGGTGGTACGCGGGATGGTGCTCCTCAGAGGAACTCCTCTGGGGCCTCCCCCAGGATCTGAGCAAGGGTAAGATGGGGAACGAGTTACTGAGTACCTGGATCACGGGGAGCAGAGGGGGACTGCCATGCTAACCTAGGCCTTGTGTCTTGGGAGAAGGAGGGATGACGAGGGGAGAGGGCAGGGCTCCCTCCAACACCCACCAAAACATCTGATAAGCAGCGGGTTTTGAGGGTCCGCTTTCATTTCCATAGAATTTGGTAGAAATGCAAACCAAGGTCAAAGTTGGAATGGGTGGAAGGACAAGAGCCGTGCTGGGCTTAGAGAGGGGACAGCTGGCCCTGGCTGGAAGCCGTGTGACCCTGCGCGTTCCTAACTTCAGATCTAACATGTCCCTCCTCAGACTCATGTTTGGAGCACTGTCTCCCCAGCTGGCCGCGCTATTTGCAGCAACCGTGGAGGCCCAGCTGGAGGAGGGAGGAAGTAGGTCACTCGGGAGAGGCCTTTGAAGGTCAGAGCCCAGACCCTGGGTCCAGCCTTGGGCTCGGCTTCCTGGTTTGTGAGCGGCCTCAGACACACGCTGTACCCACTGCCGTGAACGGAGCCGCCCCACCTGCCTTGAAGCTGTGAACCAAAATAAATCTTCCTTCCCTCCAATTGTTTCTGTTCTGTGTGTTTCTGTTCAGAGATGTGGAAGTAATCATGCATCCACTAAGACTCAAGGAATGGACTCCATGGAATGTCAGCCCTGGGGCCTGCTGAATCCCAGTCACTCTGTGTACTGACACAAGATGCCAGCCTGGTGCCAGGCAGACACAAGGGGGCTAATCAATGTCTTTCCCCTCCCCACTTCTTCTCTAGCTACGGATGTGGGGTAGAGCTGCGTGACACTCCTAACCTAGACTAAGAGGGTGCCCCTCTTCCAGCATCTGTTATGGTTTATTCTCCCCACCTCCTATGCATCCCACAAAACCCCACCCCATCAGTAGAAGCCCACTCACCAGCCCCAGTGGACAACCCAAGAGCCTGAACACCTGCTAATCCTCATAGCCTGGGTGGCCTGGAGTCCTTGACCTCAGGGCGGCAGGTGATGACGGGGTCATGGCTCACCTTGAGAAGACGCCGCCATGCCTTCCGAGAGCCGCCTCTTCTTGAGCTTGTCCTTAATCTGGATGGTGTCTCGGGCCACGCTGCTGGCCTCTGATTCCAGGGAGGGGATAGCTGCCACAGGGTGAGGCCCCAAGGGCAGAGCTCCGAGGTTCCTGGGGTAGCCATTCCTGGCCGGCCAGCTTTTCAAAGGAGCATCCAATGGGAGGCGACTCTGGTCCTTGTGTCCACTCAAGAGCTGGGATGGCTTCTCACTGCTTAGCGGGACACTCGACCCTGGCTGCGGAGAGGCTGAGAGAGACGGAGACATGGTGGCTTCTCAACCAAGACCCCAGGTGGCACCAGACACCAGCAAGCTGGTTAGTATTGCGTCCAGAGAATAGTCAGCCATATGCCCAGTGAATCTCAGTCATTCTGTGTTTTTGTCATTCCTGGGGACCATTCATAGATTAGTGGTGCCATGAGACACCTAACCCTGAGTGAGACCCATGTCATGAAGTCTTCAGGTGTAAAAGGGGATCCATAGGCAGCCTTGTTGCAGAATGGGTAAGGGATGCTAAATACCTAGGGAAAAGTCTGTCTGCCCTGGGAACGTGTAGTAGTATTTGCTCCGCCCAGTACAATGGCAGGAAGCACCGCCTCCTTTGGGCCGTAAAGCCCAAGGTCATGGGCGCAGCAAATACCACTACAGGACCGTGTCCACCAGGCCCCAGGATCCAACCTTTGAGCACTGACAACAATATCCAACATGGATCCAGAGGACAAGCTGGGTCTTCAAAACAAGTCACCCTACATGTAGACTTCGAGTCATGCAATGTCTCATCCCTCCAGCATTTAACAGGCACTGTCCGTGGACAGAGAAAGCACCGTCCAGACGGTGGAGGGACAGAGATGATGAATGGAACACAGACTTTGTGATTAAGGGACTTTCAATGAGAGGAATATGATACGCTGTGGGGAATAGGCTCAAGGTAAATATGCAATGTGCCCTAAGGTACAGAGAGAAATGTTCAGTGTGCCCACTGTGTGAGTAGTGATGTAGAAGGCGTTGGTGAACCACAGCCCCGGAGGAGTCCTAGGACCTGGGAGAGCAAGGTGGTGGGCAGGGAGCTTGTAGAGGCACTGCCACATGGTTTCACTTGGAATCCCTGGACACAAATCCCAAGACCTGACCGGCAGGCTGCAGAGGTAGGGCTGGAGCTGACGTACAACCCAAGGACTGCCAAACTCCCTGACCAGCCACAACCCTGAGAGGACACAAGTCCCCAGCGCCATGGAGGCTTCCACTCAGAGCAAAGGGACTGAGCTCTGCCCTAGACAGTCCACAGCTAGGCACTGGAGCCGAAAGTCCAGGAGCAGGTGCCAGAGGGAGCCGAGGCAAGCATCAGACCAGGGCTGCCATGTTCGTGACTCCGCCTCCTGCTTCTCGTGTTCGGTGTCTTCTTTTTCTTTTTTCTTTTCTTTTCTTTCTTTCTTTTTTTTTTTTTTTTTGGTTTTTTGAGACAGGGTTTCTCTGTGTAGTTTTGTGCCTTTCCTGGAACTCCCTCTGTAGCCCAGGCTGGCCTCGAACTACAGAGATCCGCCTGGCTCTGCCTCCCGAGTGCTGGGATTAAAGGCGTGCGCCACCACCGCCCGGCTGCTCAGTGTCTTCTTAACCCAAGATGCAGGCCCCTGGGGAGACTATCCCTGGCTTGCTGGAGTTTGAGGGGTCCCGGATTCCTAGAAGAGCTAATCCATACTGTTGGAGCCCACTAAGCTTTCCTAGTGGCTTTACCCAGCAGGACTGCATAAGAGGATGATTGAGCCATAGGCTTGGGTTCCAGGTGTTCAGAAGGGTCTATACTTGGCTGTAGGTCTTTTTGCCTCACCCCTTGGCATTGGTATAAAAAGCCCTTTTGACTAAAGTTCTGGGCGGGTGGGTTTTGACCCAGGCCCTTGCGAGGCTATCCTGTGTTTCTGTCTTTCCTCTCGTCGTCTAGGTATCTTTTTCTATCTAAATATTCTTTACTTCTCCCTGCTCAAGAGTTGTAAAAAGTGGAGGCTGGTCCCCCACACATACTGAGAGCATCACTTTCCATCCCTGGGGTCTCTCTCTATGACCCTCAATCCCTAAGAAGACTTGTTTTCTCTGTTTCTACCTTTTGCTTAAGCTTTTTGTTTGGATGGTTCTCTGTTTGTTTTTGCTTAGTTTGGGTTTCTTCTCTACTCCTTAAAATAATTTTTAAAACTAGGCATCACACCGGATGGTGGTGGTGCATGCATCCCTTTAATCCCAACACTCAAGAGGCAGAGCCAGGCAGGTCTCTGTGAGTTTGAGGCCAGCATGGTCTACAGAGTGAGTTCCAGGACAGCCAGGGGGCTACACAGAGAAACCCTGTCTCAAAAAAAAAAAAAAAAAAAAAAAAAAAAAAAAAAAACTAGGCATCACTCCACAATATTAAAGTTGGTATATAAATGTTTTGTCAGATTCAAACGGTCACAAGTGTATACTTTCCAGCTTTTAAATTTTTTTTTCTTTTAGATAGAGCCTTGTATAACCCAGATAAGCTTCCAACTCATTGTGTAGCTAAGGATGATTTTGAACTCTGGTCCTTTATTTCCTCCGTCCGCCATGCTAAAATCAGTCTCTAGGAGCACAAGGGTCATGATACAAAAACACCTGCTACAGTTTGAGACAATCCAAGCATCCAGATACCATGGCAACCTCCTCCAGGCTGGGTTCCAGCTCTGTGGTCAGTGGCCTTGACTGGGTAGTTTCTAGAGGATCATCTCCCGTCCAATGCCAAAGACCCCAGAGAGGCCACCAGGACCATTTGGTGTGACCAAGTCACCAGGCCAGGTTCTCACCTTCACCATAAGGGAGAAGACTGGCATCGATGCTTCCAGGTGGGGGCACGCGGAGCCCAGCACTAGTCCGAGGAACACTCCCACAGTACACAGCCACAGGAGCCAGGACTTTGGCTAGGAACAGAATCACAGGATAACGGTACCTTAGAGTCCTCTGGGGCCCCAACTAGGGTATAATAGAAGAATAGGAGTACCCATACCCACGGTCACTCTCCCGCTTGGGGTCTCTGCTAGAAGAACCAAGGGCAGATCCTGGTCCCGGTCCTGACTCCAGAACCTGGACTCCAGAACTGATCAGGCAATGACCCTAAACAAATCCCACAAACCCTACCGGCCCCGGCCTCTATAGCATCTCTCTCTCATCCAATCCTGCCTGCGTCCTCCCTCATGCCTGCTTTCTCCCTCTCCGTCTGCTTTCTATCTCCCTCTGGCTTTGGGTCGAGCCCTTTAGACATGTTTTCCTCAGCCTCCTTCAGAGTTCCTCTCCTCCAGCAGCCAGTGAAACTGATCCCCGCTGACCACAGCCCTGGCTTCTGTCCCAGTGCCTCGCAGGGCTCTCCCTGGACCACCCTCCGGCACCCATTACAGATAACTCCCTAACCAGGGAAGCCCTGGCCTTGGCAAAGCCCCTGGTTCAGAGCATCCCTTGCCTGCCTTGCCCTTAGAAGGTCTCCAGCACTGATCTCCAGTGTTCCCCCGAAAGCTTCCCAGGTTTAGCAAACAGCACCGTTCATTTCCTAGTGCCTGCACCAGGCAGGGATTCTGGCCCGTACACATTGACCAGAGGGTAGCAAGGCTGACCCGGTCCTCCCCCCAAGGAGACTGGAAGGCCAGGGACAGACAGGTGATGGAGAATGAGCAATAATGACACAGTAAGCCTTTGTAAGGGACAGAGATGAGAAGGCTTCCCAGTAGGGAAGGAATAGAGCAGAAGCCAGGACAAGAAGAGGGAGGTGGCTAGGGGGCTGTCCCTTTAAGAAACCTTTGTCAAACCTACTACTATTATTCTGCTAAAGAAACATGGCAATAAATGACTCCTGTCGAAATGGTGCTGTACCCGTAGATCAGATCCCTCATCAGAGAAACTTTTCTTTTTTTTTTTTTTTCTTTTTTTTTTTTTGGTTTTTCGAGACAGGGTTTCTCTGTGTAGCTTTGCGCCTTTCCTGGAACTCGCTTGGTAGTCCAGGCTGGCCTCAAACTCACAGAGATCCGCCTGCCTCTGCCTCCCAAGTGCTGGGATTAAAGGCGTGCGCCACCACCGCCTGGCAGAGAAACTTCTTGAAGTAGATGGGATTTAACACAGAGACCCACAACTGGACAGTGTACAGAGAGTGGCTTTGGAACACTCAATCCTAAATGAGATGTCTTCATCAAATCCCTCCTTTCAAGCCTCAGGGATCCACATGGAAGAGGAGATAGAAGGGTTGTAAGAGCCAAAGGTGGTGGACGACCCCAAGAAAACAGCACCTTCCACACACACAGCAGAGCTGAGACACATCTGAACTCACAGAGACTGAGTCAGCACACACAAGACCTGGGACAGGTTCAAACCCGACAAAATCCCGGCGCCGAGAAGGGGAACTGGACACGGAGTTAAGTGTTAGGACCCCTGACCAGGTTAGGACACCCCTAAACGGGAAGCTATTTGTAACTGGTGCCTGATTGGAAAGGGAAAATCGGTTTTCTCCAATCGAGTAAAACTGACTACATCAACCATGATCTACAACAGGCTTCCATGCTCAGGAGCAGTTGGTCGACACAAAATGAACTCGGTGGTTTGTAGTTGTTACTGCTGTGGGTTAATTTGTTTCATTTTGTTTGGATTTTTTTTGTCTTCTTTGTTTTTTCTGTTTGTTTTTATTCTTTGTTTTGGTTATGAGAGAGAGAGAGAGAGAGAGAGAGAGAGAGAGAGAGAGAGAGAGAGAAAGAGAGAGATCATAGAGTTGGGTGGGTAGAGAGGCAGGGAAGATCCCCCCCCCCCCCCCGCTGCTACCTTCTTTCCCAAGGTCACCATACACCTGCTATGCCCGGGCCCATCCAATGTTAGTAGTAAGTCCCCTTGACAGTCATCCAGTTCATCTGGGGCAGGGGGACATCACTCAGTTTCCACCAGAAACCGGAATGCCTGGACTGTCTCCTGACCCAGCCATCCACAGGCTCACAACCATAAGATGGAGTCAACCCTTCAAGGAACCAGCCCACTGCGTCTTAGAGCAGACACAAAGCCAGCTGGAGGCCCCTGGGCACTCCAAACCCCTGCAGGCCTGGGAGCTTTGCAGACAGTCAAGGCAACTGGAAGTCAGGACATCCGGTATCAGCATGTGGCCAGCCACCCCCTGGCTGCGTCTCCCCAGCAGAGCATGACCCCTGAACGATCCAAGGAATGTATGTTCCCAGCCCATCAAGTTCCCCTACCTGGAGGGACATCATCACGGGTGTCCATGCCCTGGGTGGGGAAGGTGCCCACCAGGCTGCCTGAAGGTGGCAGATGTCCCTGGGCCCTGAGTGTAGTCAGGGGTCCAAAGGGTGCTGGCCTGTGACATCCAGAGGCCTGTGTGCAAAAGAAAGAAAACACTTTTAAACTCTCTGTAGCAATCTACCAGAGCTAAAGCCTGGATGGGATGAAAATATCAACGGAAGGCCGGGGAATGCCCGGTCTTTTAGGCCCTTTGTCCTCTCTCAGAAAGGCCCCAGTTCCCAAGTCCCAAGGCCATGTGACCCTGGAGAGGAGTTCATTATGAGGAGTCTCAACGGAGCCCAATCAACCTGTCACCCCTTGTCGCTTGCACATGGCACCTTCAAGCCTCAGGGGATGTGTAATCCTGTCACTCTTTTCTAGTACTTTCTGTTTTCTTCCAAAGCCCTTTCCCCAGCAGCTGCCTGGGAGCCTGTGGCAGATGCTGCTCCTCGGCTCACGTTTGGGGTGTTGGCAGGGTCTCCTCAATACTGTGCTCCAGTTTTTTTTTGTTGTTGTTTTGTTTGGTTTTTTGTTTGTTTGTCTGTCTGTCTGTCTGTCTGTTTGTTTGTTTGTTTGTTTTTCAAGACAGGGTTTCTCTGTGTAGCTTTGCACCTTTCCTGGAACTCACTCGGTAGCCCAGGCTGGCCTCGAACTCACAGAGATCCGCCTGCCTCTGCCTCCTGAGTTTTTGGTTCTTGTTTTTCGAGTTAGGCGCACACCCGCAGGAAGACCATGGTGCTCACCCTCTGCTCATTGAACAAGCCACACCTCTAACGCTCTCGGCCACCTTGACCATTTCGTTTACCTCAGCTTGGCCACTCTGAGCCTCTTCCCCGCCTCCTTCAAGCCCTCAGGGTCAGCCATCTTGCCCCTGACTAGACTTCACTTTCTCTTTGACAGGGGTCTCACTGAGGGCTCTGCAAGCCCACGCAGGTTTATGCATGGCTCCTTCACACGGGGTGACAGGTGGAGGCTGGGCGTGGCCTCACCTGATTGGTGGCGGAGTTGGGCCTCTCAAGTGTCACTCCTGAGAGTGTTTGCCTCCAGATGCCGTCTGGGGACGGGCAAGAACACTGTGCCAGCATCCTTTTGTTGAGCAACAAATCCCAGCTCAGGAACCGGGAAACCTGCCTGGAAGACAGCCGGCCCCAGGCCCTGCCCCAAACCCTGCCCCAGGCCCTGCCCCAGACCCTGCCCCAGACCCTGCCCCAGACCCTGCCCCAGGCCCTGCCCCAGGCCCTGCCCCAGGCCCTGCCCCAGGCCCTGCCCCAGGCCCTGCCCCAGCCCCAGGGGAATCCCGGGCAATGTCTGGTCCAACAGGTTGAATGAGGCCCAGTCAGCTGCCCAGACCCAGCCCTGACCCAGCCCTGTCCCCCTGCCTAGCACCTCAAGCCAGTTGGGTCCTGTGTCCCAGAATTTTCCTCAGTGACTACCGGGATGAGAAAGACTGAACCACATAGCGGTGACAGCAGCCAGCAAGGCCTGTGAGACCTATCAGCTCTTCCCAGGCAATGGGGAAGATTCTATTCCACAGAGACAATGCTCCACCCTCAGCCAGAGAGCCGAGAAAGAGGCTCACCATACTACCCAGGCCACCAGCTTCCCTGGAAGGCCCAGGACCACTCTGGGCCTAAATGAAAGCCCAGGACCTAGAGTCTGGAGCCTCAGAGGCCTGAAGGGTTGACTCTCATCAGAGGATGTACTGTGTGTGGACAGTCTAGGTAAATAAGACATATTTATCTACATTCATGTTTGCAACCATGGCAGAAGATCTCCATCACCTATAGTCTGACTAGAATTACAGACCAAAGGCCAGGCGGTGGTGGTGCACACCTTTAATCCCAGCACTCAGGAGGCAGAGGCAGGTGGATCTCTGTAAGTTCAAGGCCAGCCTGGTCTACAGGGAGAGTTTCAGGACAGGCACCAAAGCTACACAGAGAAAAACCTGTCTCGTAAAACAAAACAAAACAACAACAACAAAAAAAAAATTTACAGACCGAGACACCACCACACAGCCCCCACAACACACACACACACACACACACACACACACACACACACACACTGGATTATTCTAGTAAGCAGGCTACAAGGCTGTGTCTGTCGCTGTAACTAAAAAGTGATTTTTGATGTTCAAACAGGGCTAAGCCACTGGCCTACAGTTCAGGTCCATCCTATAGTAAGAGCTTAGCTCTCCCTCTCTTACCTTAGGTAGTCAAGGTAATTACTGATGCCTTAGAAAGTGCTCCTTTCTAAACAGGCCATTTGGAGTTGCCCAAGAACACAGAATGTGTGCGTTTTTATAATCCTTTTACTGTAATGCCTTGTGAACAGGACTGACTCACGGACTACCTCCTGGAAGTCAGAATGTCCACAGGCTGAATCAGCCCCATTCCTCCATGTCCCTGGGAACTTACAGGAAGGAAACAGTTGGCCATCACCTAGCTTCCCATAGAACATCTATCAAGCAACCCCACCAAAAGGCCCAGGCAAGTCTGAATCTTCAACCCCCTGAGTCCCCAAAGATGCACAGAGCAGGGTCTCCCAGGCACCTGCCCAAGAGGAGGTGGCCACAGTGGCTAATGGACAAGCAGTCGTGTCCCATGTGACAGCCAGGAGCGGCACCCCAACCCCAACCCAGAAAGATCACTCAGGCCCAGGATGTGGTGGGCATTCAAAGATCCCCGTCCCTCAGACAAAAGTCAGAATGAGGAACTCCAGCGCACACAGACAGAACTCTGGATTTAGCTCAGAGGCCATTCAGGCCCTGTCTACTAGGTAGAATTCACTGAGATCCCATTTGCACACGACACTGTTCTGGCCATGAAGGCCTTACTCCCTCTCTACCTGTTGGATAATCCAACCTCAACCTGAAGAGCTCAGTGAGCGAGCAGGTTCTAATAACCAGGATTTTATTCTCATCCCTCCATGTTCCACCTGCCCCCCAGGGCGGCTGATTCCTTCACTCTCAGCCTCAGTTTCCCTCCAATAAACATTGTCTGCTCCTTTCCATAAAGCTGTGGTGGCCGGGCGGTGGTGGTGCACGTCTTTAATCCCAGCACTCGGGAGGCTGAGCCAGGCGGATCTCTGTGAGTTCGAGGCCAGCTTGGCCTACAGAGCGAGATCTAGGACAGGCTCCAAAACTACACAGAGAAAGCCTGTCTCAAAGCAAACAAACAAACCAACAGAAAAGCTGTGGTGAAAGGTTCTGTGCTGTGGTGGCGACTGCAGGTATGAAGCTTCAGGACAGAAGGGACTCAGGTTTCAAGTAGAAAGGAAACCAAGTTATCATTGGCTCCGGAGTGAGTCAGCCTCAGGGGCAAACCACCCCTGTGCCTCTCACAGACCACAGAGCCAGGGCCAGGGCCCCGCTCACCTCGTTTCCCGGGGAACTACCGTCCCAAAGAGAACAGCAAACAGCTCAGGCAGGAGGGCAGGGCAGGACAAAACCAAACCAAACCCACATGAAAACCCCCTGGGCATGGCAGCACACACCTGCCCTCCCAGAGCTGGGGAGGCCGAGAGAGAAGGAGGCCCGAGGCTGGCTGGTCAACTGTCTAGACGAATAGAGTCCCATTCAGCGAGAGACCCTGTCAGAAGATGACCTGGCGAGCGACTGAGGGAGACATCCAGTGTCAACTGTGCTGTTTGGGGACGGGGATGAGTGATGAGTGGGTGGGAGAGAAAGAAGCTGATGAGGTGAAGAGACGATTCCTTGAAGGTTGCATGAGAAGGCCAGGGAGTGGGGGAGCTGGAGACGGGGGGGGGGGGGGGGGGGGTGGGTGGCCTCTGCGGGGGAGGGGACGCTTTAAGGAGTCAGGCGCAGGCAGTAGATCATTGAGGACATGACCTTGAAAGGGATGTTGGGACCTCAGCTCCTTTCTCACGGTGTCTTCTCTTCCCCGTCCACCATGGGAGAAGCAGCTTTGCCCCACCCTGTCCATCCTGCCATGATGCGCCCCTCCCCACAGGATTAGAAACAACAAAGCCGTGGCCACGGGCCCCAGAAACCGTGAGCCAAAAACCAACCTGTCCTTCAAGCCGGTCTCCTCAAGTGTTTTGCCACAGCGATGGAATGCCGACTAACTCGGGTCCCAAGTCACCTCCACCCCTCACCAGGGAGACTGATGCCCAGACCCATCACAGCCTGTGTGGAGGCATCCCAGGTCCACGGAGACTGGCTTACAGACCGGCAAGAAGACATTTCAGAGGAAGGCCCCACAAACAACTGGACTCCCCACCCAACCCCCGCACCGTCTCTACAGCTGATGGTACACTTTCCCTCCATCATGAGATGAGATGGAGCTGATACTCCTGTAAGCCCCCAGCTGTTTAGATAACAGAAGAGGCAGGTCAGCTAGCCGCCTGCAGAGTCTAAAGAAAGTCCTGGGGAGATGGCCTGGGGTTGGTAAAATACTTTCTGTACAGTCCTGAGAATCCTAGTTCAAACCCTCAGAACCCATGAAAAAAAAAAAAAGGAGGGGGCAGGCACAGTGGCCTCATAATCCCAGTGATGGGAAAGCAGGGACCTGTGGATCCCTGGGGCTCCTGGCCATCCAGCCTCACCTACTCAGTGACCTTCAGGCCAACAAGACCCTGACTCAAAAAAACCAAGGTGGACAGCACCTACTGAATGAAACCTGGGGCTGGTCTCTGGCCTCCACATGTACCCACACACAAACATGTATCTATACACGCTTTCACATACACACATGTGCACACTCACAAGGGAATACGAAAGGCCAAACACAATGCCTGGTGCATAGCAATAACTTAATAAATGTTAGTAGTGTAGATAAATGAATCAATTCAAGGTGGAAAGCATGTCATCACGGACAGTCTTGCCAAGCAAAGCTTAACTGAGGAAACTTCCTGTCCGTCAGCCCTAGGCTGCTCTGCCTCAGGCCTTCTACTACATGATTCCCAGAGCGCCATTGACCCTGGAAATAGAGCAAGAAAGTAGATGTTACCACCCTCACTTTAGAGACAACGGAGGCTCAGCGAGCTTAGGTAAGGAATCAAGGCCACAGCTCTGCATCGGAAGAGTCAAAGCCAGTGGTTTCCATGGAAGCTGACACGTACTGGATATCAGACTGTCGTCACTCAGGAGGCAACAGACACACCACCTGCTGACCACCCTCAGGCACATTCGTACACCTCTGTGAGCTTGTGTTTTGCAGCAAAGTGGAATTAAAAACACCTCTTTCACAAGGTTATCAAGAGTAGGCAAGGGGCTGGAGTGCTGGCTCAGTCACTAAGAGTGCTCGCTGGTCTGGCACAGGACCTGAACTCAGTTCCCAGAACCCACGGCTGGCAGCTCACAACAGCCTGGAACTGACACCCGCCTTTCGGCCTCTGCAGGCACCCGCGTATATGCACACCGAGACAGACAGACAGACGACACACACACACACACACACACACACACACACACACACACACACACACCCCTAAATAATAATAAATCTTCAAAAGACAGAAGCGTACTCGGAAAATGTAACAGTTGTTGAGTGCTCAACCCATCTCAAGTTCTCCAAGGCTTAGGCACATCAAAGAAGAAAATGTAAGAGCTGGAGATGGAGAGGAGCACTGGGGAACACTCTTCTGGAGGAATTGGAGGAGGACCACTGGGGAACACTCTTCTGGGGGAATTGGAGGAGGAGCACTGGGGAACACTCTTCTGGAGGAATTGGAGGAGGAGCACTGGGGAACACTCTTCTGGAGGAATTGGAGGAGGAGCACTGGGGAACACTCTTCTGGAGGAATTGGAGGAGGACCACTGGGGAACACTCTTCTGGAGGAATTGGAGGAGGAGCGCTGGGGAACACTCTTCTGGAGGAATTGGAGGAGGACCACTGGGGAACACTCTTCTGGAGGAATTGGAGGAGGAGCACTGGGGAACACTCTTCTGGAGGAATTGGAGGAGGAGCACTGGGGAACACTCTTCTGGAGGAGCTGGAGATGGGGAGGACCACTGGGGAACACTCTTCTGGAGGAATTGGAGGAGGAGCACTGGGGAACACTCTTCTGGAGGAATTGGAGGAGGACCACTGGGGAACACTCTTCTGGAGGAATTGGAGGAGGAGCACTGGGGAACACTCTTCTGGAGGAATTGGAGGAGGACCACTGGGGAACACTCTTCTGGGGGAATTGGAGGAGGAGCACTGGGAAACACTCTTCTGGAGGAGTTGGAGGAGGAGCACTGGGGAACACTCTTCTGGAGGAATTGGAGGAGGAGCACTGGGGAACACTCTTCTGGAGGAGTTGGAGGAGGAGCACTGGGGAACACTCTTCTGGAGGAATTGGAGGAGGAGCACTGGGGAACACTCTTCTGGAGGAATTGGAGGAGGAGCACTGGGGAACACTCTTCTGGAGGAGTTGGAGGAGGAGCACTGGGGAACACTTCTGGAGGAATTGGAGGAGGAGCACTGGGGAACACTCTTCTGGAGGAGTTGGAGGAGGAGCACTAGGAACATAGTCTCTGTAGCTGTTGCGTTCATGAACTCACTACAGCTGTGGTTCCCCGAACAAGCTCAAGTCAGCAACAGCAGTCAACATTCCAGCACAAAGCGGTCTCAGGGGGTCGTTAAAAAAGACATGGAGCCAGCGGTGGTGATACCCGCCCTTAATCCCAGCCCTCGGGAGGCCAAGGCAGGAGGATCTCTGAGTTTGAGGTTAGTCTGGTCTAAAAAACAAGTTCCAGGACAGGCAGGGCTGTTATACAGAGCAGCCCTGTCTCAAAAAACCAAAAAAAAAAAAAAAAAAGAAGATATGAGGCAGAGAAGAGAGATATATTGGGGAGTTTGAGGAAAGGAGGGGATAGTTGGGGATAGATAGACTCACTATACATTGTATACATGTATGAAATTGTCCAAGAATAAAAGTAAATAAATTGTACATATATGTATAAATTATATACACGATGTATGTATTATATAAATTATTATAAGCACACATATTACATAATATATTAAAATACATACTATATAATATATAAATAATATATCACTTTTTTAATGGCCTGATGGCAAGCTGAGACAGGAGGAGGGAAAGTTCAAGGCCAGCCTGAGCTACTTAGTGTAACCCTGTCTCAAAATAAAAAGTCACCGTAAGGTAAGCATTTTGCCTATCATGTTTGAGGCCCTAGGTATAATCCCGTGAGCTGGAAAACAAAAGACAATCATGGAATGCTGTGTCCAGCCCTCTCCGGCAACAGTGGACACCGTTTAGTAACGGCAGTTCCTGAAGGGGAACCCTGGGTCCATTGAAAGCTTTGGGGGCAGGAAGCTCCAGAGAGGTGTGTCTGCGGTCGGTCGGAGGCAGAGGGAAGATGCTCCTCCCTCCACAGCACAACAGCCACATTTCCTGGGTTTTCTGGGATGAGCAGGGGACAGCTGGCAAGCTGGGTCAGGGCACTCGGAATAGCAGATCTGGTGCCACTTTGCCGAGAAAAGCTCCAGGAGACTCACTTAAAGAGACCGTTAACCTTGCAATGACCTCCGGAGACAGGATCGAGCATGCCATCAAGAACCCACTCACCCCCCACACCCATAAACAGCACCTCACCTACCTTTTTCTATGCCCCCACAGAGCCATGGAATGTGACCTCCGGTACGTGTGTGTGTGTGTGTGTGTGTGTGTGTGTTCGGGAGAATGAAGGACGAGGGGCTAGGATGAGGCAGGAAGAGAGGCTGGATGCATATGTGACTAGGACCACAGAATTTGAACAGCCTCCCCAGCCTCCCACCTAGGGGATTCTGATGTGAGAACCACGGGCCAAAAGATACGGGACTGAGCTAGGGATGCAGCTCAGTGGTACTGAGCTAGGGATGCAACTCAGTGGTAGAGAGCCTGCCTAGGGCACCTGAGGAGCTGGGTTTGATCCCCATCGCTTAAACCAAACAGAAGAGAGATAGTTAAGTCTACGAGTAGAGGAAAGCTGCATTTAAGTTGTTTGTGAAAATCAACAGAGGTGCAGGACAAACGTAGCCGCTACGCTTGACTGTCCAGGCTGGGCACTGCACAAGAGCATTGTAAGCAAGGGGATGCCACTCACAGTGCAGGCGCCACAGCAGGACGTTTATTACGGCCTTTGATGACGAATTAGGAACAGAGGCATCCTTTCCTAATTCACAGAAGGACTTGCACAGGTGAGCTGTGGCCCTCAGGGCAACAGGACTCCTGACTTCTCTTTATATATACAAAATTCAAAATCTGTTGGCTGTGGCCCATTTTTACACGTCATGATGAGGCAACTATAAATGAGAGACGATGAATCCAAACCCATACAAGACACTGAACACAGCTGCCTGGACCTGCTGCAAAGGTCCAAGCTGGGAGGGCATGGGGGGGGGTCAACTATGCCCTTCCCTTGTAGAGGGGCACTGAGTATTGTCTTTCTGCTCTGGCCAAGCCTGCAGAGTGTGACCTTAAACAACAGATAGAATTCCACATGGTTTCGGGCTGGAGAGGCCAACGTCAAGGTGGTAGATGATTCACGCCTGCTGAGGTCTTGCTGAGCTACAGAGGCCTCTCCTTGGTGTATTCCCACATAGCAGAGAAGGAACAAGCTCTCTGGTCTCTTCTTGTGGGGGGTACTCATCCTTTCATGGGGACATGACTCTCATGACCTTCTTTGAACTTAATGACCCCCCCACAACGGCCCTTCTCTAGCACTAATTTATGGTGAAGGGGTGTCAGGGATTCAGTGTGAACTTCAGAGGAGACACAGCATTCGGTCATTAATGCAAACACGAGGCCATTGGGAGCTGATGCCCATCCTGGGCGTACACCCGACCAGACACGGGGTGGTCACCAGCTGGCAAGGCCTCAGGGGGTATGGGGGAACTTCCTTCTCCAGCTTCCACCAAGTCCTCTGCAGTGGTCGCCAGGGCACAGCAGTGCCTGGCATGCCTCCTGCATGGCTGGGTATCCAAGTATCCCCACCCAGGCTCTGGGGCCTCAAATCATCCAGCTGTGGTCCACGGTCTCGGGCAGGTTCTCAGAGGCATAGGAGAGGATGAGACAGGATGAAACATCTGTCCAAGCAAAGTCAGAGCAACTTGCCTCCACTAAGCCATCTGAATGCCTGCCTGTCACATTCCAGGACTCTCCTCAGGGCTCCTGGCAAAGGTACAGCAAGACCCTTGGGGAACTTCGGACTCCAGCTCTGTTCTTAAACTAAAGGCCAATCACGGGGCAATAAAGTATTGAGCCAACTATGGCTCAGAGGGTAAGAGTTCTCGCAGCACAAACCCGATGACCCGAGTTCAATCCCCGGAATCTGCAGTGGAAAGAGAGAGATGGCTCTGGAGAGTTGACCTCTGACCTCTGCACATGGGCCGTGGCACATGGGCACTCACACACCTATATCATATCCGTACACGTGTAGTAACAGTCATAAACGAAAATTTTAGAGGAGAGACTGTCCACTGTCCTAGCAGGGACCCACTTGTCAAAGGCCGGGGTTTACCTGGGACACTGAGAGTTCTTTCGTGGAATGCCATCATTTTCCAACCTCGGATTGAAGGGAAGGTGAGTGGCGCCAAGAAGCAAAAGGTTTGAACCAGACCAAGGGGAAACCGCGGCTTCCAGAACAACTACCCTGGAGCCCAGGCCTGCGGCAGCAGAGGAGTAAAAACATGGGCTGGTGAGCAGCCCTCCAGGAAAGGAAGAGCAGGTGGAGAGGAAAACCTCAGCCCACAGCCTGCACACAGGGTGGAGCTGAAAAAGCAGAGAGCCAGGGGAAAGCAGGACCTCCAGGCCAAGGAAAACGGGCAAGAAGAAAAGCTGGGTACACATCACCCTGGTGACCAGGGAGACACTGGAAGTACGGTGTGGCCACCGCTCTGCAAAGATCGGCGTGCATGAAGATGAGAAGCGGTACCAAATGCTGGTACAGGTGGAGGGTGATGGGAACCCACGCTGGCTGCAAGCGAGTTACCCGTGGGCCTCCACCTGGACCCTGATCGGCTTTCTCTAACAAAGCTCAAGACGTGTGCACCCCGTGCCAGCCACGCCAGTCCTGGGTGTCCACCCACATGATCCAGGGGAAGGGGGGGGCGGAGAATGTTCACAGCAGCTATGAGGTGGCTCGCCACCGAATCTGGAAGCCATCCAAATGTTCACCCTTCACGTGACCCCGCAGTGAAAACAAATGATGGAATTCAGTACCAAGAATGACCACAGCAGCGAGGTTAGAGGAGGAAGCCCTCAAAGACAACTGGCTATGACGCCGTTTACAAAGCACTAGAAGGAAGGCAAGCGTGAATTGGGTCCTCGGGAATGCACACATAAGTGGTACGGCTTTGTAATAAAATAAGGAGGCCCTAGAAGGCGGGTGAGCCCTAGTAGGGAGGTGGCTGTGAGAAGGACATGGAAAGGTCCCATGGTTTGGGGGCCTGCGATGTCTGTCTTGATGTGGGCAGTGACCCCATGAGCATTCACTTTGTTACTGTTCCTGAACCTGTTTGTGGACCTCATAAACAGGACACCTTTCTGTCTGCAGTGATGGTGGCCCTGGGGAATGATGGGAAGTTATTGCTGCCTTCAGAGGCAGGTCTCTTCAGAGCCCAGGCTGATGTCCCCCTGTCCTGTTATCCTCCACCACATTGCCCCCTGCTTCAAATCTGCCGCTCTCCAGACTGAACTTCAACCAGCGAAGGAAACAGTATAGAACTTGCCAAACTCAAAACATCCCCACCTGGGGCCAGGTGCCAGTGTGGTCTATGACTACCTCACTGATTCTGAGACCTGTTAACCCTCCCGCTTCTGAGAAAGAACCAACCTTCTGAGAGTCAGGCAGAGTGGCACACACCTGTGTTCATAGCACTCTAGTAGAGGCAGGGACACCAGAAGTTCAAGGGCATCCTCAGTCTCATAACAAGTTTGAGGCTAGCCTGGACTACATGAGAGACCCTGCCTCAAAAAAAAAAAGACAAGAGAAAAATAAACAAAATCACCCTTCCAGATCCCCTATCCATGGGGGCCTCGTTCTTGAAGGGTGACAAGCAGAACCATAGTGTTGAGAGACCAAGATCAGTCCAGCAAGAAAGGAGCTGATCTCCACCCTTACGATGCCATCAAAATGAGAAGGTCCGTACTGCCCATGGGCTAGCCTTGTCTCCACTCTCAAAAGCAGGGTCAGGAGAGGCTTGACATACAAAGAAACCGAGGCTCTGAAAGGCCAAGCCAAAGCCCCGGACGTCCAGCACGTGTGTCTGGTGTTCGAATTCAAACTCAGCAGAATGGTTCCCAAACCCTCACGGTAACCTGGCGCCCTGGTCCCCGAGCTCAGCGTTGTCCCCACCCACTGCTGGCTCGGTCCTTCTCGGCACCCCCAGGGAATCCAGCCCAGAAGAGAACCACCCACTACCTAAGGTCGTGACCCTGGAGACGGCAACAGCCCAGGGCAGCCCTGCTTCCTATCAGTCAGCCAGCAGCAAGTCTGGCCTCATTCAGAGAAACCCAGGGAGGGACAAGGACCTCCCACAGTCACACAGCTTCCCTTTCCCCTCATGGCATGCGCTGTGCTTGCTCCAGGTCAGGGTCTGCCCCTCCCTTCCAAGGACTTCAGAAGCTCAGTCCTCCCCTCCCGACAGCTCCGGGAGCACCATCATCTCTCACCTCTCCATCCAGAGGCCAAACCCCTGTCAGCGGAGGAATCCAGGGCCCTTCTCTCTCTGGAGACGATGCTGTCCCTGCATGGAGGGAGGCAGGGTCGGGGTGGGGGGCACCCACCACCTGGCCTGGCCCAGCTTAGGGGCCCCGGGCCACGGCCTCCCGTCCAAGCAGGCTCAAGGCGGCCACAGCCAAGACCCGGCACACTCCTGCTCTCCGCCAGGCTCCTCTTGAATAAACACCGCTGCGTGGCAACCGCTCTCCGAAGGAGTCCAAGTCCCTGTGTGGGGGGAGAGACGGAGCTGAGACTTTTCCCCTCGGTCCCCTGGTGGCTCCCCCGGGTGCTGGGCATGCCCCAGCGGCCAACCTGCCTTCTAGGCCCCTGGGGAGTGGGGGGGAGGGGGTGTGGCACACAAGCATGCCAGAGCCAGCTGCGCTCCGCGGGGTGGTGGCCGCATCCAGGAGTGTGCAGCAGACGGAGGCAGGGACCCTAGGCAGGTGAGCCTGTGCGCACGGCCTCCACAGGCAGAGAGAGGCCAAGTAGGGCAGGCAGCAGGCAGAGCCCACAGCTCTGCCCCTGATTCTGCTGTTGCTGTCTTGTGCCCTCTGACCAGGACTTACCCTTGCTCAGCCTCAGTTTTCCTGTCTATAAAATGGGTTTAAAAATACTGCTCGCTCAGTAGAGTTGATGTCAGGATTAAATAGGTAGGGGGGGTGGGGGGGTGGAGCATGGGGTTTGTTTAGATTTACAACGAAGCAGGCCCTGGGGAGATATTTACATAGCAGGAAGCCTATTGCGGTCTCCTCCCCAGCCACATTCCCCTGCCAACATTTGGGAAATTAGGAAGTCTGTGTGCGCTTCTTCACTGCGCCCTCAGACGGCTGCTCCTGCCCCTGGCCTAGCCCGCTTCTAAACCTCAACAGCCCGCCTCCCAAGGCACGCAGGAGAGGGGCGGAGGCCGCCTACAGCTTTTCAAAGAGCGAGGATTTTTTTTTAGGCGGCCCCTCCAAGTTCTCAGACAGGAGTCAGCTTGGCAGACCCAGGAACGCAGAGCGTGCGGGGGGTCTGGAGTAGGCTGCCTCGCCTCCAAGAAGCCTAGGTGCGGAATGGCTCTCATGCAATGCAACGTTTTCCTCCCCGTGGCCCGGGGGTGGAGGGAGAGGTGGGGAGGGGACGACCCTGGTTTCTAAGGAGCAGCTTCCCGAGCAAGCTCCAAGAGCGGCTTGCCAGAGAGAATGGAGAACTGGATCGACCTGCAGAGAGCGCTGGTCCCGCCAGGGGGCGCTAGAGGAAGCCTAATTCCAAATTCCCGGGTGAGGGAGGTGGGCTTGAGTCGAAGCCAACAGCTTTCTGAGGGGAGCAATTGACTCCATCGGGGTGGCAGCCTCAAGTGCTGAGAGGAGAAATGTGGTGACTGGCATGGAGCCTGGCACGTCCTCCTCCTTGCGCTGATAACCCAATCTGACCCACGCGAACCCAGATGGCATCTTCTGTGTGGACTTGAGTGAACCTTTCCCAACACAAGAAGAGAGCCACTCCCCGAGTAAGGCGGCCAGCAAGTGAGTCAGACTTGACCCGCATGGACCAGAGTCTGGGGCCAGGGGCAAAGGGAAATAATGCCACACCTACTGAAGACCCACTTCTCGGCGCACCAGGGAAGGATGTCAGCAAGCCACAGCCATCCAACGGGCATGCCATAATCAGGGCTCAGGAAACTAGAACCCAAGAAAGAATCCTGAAAGCAACTGGCGAGGAAAGGTCGTTGTCTATAAAGGACCGTGGTATGAACAATAGTGAGTTTCCCATCAGAAACTAGGCAGGCCCACAGAGGGGCTCCAGAACACAGCTCATAAGCAACGGTGAAGACAGAGAATGAAGACACAGAGGACTGAGAGCCCCATTCAGCCATCGACAGAGTAGCAAGCCACGACAGCCAAAGGCTCCAGGAGCTTGGAGTGGAAGACAGTCAACTCCTTAACACACAGCTCTAACTCAGCATTCAAAGGGAAGATCCAGTCCCACCACCACCACCACCACCACCACCACCACCACCACCACCACACACCCTTAGAGACGCTTAATAAGCCAATAACCTTCTAGAAAATTCACTATAGGTCTCGGCTCTTCCCACATCAACCCTCACCCATCGATTCTGGAATATGAAGGAAATGGGAGACACCATCCCCTGAACTCCAGGTAACTCCAGGTATGTTCTCTTCCAGCTAGGCTTGAATCACGTCATGCCCTTGGTCAGGCCTTCCCAGGACCAGTGCTCCGGCCCAGCGGTTCCCCGGCTGAGTTTTGCAGAACAAATGTAAATGGGAACATAGAAGTTTCTACAGAGAAGGAAGCATAGACCACATGGGCGTAAATGTCCCACCGTGATTGTTTCTCACGGCTCAGAGCCTTCAGCGTGCTCTAGGAACTGGGGGGGGGGGAGCTGAGCTCCAGTAGGGTTGGAGCATGAAACAACTTCCAAATCCATACGATTATGGGGACGAGTTTGTGCATGAAAGGTTTCTGAAGATCAGAGTTTCAAAGAACGCTTGTGAATCTCAGCTCTCATACATTTCAAAGTTTTCAAGGCAACGGGCCAGAGCTTGATGTCCACAGCCAGATAACAAATTTATATTATTCAGTTTAGATACAAATATTGTACCACTTAAGGAACTGGAAAAATCGGATCCCCAGGAAAATGTTCACATTTGTCCAGCTTTCTCTCTCTCTCTCTCTCTCTCTCTCTCTCTCTCTCTCTCTCTCTCTCTCTCTGTCTCTCTCTCTCCATCATAAACATCCTCATTGTTCCCCCCTCAAGCCACCACCAGAAGAAAGAGAAGTTCTCACCATAAGGAAAATTGCTGAAGATGTCCCCACCCCCACCAACCCAATTTTAAAACTACAAACAGCCACCAACACAAGTCTATTGGAGGGCCTCCCCCAAATGACTGATAAACACTCCCAGGTTCCCAGGTTACTCAGATGCTGTCTTCAGGTTCCTTTGCAAGCTGCTGGTCCCCAGTGGCTCAAGCCCTCAGCACCGGTCCCCCAGGAAAGAGATGGTGAGTGGGGATGATGAATGCACACATCTTCCGGGAGGGGACAAGCCAGGGCTGGCCAGAGGGACAGCAGCCTGATGGTTTTTTAGGCTCTGACTCTGATGGATGTGAAGGGGAAGAGAAGACTTGTTTCTCACGGTTGGCCAGGGTGACAGTAACCATGGATAGAAATCAGTTTTGGGAACCTGTCAGTTACCAGCTGAATAGAAAAAGCACACTCTCTCGGAGCCACGGGCAGGCAGAGATGGACAGAGCAGCCCAGGCAAATGGACAACAGGCATGGATGCAACAAACCTTGTGTCTTCATAACTTACCCATCCTGAGGGATTGTGTTACAAGCAAACAGAGCAGCCAAGTCTAGAATCTGTTATGAAAAAAAAGTATGTATGGGGTGCGGTGGGAGAGAAGCCCAGATGATGGGGGGGAAATAAATATTGTTAGAATTAAAAGACTAGGCATGGTTGCATACATCTGTAGAACAAGTACCTGAAAGGCTGAGACAGGAGAATAGTTTGACCACAGAGCAGCCTGGGCAACAGAGACCCTGTCTCAAAAAACCAAACAATAATTAATAAAATTAATAATAGCCAGGCAGTGGTGGAGCACGCCTTTACTCCCAGCACTGGGGAGGCAGAGGCAGGCGGATCTCTGTGAGTTCAAGGCCAGCCTGGCCCACAGAGTGAGTTCCAGGACAGCCAGGACTACACAGAGAAACCCTGTCTCAGAAAATGATAATAATAACCTACACACAAAATCAAGTAAACAAACCTTTTAAATATACAGGGTCTGGGTGGGGGCTGAAAAGACACATATTGTTCTTGCAGAGGATCTGAGTTTGGTTCCCAGCATCCACATTGACCAGCTCACATCCACCTGCAACTCCAGCTCCAGAGGATCCAACACATCTGGCCTCCCTGGGCCCATGTACTCACGTGCATATTGCCACACACAGATACACAATTTTAAAATAATAAAGATAAGTCTTTTTCTAAATAGACTGAATTAAATGTCCCTGGGACAGGAAGAAGAATCAGTTGTGGACCTGGTGCCGACCTGACTCAGTGGCCTTGGTCTAGCCTCCACCCTGTGCAGTGCTGGTTCCTGGATACATTGTGAACTGCTCTCGCTCCTCCCCAGAGCCTCCATCTGGGGTGCTCCATCCAGTCTTCGTCCTGTAGATGGAAAAATTGGTATTCATAGAAGGTAAGAAGCTTGCCAAGGGCCACAGAGGGGTTTTGAGACTGGACCAGCATACCCCAGAGCTTTCAAAATGCTCAGTTCCTTCACAGGTCAGCCCATGGCCAGCTGTGCTGGGACCAGCAGAGGACAGTTCAAGGTAAGAGCCATCAAGCTTTAATTTTTCTTTTCTTTCTCTGTCTCTCTTTCTTTCTTTCCTTTTCTTTCCTTTCCTTTTCTTCTTCTTCTTCTTCTTCTTCTTCTTCTTCTTCTTCTTCTTCTTCTTCTTCTTCTTTTTAGCAGAGTGGTGTATTTGTGTTACTTTAAAAAATAATTGAAGCTCTGCATTAATAAATAAAGCTCTAAACTTTTTGAAATCTGATAATCCATTTAAAAAAGCCATCTGGGCCAGGCGGCGGTGGTGGTGGTGGTGGTGGTGGTGGTGGTGGTGGTGGTGGTGGTGGCGCGCAACTTTAATCCCAGCACTTGGGAGGCAGAGCCAGGCAGATCTCTGAGAGTTCAAGGCCAGCCTGGTCTACAGAGTGAGATCCAGGACAGGCTCCAAAACTACATAGAGAAACTCTGTCTCGAAACTCGCCCCCCCCCAAAAAAAAAGCCATCTGTTTTTGCCCATTCACTTAAGCAATGTTTTTAAAAGAAGAAGCCACTCAGGAGGCAGAGGCAGGTAGATCTCTGTGTTTGAAGCCAGCCTGGTCTACATAGCAAGTTCCAGGCTAGCCAAGGTTACATAATGAGACCTTGTCTGAATCTAATTAATTAATATGATTAATAAAAAAACAAATAAACAAGACAGACCTGGAACTAGAGAGATAGCTCAGCAGTTAAGAGCACTTCCTACTCCTCCAGGGGCCTGGAGCTCTGGTCCCAGCACCCATATTGGGTAGCTGACAGTTGCCTGTAAGTCCAGCCCAGAGGAACCAACACCCTCTTCCCGCCCCTATGGGCACCTGCATACACATGGCACACATACATTCAGAGATGCACACTCACATACACATAAATAAAAATAAGTCTTTAAAAAAAAAAAAGCAAGTGTACTCAATCCTAGCACTGAGAGGCAGAGGCAGGAGGATCAGGAGTGAGGTCATCAAAGTCTGAGACCAGCTTGGGCTACTTACGTGACACCTTGCTTCAAAAAGATGGGGGGGGGAGGTCCTTGTGAACCTGAAAATGTGAGTCCCTAAAAATAAATGCCCTTTTCTCGTAAACTTGTACATTTGAGGATCTGGAGACTTTTAAACACAAAACAAGTACAGTTTTCTGGAATACAAGAAAATTCTCAGCCCATTTTGACAAATACCTCTGAAATGCAGAGCTGTCCTGTGAAACCAAGGGCCACAAACAGCAAAGCTGGGTGCGGCCCGTTGCAGTAGAGCCCGGCGAGGCGGGAGTCTGGCCTTTCTGTATTTGTACACCGATGGTCACAGAGAACAGTCTGGAAGAACATATGCTGTAACTTTGGTTCCGCTTACTGAAGCAAATGGGGGGGGGGGATATTATTGGCGATCTTATTTCCACTGGTATATTAAAACTTTTTAAATGCTGTTTGTCTCAGGGGTCTGGAACTCTCTTTGTAAACCAAACAAGTCTCGAAGTCACAGAGATCCGCCTGCCTCTGCCTCCCGAGTGCTGGGATTCAAGGTGTACACGCGCCACCACCGCCTGGCGGCTTGATTGTGATTTGGAGATTGCTGGAGATTGCTGTGTAGACCAAGATGGCCCCGAACTCAGAGATCGTCCTGCTTCTGTCTCCTGGGTGCTGGGATTTGAAACGTGCACCTAGATAACTCTCCTCACTTCTTCTGTATACTCGAGTTTTTCAAAAGTTTGGAAAAGGAGCCAAGTGAAAAACAAAACTCTGCCACTCACGCTACCTACCGCTGAGCACGCGTGAAATCCTAGCTCCTAGGAACCAAGTCCATGCCGGGAGGGATGGCGTCCATTGCTCCACAGCGCAGCTGGTTCCTCTTAAGGAAACGTGGGGGAAACGTGAAGTCTCCGCTACTCGAGCGTTAGACACTAAGAGTAGCCCATGCTGCCTCTGCCAGCCGGGTATTTGCTCAGGTTAGTCCAGTGGGTGTGCGTCCGTCCAGGTCCTGGATGAGGGACCTGGACGGACGCCCGTGGGGCACTGCCCATCTCAGAGGAGCTGGAGTGCAGCCACCCCCGGAAGACCCGTGTCCTCCAAATGGGGGTGCATTCTTGAAAAGAAAGCTGGAAGCACCTCGGGGTTTCTCTGGCCAATTCCAGAGAGCTGGTACCCAGAAAGCGGGTGCTTTCACCAAGGAAGCGTTCCTAGGCAGCCGCACTTCCTGTGGGTGCTCACGCTCCCATAGCAAAGTTGCCCGAAGCAAGGCTGACACCTAGTGGTTCACTTCGATTTTGACGATTTACACTTGGACCTCCCCCAAAAGAAACCAGGATAACCCGGATACGCATAGAGAAGCCGGGGGTGGAGGGGGGTGGGGGGGGGAAACGTCCATTGGAACTCCTCGACTCCTAAAATCATTTCCACAAGGTTCATGAAACTTGAGCGCAGCGCACCGGGAGTACCCTGCAAGATCCACCAAGATCCACAGCCAAGATGCGCGCTGGAAGAAGGATGCTGAGTCCTGAAAGTGTTCTCTCTCTCTCTCTCTCTCTCTCTCTCTCTCTCTCTCTCTCTCTCTCTCTCTCTCTCTCTCTCTCTCTCTCTCTCTCTCTCTCTCTCTCTCTCTCTCTCTCTCTCTCTCTCTCTCCTTCCCCCTGTCTCTATCTCTCTGTCTCTCTCACTCACTGGGTTTCTTGCAAGCAGAAATCTCTCAGGAAACTGGATCCAAGGCCTTTTCTTTATTAATCTCCTAAGTGTGTGGAATGATTTGCTCTTGGGAAGGGATGTTAATTCTACAACAGCTGCATTTCCATCCTGTTAGAAAAGTGTTTCTGAGACAAGCTCTCTTATGTTGACTCAGGTGGCATTGGTTCCAGTCTGCTGATTTCCACAAGGCCTCAGTTCTAAGGAGCTGTAGTTTGCAGGGTTCTAGAACGCCATCTATCAAGCAACTCTTTGTCCCTGACTTTTCCTTTTAACATCCCTACTTCCTAAAATGCTCTCCCTCAAATGCTAGAGCCATGCTGGCTGCTGATTGAGATCGGTGCTCTTCTGTGGCTCCCGGAGCCCTTCATTGTGAAAGTTGGTGACATTTCCTTCCCCGTCCCTTGTATCATAATCAAGTGTTTCGCTGTGCCTCCCTACCCATCCTCACGCCCACAGGACGAGCACCTTAATCCCTCCCCCGGGGACCGGAAGCACCTGTGCACAGACCTATGCGAGAAGAGGTGAGGAGGTGAGGAGGTGAGGAGGTGAGGAGGTGAGGAGGTGAGGGGGTGAGGAGGTGCTCCGAAAGCGTCCTGACCAAGGAGGCTCTCACCGAGGCAGTCCCCAGTCCTCATGTTCCCAACAACCAGAAGTTTGAAATAAAGAGTCACTCCTTCATGAGGTAAAGCTGACAAATACCACAGGCTCTGGTCATCTCTTCCATAGTAATGACCCCAGGCTGTGGAGGTGGAACCAAGAGACAGGATTATTCAAAGATTTAAAAAAAAAAAAAAAATGGGCCAGGCAGTGGTGGCGCACGCCTTTAATCCCAGCACTCGGGAGGCAGAGCCAGGTGGATCTCTGTGAGTTCGAGGCCAGCCTGGTCTACAGAGTGAGTTCCAGGACAGGCACCAAAACTACACAGAGAAACCCTGTCTCAAAAACAAACAAACAAAGGGGGGAGGGCTCTCCTGGAGGGATGGCTCAGAGGTTAAGAGCACTGGCTGCTCTTCCAGAGGACCTGAGTTCAATTCCCAGCACCCACATGGCAGCTCACAACCATCTATAATAAAATCTGGTGCTCTCTTCTGGTCTGCAGACATACATGCAGGCAGAACACTGTGTACATAATAAATCTTAAAAAAATAATAATCACTTTCTAAATATTAATGTTATAATACTTCAAGAAATCAATTCTCATAAACTTATTGGCTGGTCAAAAAGCACATCAAGCCGGGCGGTGGTGGCGCACGCCTTTAATCCCAGCACTCGGGAGGCAGAGCCAGGTGGATCTCTGTGAGTTCGAGGCCAGCCTGGGCTACCAAGTGAGTTCCAGGAAAGGCGCAAAGCTACACAGAGAAACCCTGTCTCGAAAAAACCAAAAAAAAAAAAAAAAAAAGCACATCAAAATTCCCACAGAATTTATAGGCTTTATGTTTAACCTGGGTCAAAGGAGATTTTTCCACGTGAAATTCCACCTGAAGTCTGTTAAAGCCAAACTGAAAGGCAACCTGACAGCCTATGAAAATCTTTTGTTGTGGTGGTGGTGGTTTTTTGAGACAGGGTTTCTCTGTGTAGTTTTGGTGCCTGTCCTAGAGCTTGCTCTATAGACCAGGCTGGCCTCGAACTCACAGAGATCCACCTGGCTCTGCCTCCTGAGTGCTGGGATTAAAAGCGTGCGCCACCATCGCCTGGCCTGGAAATCTTAAGTACCATAGCCTGTACCCAGAATACTACCCATCGGCCACCGTTATCTTCATCGTCAAATTTGCTGCATTTAGAACCGCCCAGGAGACACTCGGGCACGCCTATGAGGGTGTTTCCTGAGAGGTTTACCATCCCATGAGCTGGGGCCCCAGACCTAACAAAGAGGGAAAGATGCAGAAAGTGAATGAACACGTGCTCCCTGACTGTGAGCACAGTGCGACCAGCTGCCTTGGTCCTGCTGCCTTGATGGGCCGCGTACCCTCAAAGCACAAGTCCAAAGAGACCGTCTTTCCGGAAGTCAAGTATCCAACTCAGCATCCTAGAAAGATGCTGGCCCAGCACAGACACAAGAAACAGGATCGGCCCCTGGAACCTTCCTTATGGTATCAGGACACTGAAAACGACCTGTTGCCATTGATCAGGGAGTGCCCCAACATTCTAAAGCTGCAGGGAGAGACAAAGTAATCTGCATTGGAGTCCCCGACCCCCAAGAGATCTTCACACAGCTCAAAACAGTGAAGCAGTTTTGTTACTGCCTAAAAAAAGCTAGATTGCAAAATGCTACATACCTTCCTAATGCTGCCATCCTTTAATACATATAGTTCCTCATGTTGTGGTATTTATCTTGTTGCTACTTCATAACTGTAATTTTTTTACTAGTGATGAATCACAATATAAATATCTGATATGCCACCCCCAAAGGGGTCGAGACCCACATGTTGAGAACCGCTGATCTGTGTGGAGAAAAAGTAACCAGTTGCTTCTCACCAGCACATCCGTCTGCACACAGATCCACAGAGAAAATATGATGGGACCAAACTCCAAAAGAACCATTGCTACCTCTGCATGCAGCTGTTCCCAGCCCGGATTCTGGAAGAGGATCAGAGGCCCAGGAGTAACCCACAGCCTTCACCTTCTCTCTAGATCAGTGGTTCTCAACCTTCCTAAGGCTGCGACCCTTTAATACAGTTCCTCATGTTGTGCTGATCCCGCCCCCCAACCACAAAATTATTTCCGTTGCTACTTCATAACTGTCACTTTGCTAGTTATGAATCATAATGTAAGTGTCTGTGTTATGAGATGGTCTTAGGTGACCCCCTGTGAAAAAGGTCTTCCCACCCGGGGTTGTGACCCACAGATTGAGAAACACTGCTTTAGAGGCATGCATTCTACATCACTTGCCAACTTCAAGCCGATTTTAACACCAGGCTGGCAAGATGTCTGAGCATGGCTCCAGGCCTGACAACTGAGTTTGATCCCTGGGATCTGTCCACAAGTTGTCCTTTGACCTCCACACACACCACGAGATGCAAGCACAGATGAGCACATGCGCACTAAGTGTACATGCTCACGCAAAGAGGAAAAAATTTAAAGATCTACCAGAATATAATGGTTACTGCTGTTACAGCTTTGTCTAACTTCCCTATGTCTTCTGCAGTTTCCAAAATCTCTCCAATAATGTCCTACTCTCAGAAAAAATGTTTTTTTCATTTTAGTTTTGTTTATTGCCAAAACAAAGTTTCTCTGTGTAACAGTCCTAGCTGTCCTGGATCTCGCTCTGTAGACCAGGCTGGCCTCGAACACACAGAGATCCACCTGCCTCTGCCTCCTGAGTGCTGGGATTAAAAGGCATGCGCCGCCGCCGCCGCCGCCTCCGCCGCCACCACCACCCGGCTCACTTTACATTTTTTTAAGATTATAATTAATTTATCCCTTCCCTTTCCTCCCACCAGACCCTCCCTGCTCTCCTTCACATTCGTGGCCTCTTTTCTCACTAATATGTTATTGCATGTATATATATATATATATGTACACACACACACACATATATATATGCATACACACACACATACCTAAATATAACCTGTACAGTCCATATGTTACTTATGTTTTCAAGTTGACTGCTAGATGCTGGACAACAAATTGGTATGCTCTTCCCTGGGGAATACCACCTCTCTCCCTCCCAGCTTTCCTCAGCTGTGTATATATATATATATATATATTGTGTGTGTGTGTGTGTGTGTGTGTGTGTGTGTGTGTGTGTGTGTGTGTAGAGTTGAGGCCTCATGGGCTTTTCTCTGTCCACTTGGGCATGTCCTTTGGTCTCATCCTTGTTCAGCTTCTGTTCGGGCGGTCACGTTGGTGAGACTTTATGGAAGTAAGCTTCCGACATTACTAGGAAGCACAATCTCACAGCATACTCCCTGATCCTCTGGCTCTACCAATTTCTCCAGCCTCTCTTTTGCAAGGTTCCCTGAGCCTGGGGTGCCAGGAGTGCTGTGTATCCACTGAGATCAGGTTCCACAGTTCTGCATTTTGATTGGTTGTGGTTTTCTGTGGTGGTCTCCATCTGTTGTAAAGAGACTTATCTGTCTGTAAGGATGTTTATAGGTTGTTGTTAGGGATTCTGCTGGTTTAAGAACTTTGTGACTGTAGGTTCCCCTCCAACGGCCATGACTTCATTCGCACTGAATAGTTAGCTGGGTTTCCAGCGCCAGGCATGAGTTCTCTCTTTTTGAGTGGGTTTGAAGACCAATTAGAGAGTTGTTGGTTACCATCAAGGGGTGTTTGCCTGTTGTTGGGGATTTTTACTTTTTGGCTCTTTTTGGGGGGCCCACCACCCAGCTCCCAAATAAATTCACACACGGAGGTTTATTCTGAATTATGAGTGCCCGGCCTTAGCTTGGCTTAGTTTCTAGTCAGCTTTCCTTATCTTAACTATCCAATTAATCTTTTGCCTCCGGGCTCTTCCTGCTCTCTTAACTTCGGTAAATCTTACTCTTACTCCCTAGCTTGCTGTGTAGCTGGGTGGCTGGCCCCTGAAGTCACCCTCCTCCTCCTCCTCCGGCTCCTTGATCTTAGATCTCCAGTCCCTCTTTCCAGAGTTCTCCATTTATTCCCTCTGCCTGCCAGCCCCGCCTATCCTTTCTCCTGCCTTGCTATTGGCCAGTTCTTTATTAGGCCATCAGGTGTTCTACACAGGCACAGTAACACAGCTTCATAGAGCTAAACAAATGCAACATGAACAAAAGTAACGCACCTTCAAATATTCTACGACACTTGCCACTAACTGTCCCTTTAGGGTTATCATGCCATTCTGGTCACTGAAGTCAGTCATGGCTGGGGAGGGCTGTGGAGTAAGACCTCTGGGTGTAGGCCAAGGTTGGCATAGTGGGGTCATATGGAGATTTAACTTTTTGAGAATTCTCCACACTGATGTTCAAAGCGGCTGCACCAGTGTGCAATGCCACCAACAGAGAATGAGGGTCCTCTCCAGCATTTGTTGTTGGTTACAACAGTAGGCTTTTCAAAATAAAGTTCACCTTTAGAAAAGAGGGCTTTTGTCCATTCACGGTTCAATTTCTTCAAAGTGTCAGACTTGAACAGAAACTTTCCCCTCACCCTTTCCTGCCCATACTGGGAAAATGCCTAACAACAAATCAATCTAAAAACAATCGCTTAAACGGGTCCACCCTTGATCCAAGGTCCCCTCCATTCACTGTCCTGTTGCATTCTTGCAGCATCCTTGAGGCAGATGGTGATGTGGTTACTCTCCCGTCTCACCAAAAAAAAAACAAAAAAAAAAAAAAAAAAAAAAGACACTGCGGTGTGAATTTGCACTCCAGGCTGTCCCTTGGTTTCACCTCCTCTCATGATGAGCAAAAATGCCTTCTGCTGATTCGCCTTTCTTATACCCAAATCTATCACAAGGTATCAATTAAACAGGCCTCCAGCTGTCCAATGTGACTGCCTAATACACAGAAGTTTACATGAAAGTCATGGGCATTTTACCACCATCAGGGAGAAGGGTTCTGTCGGACTGGGAACAACTAACAAGATCAAAGTCTAGCTGAATCTACTGTCTGTTCCTTGGGGCAGCTACATGTACTGCTGGGGTACCCAGTCATAACCAACAGCTTTAAATACACCTACGGAGACCCAACACACCCAAACCTCACTTAAGTCACTGTCCTGTTAGGAGAAAAGCTGGGTGAACCGAGAGAAACTAGTACAGGCCTTAATGAAGCCAAGACATCCCGGCCTGCCACTGGGGAAAGATCACAGCTGTCCCTGGCACCAGCTGTGAAAGGTCACCCCGACCATTTCTCTACTGCAATGCCACACTGGTTCAAAATCAATCATCTAATGATATAACCGGCTTCGTATGTGACTTTCCTGTGTAGAAAGAGGATGTATTACTACTCAGCCTGCAATCTGCTGAGAGGGCTTTTTTTTTTTCTTTCTCATAGTGAACATGCAGCTTGTTAATCCATTAACACCCCTTGTGGCTTCATTCCGCCACTCCTCTGTGAATTGGGGTCAAGTTTTGTGCTGAGGTACCACACAGCCAAGACCGCTACACTAGATTAAAAGAAAATTGAGTTATATGCCTGAGATGCCTTCAAAGAGGGGCCAACGGATGGTCACTTAAAAGGCACCATGAAAACCATTGCTGCCCGAGTGGGTTCAGCAGACCTGTCAATAACAGCTCAAAGAACCTGCAGCTAAGATGTGAATGCAAATCTGAAGCCCACCAGGATTGGCCAGTTCTTTGCACGTGTTCCTCGAGGTAACCCGGTTGGTTTTCCTTCTTCGTGAAACGCTGGAGCATCCTGTGCCTTGTGCTTCTTCCATTTCTATTACTCTCCAGGGAAACTCACGATGGTTCAGGAGCAATGTCACCTCTATGTCAAGGTCAAACTGCTACCTCCATGCAACTCTCTCAAGATAACTAGTTGGTAGCAGCATCACCTGTGGAGTACCACAAGTTATTAGAAAATGCCTTATAACCAGCAGTGTTAGTGAGGCCAGAGAGGATGCTGATTTCAATGGTCATGGTCCCGCCAAAAGAACAGTGTAAGCGGCAGTGGTGGACCAGCTACCTGATGCCCCGCACACCTTGTGGCCAACACCACCAAGTCTAACTTCAAAACAACCCGACAACAATGAATTCTCTCCCACCCCGTAACTACCATCCTGGCCCAAATCACCATCATGGATTACTTCAAACACAAGGTTTTTGGTTGTTGTTGTTTTAGTCCTAAAACACTGGATTCTCAACTGGAAAAGCGGAGGATTCTGCTCAAATGCAACAGGCCCCGCCCCTCTCAGTTCAGAGCAGAAGCCAGCCTCTGCAATGATCTCCAGGGCCTGTGATAGCCACCTTTCTGACCTAAACTCATGCAGCACTCCCTGCCTGTTTCTCATGTTGACCTCACAAGAGGAACTGCCGTTAGGCCTTTGCTCAGCTGTTAAAATTCTCCCAGATAATCCACTTACTTGACTCACCTCTGCCAACATCTGGATCTCTCAATAATCAGATTACACTTCATGTAATTGACACCTTCCCTACTTTTCTCCCACATTTATGTACCAGTTTCCTTCACACACGTAACTCTTCAACCAGGAAACAAAGCTAAAGAGCTGAAGGTGAGGCCCACAGTACTTCCTGAGAACAAGAACCTTCAACTAAGAATGATAGGGGAGGGGGACCCCTAGCCTTTAAAGCTTCCGCCTTTAGGGATGTTTATCCAAACCATGACAACCAGACGCTTGGCGTAGAGAGGTTGCCTTTGTTCAACAATATATACACCAGGCACCTAAATAACCACCAGCGTAGGGACAAGGTGTGAATGTAGCATGTTGGGAAGTGTCCTTCTCGAGGATTATTTTCACAATCTAATTTCCAAACCTCAGACCTCATTTGCATTAAAGATTCAAAAAATACCAGAGGCCGTAACATTTACTCACCTAAAAATATATTCCACCTACTCAATATAGTAGTCTATACCTAAGGCAACAATCGCACAAAGGCAGGACGTATGGTACTGTACCACACAACGTATGTGAACTCACTGAATAGCCAACCACACAAGATGGGAGAGAGAGAATACTCAAGAGTAAACAGACAGCCAACAAGGACATGGGATCACTGACTTGACTATGGTTGCAGGCTTCAAAGTTTTAATAAAAAAGCAGGAAGACCCAAAAAGGAACACACACACAAGCGAATTTCATTGTCTGTGGGAGACCAGCTCTGACCTGCTCCCACCTCTCAAAGGGTTCTTAGGTGGAGAGAAGAATGAGGAAATGTTAGGTAGATAGAAGAGACAGTAAGACAGATAAAAGATAGCTTTGGGAGGGCCCTGGGTCAATACCCAGCCACCCAGAGGTTTATTCAAAAGGGCTTTTTATAATATGCCAAAGGGAGAGGCAAAAGACCTCCCACTTGCAAGATCAAAGCACACCGTACAGCCAAGTGCAGACCCTTCCAAACACCTGGTAACCAGGCCAAATCATCTCCTTATGCAGCCCTGCTGGGTAAAGCAAGCTCAGATTCTCTAACGCTGAGTAGCTCTCAGTAGATAGCCTCTGTGGGCCACCACGTTATCTCAACTGAGACCACAACAGTGAAATTCTCTATCACTGGAGAAAAAAAATCACGCAGGCCTAACTGGATGTTTCTAAACTGGAAACAGAAAGAAAAGCTTCCTCTATTGCTGTTGTTGCTTCATGATGCCTAATTAAACACAAATACCTCTTATTTATGTCTAGAACCTTGTAATAGGGAGTTGCCACCAACCAGATGAGGCAGCCTCAAGAAATAACCAGCCATCACTGATAGATTTAAAACAAGGTGCCTATTCCTTCACTACTACAAACTTCATCATACAGCAGGCCTTGAAAGTACTCACCTGTGGATGCTAGGAAGGAAAGCACCTTAAATACCTTCACACCCTAAGCCCAAGCATCCAGCTATATACTCTCTACACATACCACGAGACACGCGCTGGGTAAAGATGAGTATTTATTCACTTTACAAAGAGAATGGTATTAAATTGCCATAAACAACTCCATTTATAGACAAATAACTGTACATCGCACCAGCAGCTTGCCCAAGATGCTCTTCCTGCTCCGGCTGTGCAGCCTGCTCTGCCTCTGATGGAGTCCTCCCGGGTACCGGTGTTCTTACACATTCACAGGTGGGAAAGTCAACGCATCTGCTCAGCCCTTCTGCAGAAGTGAGCTCTCCACCTGCCCCTTAGTGAGCACTAAGTCAGTACTAGCTCACTCTTTTAAAAACAAGACAAATTACTGGTAATTTGAAAAAGCTGTGTAGCACACCAAAATACTTTATACATACATAAAAAAATCTTGAGTAAGATTTATCATTTTTAAAGATAAACAGATACCCTAGCCCTGCCAAGAGTGGGTAATGAAGAGGAAAGAAAACGTTAAATTACTGAATTATAAAAATAGTTTCTTTGGAAAAAAATTCCAGCAAGGTTATCATTAATATCTAAAACCAAAGAGAAAAAATAAACAATTGTTCTCTGATCCATTAGTAATTGAAATAAAAATGGAAACCTCTTCAAAAGCAGCTGTGACTGAAGTTTTAAAAAGCTGCAGGTAAGAGCATGTCTGATCTATACACAGATGATTCTTTACAATCTGCAGACAAGAACACTCTTAATATGGCTAAATCTTTGCTTCTTTAATTACCATTATTTTGTTTTGTTTAAAAAAATATCTCACATGACACTTTAAAAAATAAGTGTTATTTTGGGGAAGCACACCGAATGTCCAGTCTGACCCAAGTCCGATGACCAGTTAGACGACAAACTGGGGACACTGTGATTTTATTTCTGTGAATCACAGCCGTTTTCACTTCAATTTTTAGTTATGCCTTCATGTTTTATGAAAACGTATCAAATTAGGTAAGCCAGATTAAGAACAATTCATTAGTGCTGCTTTGGCATCTGGACTGACGGAAGACACCACCCTGAGATGAGAGCCGACTCCTCCACAAGCGTCCAGTTCCTGACCCCACGGCACGTCTGTCTTCACCTAAGCCAGTTTATGATCGAACCAGTCATACTAGAGTATTGTATTATAAAAATATACCGTATATGGACACTCGTGTCAGTACATGGCAGAAAGTGTGTCTATTTACTGTGTAAAGTTTATTAACATTTGCATGAAACACTCTTATTTACACAGTTACATTCTGGGGCTCTCAGGACAGGAAGGTGGTGTGGCCTCTGTGAACTTGGAAGCGTATGACGGCGGCCTCTTGTCTCCGGCACGTGGCAAGCCTCCCTGGGAGGCTGCGGCAGCGTTGGGCAAGACGAGCCAGGGTTCACAGTGTGACTGGCTGCTTCTCTCCTGCGTCACTCTTCCTCACTCTCGTTCTCGGGATCTAGATCAGAATCTCCATTCAACTCTTTCTCACTTGACACATCTCTGTCCTCCCCGTTCTCTTCATCTTCAATGTCCTCCTCCTCCTCTTCCTCCTCCTCCTCCTCTCCATTGTCTTCACCAACACCCTCGTCTTTTTCACTGTCTTTCTCTTCGTCTTCATCCCAATTATCCTAGTGGAAACAGCAAAGGAAAACATTTACAAGGGCTCCCTTACGGTGAGGATAAAAAGCAGTTGGACCAGAAAAATTTCACTCACATCAGAATCCTTTTCTGGAATTTCATCATCAGACTCCTCTTCAGAAGATTCTGTCAAAGAAAGAGCACAGTGCTGAAACACAGCATAGTATTAAGAATGTGCTACCAACCTCCGAATGCGTGCTACCCAGTGACTATTGTGCTTTGCCGTTCGCCTGGTTTGAGCTGGGGTCTTGTGTGGCCCAGGCCTAGAACCTGCAGTCTCCTCGCCCCAGCCCCCGGAGCTATTCCAGGTGTAGCCATCTACCTTCTAAGCCAGCTTCTCACTGCACCCTTCTGTATTTAACCGCACTTTAAATGGTGTGTACGCACGTGTGTGTACGCCCATAAGCGTAGCTGCCAGCAGAACAACTCGCCGGCTCCAGGGAGCTCAAGTTACAAGCAGTTGTAAGCCATCTAATGTGGGTGCCGGAAATCGAACATGGCCTGTCTCCAAGAGGAAGACGTGCTCTTAATCCCCGAGCCATCTCTAGCCCTAAATTTAATACTTACATGAATATAACAAAACTATGTTTATTATTTCAAAGTAAGTACCAAACCCCTATAAAATCCCATCTTAAAATATTCAGCCATTTCTAGACCACCAAATAGACACAGTGGATCTGTAAAAATTCTATACAAGAAATGATGGTTCATGCATCTATCTGAAAAAAATGCATTTGCATGGTCTGTGATCCATAACAAAAGTAGTAGTTACAGAAAAAGACTATGTTAAGTGTACAGTTTTGAGAAATGAAACACTCAAATGTACAAAACAACCGAGTTAATTATTATCTAAGGACCATGGGGACGAAATGGAAGAACAAGCAGAACCGGCCTCTCATAGAAGGCAGCAGGAAAGCCGACCTGCACTGATGGACCCACACAAATGGATTTGAAACCCAACTCAGCCTCACACGGCACATCCAGGTGACAAGAATTTCAGCTTTTACAGGATGCACTCACTAAATGACCCAAGAGGAAGTGCTCCACAACCACACACAGGAGCATTCCATAGCATCAAATGGTCTCTCTTCAGCAAGTCTCCATCAGGAGCTCTCAAAGACTTTCACAAACTAGATCTAATGTGGGGCCGAGGCTGGATTCCAGTATGAATAAGCCAAGGCATTCTACACAGAGTGGCTTTTAAAACAACCTAAGCTGACATAGGATAAGATTAATGGGCTGGAGGGCTGGTTCAGTGACTAACAGCACTGGCTGCTCTTGCGGAAGACCCAGGTTCCATCCCCAGCACCCACATGGCAGCACACACACACACACACACAGGAAAAATAATCATACACATACAATAATCTACAACAATTAAGGAATTAGCCAGGCATGGTAACACACGCCTTTAGTCCCAGCACTCAAAACTATGGTTATTTTTGTAATCGGTTTTTATATCAAACTTATCCATGTTGGTAACTTAGGCAGGCCTCTACTTCCTAGTTCTCACTATTACATCATGTACATGATGTTGTGTGCCTAATGGTATAAACCATTAGCTACTAATGAAGAATTGTACTATTTATAAGAAATTGTTACAATATTTTATAAGTAAGACTATGATGGACAAATCTATACAACTCTCCTTACATGTGTTCTAAAGTCATTTTTCTCCAGCTTTTTTAGTCTTAGCATACTCATAAAATTGAATATCCCAATGCTTTTATTTATAAGTCTCATAATGAGATGTTTATCTCATTAAAAATTAAAATCCACCAGGCGCTTTAGCTTTCCTGCCTCAAGTGAGTTTTCTGAGGATACCTTAATGCAAGCGCCTGAACACCAACAAAAGACTCAAATCTAGAGTGAACAGCCCAGTTAGGAATAATGCAGAGGCATCGAAGGAAAACAAACAGCTCGGTGGTTTGAATAGCAATGTCCCCATAGGCCTATGTATTTAAATGCTTAGTCACAAGGGAGCAGAACTGTGCAGGAAGGATTATAAGGATTAGGAGGTGTGGCCTTGTTGGGGGTGGACATTGAGGTTTCAAAAGCTCACACCTAGGCTGGGTGGTGTTGGTGCAGGTCTTTAATCCCAGCACTTGGGAGGCAGAGGCAGGTGGATCTCTGTGAGTTCAAGGCCAGCTTGGTCTATAAAGCGAGTTCCATGACAGCCAGGGCTACACAGAGAAACGCTGTCTCAGGGAGGAAATAAAAAGTCTCAATGCATGAAGTGTTCTCTCTCTGATGTTCCAGTTGCACTTGTTTAAAGCGACCCCACTACTTAGTAATTTTTCCCTCCAGTAAAGTAGCCCATAAATGCTTTGTGCATTTTAAAGTGTGAAGAGCAAAGTAACACAGTGTAACATGAGCAGTCTTCCCAGCCTGAAAAAGCAGTCTACCCTAGACACTAGGCTCTAAGCCTGTCAAAGATACTGCTGACCCACATCCCACAGTTCTATAGATCTTTCAGGGCTGTCTTGACATGCAAGGTAAGCCTTCCAACCTTGTTCATCTATATCAGTTACTCTGATTTTCTTGATTCACTTAAATATGCAAAATATTCAAGAAAATAATTTAGAGGTTATAAGCAACTTTAAAATATAGGATTTTCTCTTTGAAAATTATTTGATTATCTTTAAGTTTGTTTATACAGGCATATTATTATTTTTCTCTATAACCTTTCTTTTTTTTTGTTTGTTTGTTTGTTTTCAAGACAGGGTTTCTCTGTGTAGCTTTGGAGCCTGTCCTGGACCTCGATCTGTAGACCAGGCTGGCCTCGAACTCAGAGATGTGCCCACCTCTGACTCCTGAGTGCTGGGATTAAAGGTGTATGCTAATACCATCTAGCTCTCTATAACCTTTCTATTTCACATCTTAGACATTTTCTAGTATTCCTAGTTTTTGCTGCCGCTATGACATTTTTTCTGAAAATATTCTATGATCAGTTACTTCTGAGGTGTAATAATGTTGGCTCTTTTTAGCTGGTCTTGGTGTCCAGGACACTTGCTAATTTGCATACCACCTATTAATAACAGCTGACTGCATATTTGTTGTATTTACTTTACTGTGTACCAAAGAATAATATTTGCAAAGTCCAAAGTCTTAGAATTCTTTAGGAAAGGCACCTGGAAGCAATCAAAAGTACATTACTATCTCATTCCTGGCTTCACTAGTGAATTTATATTGTTTAATAGGGGTTTAAGATGAGGAAATTCCTTTCAATTCCTTGGTTGCTTAGGAATTGTTAAAGATGTGTAGATGGTATTTTTCCAAAATCTTATCTATGTCCAGTGTTCTCCAATGACATCTGTTACACTGATCACTGTATTAGCAGATTTTCTGATGCTATGGTACCTTGTAATATTTAAATTAAAAACTCTTGGAAATGGGTTCTATAATCGATAAAACTACTCGGGATGTCTAAGCATAGTCTCAGGCTTATTTTACTTATAATTATTAATTCCTATTAACTGTACAAATTCCCCCTAAAATATTCTGGACTCATTGAAACTGCTAATAAGGCTTTACCCGATTCATAATATACCTAATATATTATGCTATTAGGTATATGCTATTAGGAATATCTATTATGCTTTGAAGGCTTAATAAAATAATTCAAAAAACTTCAACTTGGTATTTGTCAGGGGGTTGACTGAATTTATTTTATTACATCTTATGTATGTGTGCACGCAAGAACACGTACCAGTCAGGAGACATCTTTTGGGGGTCAATTCTCTCCTACCACCATGTGGATCCTAGGGATTGAACTCAGGTCCTCAGGCTTGGTAAAGAACTGTCATCTCTCTGGCCTCTAACAAATATCTTTTAGAGTCCGTTCTGGTCACTGACATTCCTAATCACTAATGCCATAGTCTACTTTCAGGCTCTTGGGCGACTACTGCCCTTGTCAGCACATGACTATGAGGCACATATATGTAAAGATTCCTGACAAAACCCATCACTCCATATGCTGACCTGAAATAGTAATTTAAAAAGAGCTTATGTGAGCATTTCTATAAGGAAACAGAATCGAATTACTATGAAAAATAACAAGACATCCAGCCTCTGACCCAACTTTTTTTTTTTTTTTTTACCTTCTTCATACACCAATTTTGCCTTCTGTCCAGGGGAAGGCACTTTTTTCATTTTTTCTGATGCTGTTACCTGGAAGACAGAATTATGAAGCAATTATAAGCTTATCTCAAGCACAGCCAACATCACCCCAACATCCTACTGGCTTACCCTCCCTTGCTGGACTCCCCCAAATGAATGGACAGCCCAAATACAACTTGGAACAAGCACAGGAAAAACATGTAAGGGGAAATTACGAGAGTTAGGAAACCACGCGCAGTGATTAGAGTATTATTGCACCAAAATGTTAATCAGATACCCCATGACTAGCTGCTCACAGTAACACGCTGAGCTGAGTACAGTATAGATGCCCTGTAACCCACTGCTCACAGCAATCTCGCTGAGCTCAGAGTACAGTATAGACGCCCTGTAACCCACTGCTCACAGTAACACGCTGAGCTGAGCTCAGTACAGACACCCTGTAACCCACTGCTCACAGTAACACGCTGAGCTGAGTACAGTATAGACGCCTGTAACTCATCAGGTGAGTGCTTGCCTGCACTTTGTGCCTGTAATTTAGCACTCTTGCGAGTGTGTTCAAGGTCAGCTGGAGGAGGGGTGAGGGAGTGAACACAGATGGGGAGAGGTCCAGTTAAGCTTTCCCACTCTCACTCAGCAAACACTCCAGGCTAAAGCCTGGACTCTGACTCGCCAACTTCTGACTGAACTGGAGTCTGTCACTACTGGAGTAATCCTCCCCCGCCCTCCACTCCACGACACTCAAGGCTAAGCTGGGAATCGTTTATCTGCTCACTTGTGTGATGAGAAGAATGAGCTTCCCGTGCAGGTGTGAGAGCTTCTGGAACGTTTTGACTCTGCTTTCCATTAGCTGGTAGAGGGTCCCCAGCTGGTGTACCAGGTCGGGCAACTAGAAGAGACAGACAGACAGATGACACCACTTCTCATCATCACCAACGTCTAAGAGGAACACACATAAATCATGCAGCTAGCCCTACCCAAGCATCTGTCAGAAGTACTTCTGGGGACAGTGGAGCTTTGGGACACAGCCTAGCAACATGACAAACTTTCAAAGAAGGCTCCTGATATCCTGGCAGGAAAAAATAACTTAAAAAAAAAAAAAAAGACAGGAATCACCACTGCCAGGTAGCAACGCCTTTAATCTCAGCACTTGGGAGGCAGAGGCAGCTGGATCTCTGTGAGTTCCAGGTCAATCTGACCTACAGAGCAAATTCCAGGACAGTTAAGGCTACACAGAAAAACGGAGTGGGGGGTGGGTAACAACTTGTCAGCTAGGGCAGATGGCAGAGCTAACTCCTGCATACTGATAAACTACTTCAGATAAGACAAACAAGGGTAGCTAATAAAAATCACCCACAAGACATATGGAACTGAAGGGACTTTCCTCTGAAGCTTACGCGGTATCCAGCACATTGTCTACACCTGCCATAGGCTCTGGAGCACCAGAAGCTTCTCCAACCTTGAGTTTCTACATATGAATGCATCCTATTTACATACCATAAGGGGAGGGGACCTATAAGTTAATTGGGTTTTTTTTAATCATATGCTAAAACTTTTTGAAAAAAAATATACCATAAAATGATAAGCAAACAAAATTATAACTTTATTTTTAGTTTAAAATATAACTGATAGCCAGGTGTGGCGGCTCATGCTTGTAACTGCAGCTCTTAGGAAACTGAGGCAGGACTGGCTGGAGTATAAAGCCAGACTCAGCCACAAAGTGAGTTCCAGACCAGCCCAAGCTACAAAGCCCTGCCTCAAAAAGAACCTCATAATGGGGCTGCGGAAATGACTGAGCAGTTAGAGGAATCAGGTTTGGTTCCCAGCACCCACATGGTGGCTCACAGCCATTGATAGCTCCAGTGCCAGGAAAGCCAATACCCTCTTTCTGACCTCCACGGGCATCTGGTATATATGCACACATACAGACAAAATACTCATATACACAAAACAAAAAACATCAATACATTCAGTAAAACGGCATGCTAAAGGTATTTGCCACTAAACCTGACGACCCAAGTTTGACCCCAAAAACCCACATTAAGGCCGAGAGTCAAGTTGTCCTCTGACCGTCACATGTCATAGCACAGGCAACCCCCAACACATACAGACTAAAAAGCTCAAGGCGAGTGGTGGTGGCACACACCTTTAATCCAAGCACTTGGGAGACAGATGCCAGCCTGGTCTACAGAGCAAATTCCAGGGAAGCCAGGAATACACATAGAAACCTTGTCTTGGGGTGAAAATTATGTTCCTTATTAGGCATGGTAGTATAACTCCTTTAATCCCAGCATTCAAGAAGCAGAAGCAGGCAGATCTCTGTGAGTTCAAAGTTAGCCTCATCTGTCCACATAGCAAGCTCTACTCCAGCCAGAGCTATATAGTGAGACCCCACCTCAAAAATGTGTATAATAATGACAATGATGAAATAATAAAGAAACTCTCTAAAGGAAGCAAAGGGTCATTAGAGTTTCTAATCCTAACCAAAACAAAGCCCAACCATTCACCCTCAGAAAAGACTTACCGTGGATAGGTACGACGCATGAATCGTCAGCACACATTTCAGCCACTGAACCATTAAAACAGCACTAGCAGAGAAAAGAAACCCAAGTGAAGGCAAGTTCACTGACTCAAAATAGCCAGAACAGAAAGTCTGTGAAAGTAACCATCAAGCACATTTCCCGGGCCGCTCGTTCTGCCATGGAATCTGGCAGAGATTTCTATAACATAGTTTTAGCTTTTGCAGGTGTACTAGCAAGCTGATCAACACTCACAACCCCCCAAAAGAATTAATACTTCAAGACTAAAAGCCAGGCTTTAACTCATATAACTAATCTATACCAGGACAGTAACAGTTATAATCACATTGGAGCCCAATCATCTTGTTCACTATTGGGAACTAAGAGCGAAGCACTATCACTACCAGGCAAACAGGACCAAACTCTATAATGTGACCCTGACACTTCTTCAGATTCCTCCTGCGTGAGCTCAGAAGGCTAAGAGAGCCTACAGAAAAACAAATAAGAAAAAACCTGGAGTGGGCTATGGAGATAAAAGTACAGCAGAGCCTGTGCTTATAACCCCAGCCCAGCATCCCAAGGGCTTGCTAGCCAGATCTACAAATGCTAGGTTCAGTTAGAGACTACACCTTAAAAAATGAAGACACCCTGTGCCTTTTGTGGCTTTCAAAAAAATGTGGTAGTGCACCTTACGTACATGTACACATGCATCTAATATTAGAAATTAGAAATGAAAAACCACAAAATATAGAGCCCAACAACACTGTATTGAAAGCTTAGTATCTGAGACATCAACTTCCAATTTAAATGTTTAATAAAAGTATGAAAAACCCAAGCCGGGCAGTAGTGGCACATTTGGCTGGGGCAAGACCCTGTGTCCACCTTCACCTCTGAGTGCTGAAATTTTGTTTGGCTTGAACCCATGCAGGTGTGAATACTTGGAGGTTGAGTAGTAAGATACGTTGTTAGAAATTAGGCGACCTATACATCTGTTAATGAAATCCTGGTACTAGCATACTGTCAATGAAAACAATTCTTTAGTCCTATATTCTAAAATGAACTCACACTGGAATAGTAGCTACCAACGTGTTTATAATAGTAATATGTATTTGCATAGTATTTGTGGTGGTTTGAATGAGAATGACCCCATAGGTTCAGATGTTTGAATACTTGGTCCCAGTTGGTAGAACTGTTTGGGAAGGATTAGGAGGTGTGTTGGAGGAGGTGTGTCCCTGGGGGTGGGCTTTCAGGTTTCAAAACCCAGTGCCCTTCCCAGTTAGCTCTCTCTGCCTCCTGCTGCTGGATCAAGGTGTGAGCTCTTAGCTCCTGCTCCAGCACCTTTCCCGTCTGCCTGCTGCCATGATGTCACTGACTCTGTCCCTCTGCCACTGTGAGGTCCAAATTGAACATCTTCTAAGTTGTCTTGGTCATGGTGTTTTATCACAGCAATAGAACTAAGCAATAGAACTATCACAGCAAGGAACTAAGAAGTACTATAACCCAATATGCATTGTTTTGTCCTCACAAAGACACCTCTGAGGATGGAGACATTTCTCCTTTATATTGATAAAACCGAGGATCCAAGGATGTTAGTTAGGATTTATGTGTGCAGAGCATACAATAAGTAGCAGAGCCACAACTTGCCCGGCTGTGTATGTAATGACCTCCTGCTGTTCTGTTTTCTATGCCATCTGCCTCCATAGAAACTTCTCAATGGTAATTTAGAAGATTCACCTGTATCTCAGCTTGGGAATTAAGAAGCATAACTATTCTTTCCATTTCTCAGATTAAAAAAATGTGGTTAACTTACAACTTGTCTTTTTGTTAGTACTGTTAAGGAACATACGCTCCCCTTTTAGGAAATATTTGTCTTTTCTCTATTATCTATAACCTATCAACTGCACTGTACTGTCTGCTTTTTCTCAAGTAGGCTGTTTTCCCTTGGGGTCCAGTTTAGTGAATTCTTTCTTATTTTTCTACTTTTATATTTTAGACTCATTTATTTTACACATATGGGTGTTTTACCTACATCAATCTACGTACACCACGTGTGCCTGGTGTCCGCTGTCAGAAGAGGGCACTAGATCCTAGAGATACAGATGGTTGTGTGTGACCTCGTGCATGCTAAGAACACAGCCCCAGGTCCTCTGCAAGAGCAATAAATGCTCTTAACAGTTGAGCTATCTCTTCAGTTCTACCACCCCCTTTTACGTTTGTTTTCAGCTCCCTCAAATACTTGTTTGAAGAAAAGGTGGAACACAATTATACACAGATAAAAAGCAGGCTGGGCATGGTGGCGCACACCTTTAATCCCAGCACTCGGGAGAGGCAAGTACATCTCTGTGAGTTTAAGGCCAGCCTGGGCTACAAAGTGAGTTCCAAGCAGCCAGAGCTGTTATACAGAGAAACCTTGTCTTGAAAAACAAACAAGCAAAAAAGGCAGAAGAAGGAAGGAGAAGGAAAAGGAGAAGTAGTAGCAGTAAATATGAAAACTCCACATAATTTGGTCTTTAGGCTACAAAAAGGAAGAAAGTCACCCAAAGGCCAACAAGCTGATAAAAGCCGGAACAGACAGTCGGAAGTGTCTGCTGGGTTGTTTGTTGTTGTTTTTAAAGAAAACCACAATAAAGTCACTTAGGAATGAAAATGAGTCAAGTGAAACGTTGGAGGGAGGTAAGAGTTGGCACAAGCATTCTTCTGGAATTTGAGGCTAAGGATAGACTCCAGGGCCTTGACACTGTTTGGCAAGCACTCAGCCACTGAGCAGCATCTCCATTCGGGACACTGCTGTTTTTAATTCATCTATAACACAGCAATTCAGCTCATAGCGATAACATACACCTTTACCGAGGCAGACAATGCTGAGTTCTAGGCCATTCTAAGTTACATAGTAAGGCTGTCTCCAACAAGAAGAAACCTAAGGCACAGAAACAGCTTACCTATTGGGATGTCCTTGCAACCTCTTGGTAAGCTAAGGGAGAGAAAACACTGTTAGCTTCATCCCTGGAAAGGCAACCTTTCTCATCAATCCCCAGATGCATTAATGGCTGTCCAAGCTAGTCCCCCTAGCAATCCAGCTGTACACAACACAAGATAGTTGAATTCATTCTCACAAGAGTAATTACAAGACAAAAACACAGGCTAGGGTCCTTTGGCAAGTACGTGGAGACCAAATACATACTGATGATTTCCTGTATATGGGAAGTGCAGGACGGGGCACAGAAAGTCACTGCTAATGGGTACAAGATTCTTTTTGGAATGACAATTGGACAATCTATAAACATGTGAAAAACTGCATAGTACAAGAGAAAAGTTAACTTCGTAGTGTGTAAACAGTATTTCCATTTAAAAATACATAAAATGCATAGAGAAAAGGCAGCAGGGAAGGGAAATTTTCATTTGGAGTAGACAATAACCCAATACAGGAGCACGCTCAGAGTGCCCCACAGGACACAAAGGTGGGACACACAGAGGACCCCGGGCTCTGGGCTGTGGTACTGCACCACAAAGGGCAGCACTTACCTCCTGCAACAGTGGGATGACAGCATGCAAGGGCATCCTTAGCACAGTCTTCTTGATTAGGTTTATATTCCTGGTTTGAAGCACTTTCTGTGGAAAAATAAAATGACAATGAGGACAAACATACTTCAATAAGGACACCACTGAAAAATCTTACGTAACTGTAAATAGATCAAGGCAATAAAGTACTGCTTGAACTGGGCCAATCAGGTGGGAAATCAGGTTAAGTTGCCTTCAGTTAGCACTCAAAAGAACATCTCTAGACATTTAAATACAAGTATGTGCCATTTGGGGATGTCCTCCAACTTCCACCTCACTAAATTAGAGCTGTCTCCATGCAGAGTGAGGTGAGTAAGTTTCTGTTCCAAAGAAAACTCTTAAATTGTCACCATTTGATAAAAACTTAAACCAATCAAATGATCACATAATAGATACTTCAACCAAAGCCCTTTAAGGCCTGACCTCTGGGAGAAAGCCAGACTCCACCCTAGGTTGAATAAAAAAAACAACTGAGCAAACCAGTACTGAACCTCCATCCTCTGAACAGTATTCCATGGCAGAGTCAGACATGTTTCACAAGAGCAAGAAAGAGGGGATGGGAGAAGAGAGTCCCTTCAGTCTGACACACCCTTCCTCTTACTTTTCAATCTAAGCAACAGAGCTACCAAACGCAAGTACAGGGAGTTATTTTCCAGTCAATTTTCCCCAATTCCTTAGAGTCTTTTCAGAATCTCCACCAAATTTTACTTTCTTGTAAAAATGACCTTTACATCAACCTGATTTCACCAAATATTAATTTTAAACTATCACATAACTACTTGATTTTATACACAATCATTGGGAAACTGAGACACAGAATGTCCTGATCTAATAGTTCTTGATTACCTAAATTTTTTTTTTTTTTTTTTGGTTTTTCGAGACAGGGTTTCTCTGTGTAGCTTTGCGCCTTTCCCGGAGCTCACTTGGTAGCCCAGGCTGGCCTCGAACTCACAGAGATCCACCTGCCTCTGCCTCCCGAGTGCTGGGATTAAAGGCGTGCGCCACCAACGCCCGGCTTGATTACCTAAATTTTTATTCCCAAATAAACAATATAGAGGATTCAAAGAAAATATAGCATGCACCTGCAATCCCAGCCACCTGGGACTGAGGTAGGAAGATCTCAAATTCCAGGCCAGCCTGGCCAACTTATCAAGATTCTGTCTCAGAATTTTTAAATTTCAAGGGGTATAGGTAGAGCACTTGCCTAGCACATATAAGGCCAGGGGCTTGATCTCAGCACTACTTTAAAAAAAAAAAAAAGCTGCATATAACCCCCAGCCTTCAGGGGGCTGAGGCAGCCTGAACTGCACAGTTCTATCCTGACTCAAGGAAACAACAAGAACAACCGAAGATGTAACTCAGTGAGAATACTTGCCCAGCACACACAAGCCCTGGGTTTGATCCCTAGCAGGATAAACAAACAAGAAAGATGAGCTGATTATAACTTTAACAATAATACTGAAGGTACTGGTGCCTTTAATATTTCTAAAACAGTTGCTTTATTATAAATTCGTGACCACAAAGTTCTAATCATCTAGAAGCTACTAGAAACATCTGTATTTGGTGATATTGTCACACTTTTGTTAATTTCTTCAAACATTCATTCACACTAGGATCTATTGCCAAAACCATGCAAAGAGCTTGGTGGAGTTTCAGGAAATATAAAACAGCCTGGCCTGTCACGCCTGAGATTTTACACCAAACTTGATCACATGGTACCACTGTCGTGTCTGCTGCTTTCTTTATGGTTTGCTAAATAAACCCATTTTCCTACTGGGGAGAGAGGGAGGGAAGAAGGGAAAGAAAGAAAGACAGACAGACAGACAGACAGACACACACACACACACACACACACACACACACACACACACACACACCAATTAAATAGAGGCCTGGGACAGATGGGATTGAGGAAGATGATGCATGGAAAAGGCTGGAGAAAAGAACAGGAAAGGGGGAAACATTTAAAAAAAACGAAAAGCAGGATATCTGTAAGTTAAAGGCCAACCTGGGCTATACAATGAGACTTGTCTAAATAAGAAGTTTCTGAAAAAGGCTAGGGATGTGGTTCAGTGGTTGAGTGTTCTCTTAGCATGAAGGGGGCCACAGGTTCAGTTCCTAGAACCACATAAAAACAAGGACAGTGGCGCAGGCCTGTAATCCCCAAACTGGGAAGTTCAAGGCCATTACTGACTACATCATGAGGCCAGCCTGGTATTTAAAAAAAAGAAAGGAAGAAAGGACAGAAGGAAGGGAGAGAGAAGAGAGGGAACACAGAGTAGAGAAACAGAAGGATGAACCCCTCATGATCATGTACCTGTTCAATCTGGAAAGCTTGGGGGAACTGAAGCCGCTATTAATAAATACACTTAGTTGTATGTATCAAATGATGGGACACCAGAACTGTAAGATGCCAATAAGAATGAGGCCTAGCTACTTACAAGTAATCTGAGACTTCAAGGCAGAAGGAAGAATTAATAAGCAGAGGCAGTAATGCTAACAATTTAAGTTAAAAAAATTAAAAATGCAAATAAATTGTCCCAAACTATGCTGCATAAAAAAAAAACAAAAAAAAAACAATCAGTGCTGGGCATGGTGGCACACGCCTTTAACCTTATGACTCAGAAGGCAGAGGCAGGTGGATCTCTGCGTTCCATGTCAACCCAGGTTACACAGGGAAAGCCTGTCTTTCGGGGGAAGGAGGACCCCACCCGCTGCAGTAAGTTCTCAGGACCATATTTAAAGAAACAGACTATAAACCAAGAAGATGACACAGGCAATGAGATCTTTTTCCCTCTTACAATTTCACTGCAATACAACTAAGCAAAATAAAACACATATAAAGGTACAAAATGTCATCGAAGTGACAAGCACATTTCCCAGGAAACAGGTAAGTTCTATCAGCCTCCAGTTTCCTTGGGCCTTTTACAATCACTCTCCCTTAAATTCCACCCCAACACAGGCACTGTTCTATAGACTGGCACGTTTTCCAGAACCAAGTCTCCAATAGTACCCCTCAGAGCACACACTTGAGATTCATCCACTGTCTGCACTGGCAATGAGCACTGGTTAGTCTCTTGATGAATAAATAGGTGGGAGCACAACAGTGGCACTGGATGGTAGGTATGCTCTTTTTTTTTTTTTTTTTGGGGGGGGGGAGCCTGTCCTGGATCTCACTCTGCAGACCAGGCTGGCCTCGAACTCAAGAGATCCACCTGGCTCTGCCTCCCCGAGTGCTGGGATTAAAGGCGTGCGCCACCACCACCACCACCACCGCCGCCCTGCGTGCTCTTCCTTTTTTATAAACTTGTTTTTATATTATAAAACTTTTATAAACTTGTTTTATATTTTAAAAAAATTATATATTGTTTTTATAAATTTGTTCCATTTCACACCGCCAAAAGCAGGGCATGGTTTTCAGCTACTAAGTACCCTGACAACACAATGTCATCTTTTTAATTTTAAACAATCTATAGTAGACATGTAGTGTCATCTCATTGAGATTTTATTTTGCCTTTCTGGGATGATTAATGTCATTAAAAAATAAAAAAATTTTCCGTGTGGGCTGGTGAGATGTGGGCTCAGAGGGCCAAGGAGATGACCGCTAGGCCTGACAACCTCAGTTCAATCCCTAGGATCCCCATGGTGGGAAGAGAGAATCAACTTCCCAAAGCTGTCCTCCACCTCGACACCTCCCCTACGGCACACTGTGCCATACACGACAAACAAATGTCAAAAGAATGATGAACATTTCTGTATGTTCTTACTGTCCACCTGAACTCTGTGTTGTCTATTCAGTTCTCTACCATTTTTTTTTAATGAAATCTTGTTAAGTGCTCTTTAATATACTAGGTAAAAACTCTGATGTATAAGTAAACATTTTTCAGCCCACAACATGCTGTTTCATCATGCTGTTTTGTTTCATGGTCCTAACACTATCATTTAGTCCATTTGCTGAGACAGGATATCTTGAAGCACGCAATCCTCCTGCCTCATCCTCCTTTGTGCACTACTACACCTAACTACCATTGTCCTTTTTTGGGATAGGGTCTCTCTATGAGCCCTGGCTGTCCAGACCAGACTATCCATCTCTGCCTGGCCTCCACTGCTGAGATTAACAGAATGCCCCAACATCCCTGGCATCCAGCATGTCTTTTCAAGGGCAGAAGTTTCTCGTTTTAAAGGTGTCCAAATGAGCATGTATTTCGTTACCCTTATGATTTCTATACACATATCTGCACTCACACATAGTAGTAATAAGACAAATAATTTCTGAAAGTACTATTAACTTTTGTTAGGTATGGTAACAGACTGTGGTCCATTTTTTTAAAGAAGTTTTTAAGTTAAGTAGGTCTATCTATGGATGAAACAATATACCATCATTTCTAAGCTTTACTCCACCTGCGGAAGCATGTGAGCAGATAAATGAACACATGACGGATTGGCAGGCATTTGTGGAGAGCTTATAAAACTGAGAGACGGTTTCCTGGTGATCTACAATACTGTTCGAGAGCCTGCTTCATCTACTGAGGAAGGCTGCAGAGTGTATTCACATAAGCATTGATATGTTTCAAAAATACCACCAAATATTTTGTATAGATTATTTTTCATCAAATTCTTTTAGGTATACAAGTCACATTAAACCAAAATTCACCTAAAACAAATTACCACAAACTGCTTAGTTGAGGTTTTTAGACCTGCTGGCCTCCTCTCTTTATACAGAATTAGACAGAAGCATTGGATAATCACATCGAAACCAAGTGAAAATCAGAGACAGCATTCACAGGTCACAAGTTCAAGGTCGTGAAGAAATGAAAACTGCACTAACTGATCAGGCAGTACTGAAGTCATTGTTTGTCAATTGTCTCTGTAGACTGTCAAACTGGATTTAAGAGAGCCAAACTAAGTCGCTTCCTCCAATCAGTCACCAGCTTACACAGCCATCTCTATGCTTCCTTAAGTTTCTAGAACTACACAGTAACAGCCCCCAACCCTCTTGAATCTCCCCCAAACTCCTACCCATTGCCAAGGTTCCACCTCACTGCCCCCTCTCACGGCCAGGGGAAATAAGTTTCTGGAATCCAGAGTAAAAACTCAGGAACGCATTTTCCTACAGAAGAAAATATAAATTGTGATCTAGAATGCTGAGTGTTAAGAGTTCAGCTGCACTTTATATGGCTTTTGTCAACTAAAGCCTAAGGAACCCAACAATTCAAAATACCATTTCTATGAGAAAATGCATTCCAGGTTCAAGAGTAACACTCCCATGGTGAGTTGATGAATGTCTGTATATCACTACACCAAGCAAAACATTGACTATATTCACTCACACACACAAAAATGAAGTTACATGTTGCTATTTGATGTGACTGCTCATTCTGTGAATTCGGGTTCAACAGCTTTTACTTTCTCAATTCACTGGAAATCTGCTGCAATACTTACATTTAACATTTCTAAGTCATTGCTTTCTAAGCCCTGTGTGAGAAGGATTGGGAAGCTGTTTGTCTGCAGGTCATCCTTCCTTCCTTTTCTGTCCAGATCCATGGCTCCAAGGCGCTCCTCGATGCTAGCCTACGGAATGGAAACATCTGCTAAGTTAACCAGGCTGGGATTTGGCAGCTGCGAACAAGCTCAGAGTCACACCTCAGCCATAGAAACACATTCTCAAAGATCTCATCACCACACAGTACTATGGAAGAAACGTGAAAAGAGTTACACACCAAGTTCCTGAAGTCTAGCAAAGAACAAATGCCTAAAGAGGCACATTGGGGACTGAAGAAATGACTCAGGTGTTAAGGGGACCCTGGTTTGGTTCACAGCCCCCACATGGCTGCTCACAACCATCACTGGAACACCAGTTCCAAGGTATCTGACGCCCCCTCCAGCCTCTACAGGCACTGTATGCACACAGTACAGACATTCATGTAGACAAAACAACGTACACATAATTTTTTTTAAACTTTTTTTTTTTAAGAGAGGCACATACTCTGAACTTAAAAAATCACAAGTCCCTCTCTGGGAAGACTAAAAAAATGAAAGGACCTGGCATCTTACTATTAATGCACAAGGAAAAGCGCTATTACCACCCACATGGTTTCCCCAATACAACTATCACTTGGCATCAACCAAGTTTTGTCAAGAATGTAAAGATGGCTCGGGCAGGTAATGGAGGCTGCCACCAAGCCCACCGACCCAACGTTAATCCCTGGAACCAAAAGGTGGAAGTAGAGAACCAATTATGCCAAGTTGTCCTCAACCTCCACACACATTATCTATTCATGCCCAACCCCCACACCAAGATGCACACACGTACAAACACATAAATAAATAAATGCAATAAATTTTTAAAATACCAAAGCTTTAAACCCCTGTAAGTGACTATGACCATCATTTACAAGACCAACTGCCACATAACCAGCCAGGATTGCTCAGACAGCCAAGAGAAAGGAGGCATCATGGGAACTCAGCAGTATGCGAAACCCAATGAAAGTCATCACAGCAAATCCTGACTTAACCTATCAATTTTGTCTACCCAGATACTAAGTACCCGCTGCAAGCTTCTCAAGAATAAGCTCCAGCTCTACCCAATGTACTCCAGTGTCTCAAGTCTCAACCCCAAGTAAGTAGTCATTACCTCATTACTGCCTAATTTCCTCTTATTCTCCACCTCCTTAGGCTGTGAGAGCGGAGGCTTGATGGGGGCGTGATGTCCAGGAATCCCAGGCACCAGAACCTTTGCTTCAGAATTCATCACTGGTGTTCTCACCTGTCACACAGTATCAAGGTGTGGGAAAGAGGGAACTTAGTTCTTGTGCTTCCGACTAGAGAAAGCAAGCAGCTCTCCAAAGGCTTTTCCATCAGACAATGCAATACAATGTACTCACCACAACAGGAATTCAAGACAAAATGGGAACTGAATGTTGGCAAATAAACTGAAAGTACTGGTTAAAAGCTCAGAGTTTTAAAGTTTGCAGTATCTCAGTAAGAGTATAAAACAAGAAATATAAAACCTGCCAAATACAAAAAGCTGTGTAATTTAAAAACTGCTCAAGTTACACACCTGACAACCTCCAAAACCAAATCTTTGCCAACCATGCTCAGACAGCTGAAGAGAAAGGGTCATCTCTGAAACTCAGCTGGATGTGAAACCATCATCACAGCATGGGTTGGCTTTCCTTCCTAGCTCATCAACAAACAAGGCATCTACATGTCAACAGCAAGTTATGCTCAAAACAGAATGCCACAATGAGGGTCCAGGTGGCAATGAGCTTCAGCCCTCCATGGTTTGATTTTACCCTGAAATACAACATGCAGCTAGACAAAACTCTTTCAAGTTCCGAGATTGCTAAGCAACACTGCAATCCGCTATTAACACTCACTCCTACAGAGTTCCCTGTCCAGATCATCATGCACCACACCAAGATCAGAGATCGAAGTTCTACAACCTTTATGTTTAAAAGCACAGTCTCACATTTCTAAGAAGAAAGAGCATAAAAAGTACTTCAGATAATGAAAGGAGCCAGGTGTGGCAGTACAAACACCTGTAACCACAGCACTGAGGCTGAAGAATCATGAGTTTCAATCTAAGCTAAATAGCAAAACTGTATCTCGGGAGACAGGATAAAAAAATAAATGAAGTCACTAACATGGCACTATATTCAACTCAAATTAGCCAAATCTATTATTCTTAACATCAAACCTGTAGTGTGCTCACCTTGGTTATAGCCGTTTCTACTGTTGGAGCCCAGCAATTGGAAAGGTCTCTTTCTAAACATATATGAGTATCTTTGGAGTTCAAAGCCTGGAAATGGTTTTTCAGAGAGAGGGAGAGAAGCAATGTCAAACGTTGCGACCATCAATGACATGAGAAACAAACAACTTTGTCTCCATAAAGCAAGACCTTCATGCCACCCGTCAGCCACATTCTCCACTCAGACGATGGCAGCTGAGTAGACATGAATTGGAGGCACTGGTGCCCTGTGTATTCCCTTGTTTATGGAGCACTAGAATTTCTCACTTCAGTTTTAAAAGGCCAACAGTTTTCATCTACAGAAAAGGTATGTAGTCCAACTTTCTTATAAATAAAGACCCCCACACAAATCTAATTGAGTCCCACCCTAAGTTTCCCTAAGAAGTTCTCTCTACAAACAAGTCGAAGAAAGCAGAGCTTACTAACAGACTGCTCTGAGAGGATCAGTGACCCAGGCAGGATGCCCAATAAGGGGACGGGCACATGCACCAAGTTACTTATGTCCCCAAGAACTTACGTTCTCTGTAACTCCATATACCTAACACCTGTAGAACCAAAACAGCTAACAAAGGCTGTCATCCAGAAAGGGGCATCGCATTCGGCCAGTTTTCAGCTGCAGCTTGTTCTCCTTGTTTAGTCCAACTCTATGTATGCAATCAGTTTAAAGTACTTCTTGGAATGGATGACACCTAAGTCCCAGCAGCCAAGGGGCAGAGGCAGCAGAACCCTCACAAGCTCACAGCCAGCCAGGGCCACCAGCCAAGAGCTGTGACAGTGCTACAGTGCTCGTCTAGCATGAAGGAGGCTCTGAGTTTAATTCCAAGGAAGAAAAAATAATATTCTTTAATAAACTCAAGAAAGCTTATTTGATTCCCTAGCAGCCTTACAAAGTAACAGCATAAAACCAAGCAAGCACATTGAACATTGGACATGACTATGAATTTGCAAATCTTTAGAAAAAATTCTGTAGTAAAAAATGTCGGGACACTACCCATTACATTTCCATTCAGAAAATACAATGGGTGCCACCATTAAGGGCTATGAGTTACTAGTGCATTTTATGTATTTGGGCAAAATTCAACTCGTCACACTCATACTGACAAAAAAAAAAATGTATCCAGTGGGACCATGAAAACGAGGACTGGTTCAAAGTGAGGTACACACAGGAAACGTCAGACTTCTAAGAAAAACAACAAGAGGGAGGGAAGAGGTGACTCCACCTGGTGGACTTAGAAAAATTCTCACAAATTAAACCACACACTGAAAGTTTTTTAAGTAAAGGAGAATGTTGTTCATTTTCTCTCAAGCATTCCAATGAGAAGCCAAATGCCCCCTTTAAAATCTGAACTGTCGTCTCCACAGAAGCCTCTACTTACCACTCGCTCAATGGTAGGCTGAAACCAACTGCCGTACACAAGCAGTAAGGATGTTTTGTCTAAGCAAAACCCAGCTGCTAGAATAGGGATGGGTTTCGGTGTTGATTTCTTGCCTTTTCCAGGTGTTGCTATCTGAATTGTGCAGTTTGAAGTCAAAGGCTTTTTGCAGTGTCTAAGCATAAAGGGAAAGTAAGATTAGAGAATCTGAAATTGCCATCAAATCACAAAACATATACCTCATCTGCACAGTACCATCATGAGTGGCCAAAAACACGTCTCTTTCAAGACTTCACATGTCCCTACCAACACCAGCCCTGAGACTCCTGTGCCCCTCTGTCCCAAAAGGAGGCCCCACGTCCCAAATGATCTCTCCCTGCCCTGAACTTCAGCTCTCATAGACCCTTTCCCAGCTAGTCCCATCGCCATTACTCTCAACCCGCAAAGCCTCACCCAAACCTCTGGTAAGCAACTTGAGAGCTGACCACACCCTCCCTCCATGTCTTCTCCAGGGACACTGCCTGCCTGGCTCATCCGTGCAGTCCTGACTGGTGGCTGCCTTCTCACCACACTGTCTGTATCAGGAACTTAAGGGTACTCTTGTTCTCCACTGACATCTAAGAGACCAATTTCTCCTTCTGTCACCCCCAAAACATTTCAACTGTCTGCAATAGCGGCTACTTCTCCATCCTGGCACCATCTTCTGTATGGTGGACACCACACTTCTTCAAGAGTTCACTGGCTCACGGCTATCTCTTCCCAATGCTATTCCTGATGCATTATTTTCGGAGGTTCCTTCCCATATGCAGTACTGAAGTTGCAGTTCCTTCTGAAACTCAGGGCTCTTGGCTCCAAGGTCCAGGCCCTTCACTGCATCCCAATCTCTTGCTACCCACTCACCCCAGTGAGCTCACACTGTCTATCATATCCATCTTTATGCATCACATTAGGCCACCTTTTCAACTTCCTCCTACTATCCTGACTCCACAACTGTCTCGACACCCAGGACTTTCACACCTCTGTTTTGCCCTTTACCTCTCTTTAATCTATTTCCAACAGTTTTGACAGAATAACCATCAAAAACCTTAGGTCATGAATCAATCCTCTGCTTAAAACTCAACAGGGGCTGGAGAGATGGCTTAATGCAGTGGTTCTCAACCTTCCTAATGCTGTGACTATTTAATGCTGTTAGTTCCTCATGCTGTGGTGACCCCTCCAACCATAAAATCATCTTTGTTGCTACTTCCCAAGTGTAATTTTGCTACCAACATGAATCGTAACATAAACATGAGAGATGCAGGATATCTGACATGTGAACCGTGAAGGGGTCATTCAGCCCCCAAAGGGGTTATGACCCACAGGTTGAGTACTGCAGACTTAGTGCCGGCTGAGTACACTGCAGGACTCAGGTTGGATTCCCAGCACCCACATGGCAACTCACAACCATTTGTAACTCCAGTTCCAGGGGACCCAACACCTCCTTCTGGCCTCTATGTGCACCAGGCATGCAAGTGATACAAACATAGGCATGGAGGCAAACACCCACACACATACAATAATTAAAACAAAACAAACAAAAAACCTTCAGTGGCCCTACCTGTACCAAGGAGAACCAGGCCTAATCACCAACTGGGAAAGCACACACTATTGTGTAAATGAAGTCCTTAAGTGCTACACATGGAAATGTTAATATTCTCTAAGAGGGCAAAATGGTAGGAGACTCAAAATCCTCGCAACTTTCTTTCCTTCTTTGTATGCTAGAGTTCAAGCCTTGGCACTGGGCATTCTAGCTAAGCACATGACACAGCTACATTCCTTGCCCTCCAGAATGTTCATTACGTGCATGCTATTTGTCTAACTCTAGCTACTCCTCGGTATCAGGAAACAGCACAGGACACGTCAATGAGTTACATACACAAAGGCATCACCCAAAGCCACAAGCACGTCTCTCCAACTGAGCAACTTCTCCTCTGATTGCTATTACTGTTATCAATAGTCACTATGTACACTTCATAAAAACCCACTCTCCTGGGGCTGGAGAGATGGCTCAGTGGTTAAGGGCACTGACTGCTCTTCCAGAGGACTCGGGTTCAATTCCCAGCACCCACATGGCAGCTGACAACTGTCTGTAACTCCAAGATCTAACATAGACATACATGAAGGCAAAAGCACCAATGCAAATAAAATAAAATAAAATAAATAAATTATTTAAAAAAAAATCCACTCTCCTAACCAGAAAAATAACATGGCCTATGACCCCAAAAACTTGAGTTCTTCACATACTCCTGTAGATAAGCAATCAAGAGTACTTTCACAATAACCTAATGGAATGAGCAGGAATGTATTGCAAAGAATGAGGGGGATTACAACACAAAAGAACAGAGACCAGCATTTCTGACTTAAAAATGTCTTACCCATTTAATATATGTTCAAACAGATGGACTTGACCGTCTCTGCAAACAACAGCTAACTTGACAGGCTAAAAGAAAAATGTGGCAGATTAATTCTAGTCAATTATATACCCCATCTTCAATTTAACTCATGAAAACTGACATCTTATGCCACCTACTTAGTAACTAGAATTCAAAAAAAAAAAAAAAAAGCAAACAAATAGCACCACATTTAAAAAACATTATTTGGGGCTCAAATTTGGTAAATTTGTCATGCACAGCTAACAAGTTCAGTTTGGCCACTCAGAATCTATATAAAGATGGAGAGAAATGATGCTACAAAACTGTCCTCTGGCAACACACACACACTTTTGGGGAGGGGGGGACAGTTGAGGAAGGGTCTCAGGTGGGCAGTGGTGGCACACACCTTTAATCCCAGCACTTGGGAGGCAGAGACAGGTGGATCCCTTGAGTTTGAGGCCAGCCTGGTCTACAGAACAAGTTCCAGAACAGCCAGGGCTACACAGCTACACAGAGAAACTTCACCTCAAAAAACAAAAAAAAAGCACAGGGTCTCTCAATATAGCCCTGACCATCCTAAATTATGTAGCCCAGGCTGGCCTTGAACTCACTGAGATTCACCTGCCTCCGCCTCTTGAGTGCTGGGATTAAAAGTGTGTGCCACCACACCCAGTCTGACACACCAGTTTTTAAACCAGTATCTCTGACCAAGTGTTGTTCTTGTCGAGATTGTAAATAATGTTTAGGCCAAGAAGGTGGCACACTGCAGCCTCCAAGGTACATGTGCTCTTTCTGAAGAGAGAATGGCTGTATGGCCCTGGATGCCCCACTCAGAGCAGCCAGGAGTGATGAAACTACCACCTCCCATTGGTGAGGAAGAGGAGCCCATGTCTCCTCATGTCTATCTGTCAGCTCCCACCCAGCACACTCTCGCTGTCAGCTTCCTGTGCAGAGGACTAAACTTCAGTTCTGAAGCTTCCTCTTTTGTTTGTTTGTTTCTTTTGTTTTCTTCTGAGACAGGGTTTCAATGTGTTACAGCCTTGGCTATCCTGGAACTCGCTCTGTAGACCAGGCTGGCCTCAAACTCAGATCCACCTGCCTCTGTCTCCTGAGTGCTGGGATTAAGGTGTGCACCACCACTGTCTGTTCTGAAGCTTCTTGAGCAAAGCTTTTCTTGGTGTTCAGCACTTCTAAAATCTCACCGTGGTTTGCATTCTAAGAATGGCTACTACACTAGCAAACACTGAAATACAGTCAGTGCGGCCGGCATCCAATGACAGGGAAAGCTTTCAGGATTAGACCTCAGGAAGGAAGCCTGCTCCCGAAGAAATAAATGCTAGTCTCCTGACTCATGGTTCCCAGAGGAAGGGCCATCCCCTCAGCCCCACTTTTCCACAGCCCCTAATAGATATTCCCATCTAACCCAGACCATGAGTAACTGAGAAAACAGAAAGAGAATGTTGTCTAAGGTCAGAATCAAGGCTTTGTTTTAGGGCTTTATGTTTATTTAATAATTAATTACTACCGAAAATTTATGTCAGAAATAGGACTTCAGCTTCTTGACCCATTACTCGCTTTAATATGTAAATGCCTTTAAGAGCCTGTGAGGGAGCTGGAGCAAAAGCTCAGTTAAGTGCTTTGCCACAAAAGTGTAAGGACCTGAGTTCAGTCCTAGCATCCACATAAAAGCCAGGTGTTGTTGGGGAATATTATTTTAAGGTTTGTTACTTCTGTTTATGCTGCATTTGTTTAACTCTGTGAAGCTGTGTTACTGTGCCTGTCTAAAACACCTGATGGTCTAATAGAGCGCTGAAGGGCCAATAGCAAGGCAGGAGAAAGGATAGGTGGGGCTGGCAGGCAGAGAGAAAATACAGAGGGAGAAATCTGGGAGAACGAAAAAAAAAAAAAGTAACCAGAGAAGGAGGATGACTACAGGAGCCAGCCACCCAGGTACAGAGCAAACCAAGGAGTAAGAGTAAGATTACAGAAGTAAGACAATGGAAAAAGCCCAGAGGCAAAAGGTGGATGGCATAAGTTAAGGAAAGCAGGCTAGAAACAAGCCAAGCTATGGCTGGGCCTTCATAATTAAGAATAAGACTCCTTGTGTGATTTATTTGGGAGCTGACTGGCAGGCTCCCCAAAAGAGCAAAAACATACAAGGCATGGTGGCATAAGCTTTGTAATCCCAGCACTAGAGAGGCAGAGGCTAGGGATTCCTGTGGCTCACTGGCAGGCCAGCCAGCTAACCAAATTACCCAGTTTACATTCGCTATTATTCCCAAATATCCACATTTGAATTATTAAAATAACATTCAGCTGGGCCATGAGGTGTAAGCGAGGGATATCTCAATTGGTACAGTGCTGGCTAACATGGAGTCCTGGGTTTAACCCTAACCCCTCCCATAAACAGGGCATGTGGCATGCACCTGTAATCCTGGCACTGGGAAGTAGAGGTAGGAGGATGAGATGTTCAAGACTATCAATCATTGGCTACATAGTGAATTGAAAGGCAGCCTGGGGTGGGAGGGTGGGAGGGAGGGTGGAGGGGTGTGTGTGGCGCCGCCTTTAATTCCAGCACTTTGGAGGCAGAAACAGGTGGATCTCTGTGAGTTTTGAGGCCAGCCTGGTCTACAGAGTGAGTTTCAGGATCTGCTCCAAAGCTACACAAAGAAACCCTGTCTCAAAAAACCAAAAAAAAAAAAAGGCACCCTGGGATATATGAGACCCTACCTCAAGAAAAACAAAATACAAAAAGTGATGATAGTGATAACAATTAATTGGGCATGTGGCACATGCCTATCATAGAGCTTGGGAGACTGATGGAAGAGAGTTCAAGGCCAGCCATAGATACATAGCAACTATCAGGCTAAACAGCAAGACTGTGTCTCGGGGCTGGAGCTATGGCTCAGAGGATAAGAACATGACGACTTGAAATCAAACCCCCTGAATCTACATAAAAAGTCACATGCACACATAACACCCCAGCACTGAGGGTGGGAAGGAAGAGGACACAAGGATCCCAGTGGCTTGCTCACCACCATCTGAGCCACAAGCTTAGTGAGACTCTGCCTCAAAAGACTAAGAAGTGAGAGAGCAGAATCCCCGATGTCCTCCTGTGGTTTCCACAGGTACATGGGCATGCATACTCAGACACAAGCACTCCCACCACATACAAACATACATACTCCAGTAACTTAAAGAGAACAACTGTGTATGTTGTGCATGTATGTGGGCCCGAAGCTGCTATCTTCAGTCACTCTCGGATTCATTTACTAAGGCAGGATCTCTTGTTGAATCTCCACTGCCTAAGCGAGGCTTACAGGAGCTACCAGGCCTGCACAGCTGTGTCAGGGTTCTGGGGATCAGACACAGCCCACACCGTTATCCACGGAGCCACCTCCTCCTCCCACCACTTCTGTAGGACCTAGAGTCAATTCACACACGACAATGCCGCTTACCTCTTCTTTGTTCTCGGACAAAGTCAAGTCAATATAGACAGGTTCATCTGTGACTGTAAAAGACATCACTGCACTCTTCTCTTTGTTTTCTGACCGGACCTGCCTAGATAACAAACCAGCCATTAGGTAAGAGGACAGATTTGCCCAAGCACTATGCAGGTTTATGCACCTCGTCCGTGCCTCTTGCCCACACAAGCCAGAAGAAAAAGGTGTCAGGGTCTCTAAAACTGAAGCTACAAACCTGGCAGCCCTGCAAGAGGAGCAAGTAATCGTAGCTGTTGAACCACCCCTCCAGCCCCCAAACATTTTTGGTTTTATTTCATGCATTTAAATGTCTTCATGTGTGTGCACACGCCCACACATACTTGTATCATACCCAACTTTTTTAAAGTTTTAATTCATTTATTATTTATTTACAGTTTTTTCAAGACAAGAGTTTTTTTGCATAGTCCTGACTGACTGGTCTGGAACTCGCTCTGTAGACCACGCCTGTCTCTGCCTCCAGGGTGCTGGGATTACAGGTCCTTATGTTTGCTTAGCAAGCACTGGTAACCTACACTGTCTCCTCAGACTCAATCTGTTCACTCTAAGTTCTACATCGATAAAGCTAGATACAAATTAAATGATAAAGAGTAAGTAACGTGATTTAAATGTATGCTTCGGGGCTGGAGAGATGGTTCTGTGGTTAAAGCACTTGCTACTCTTCCAGAGAACCTGGGTTTGATTTGAAGCACCCACATGGTAGCTTACAACCAAGACCTGACACCCTCTTCTGGCCTCTGAGGGCACTAGGCACACAGGTGGTACACATACCTCCACGCAGACAAAACACTTATATACATAAAATACAAAATTTAAAAAGAAAAATATGCTTCAAATTTAGTTATAACTATCGAGCATTTATTTCCTATTAAACAATTTTATATTTATTTGAGTCTAGAAGATAACTTAATATACAGTAAATGCACAAACACTTTATTAACTTAAAAAATGTACTCTTTGGAGAGAGGAAAGGGTGGAAAATGTATAACTATTTCAAAAAATGTTAGAATTATATAAAAAAAGCATTCCTAAATTCTTAATATCCATTCTAACTTGAACTTATTCTAAGTCAATGTAAATCCAACAGTCAGTACAATAAAGTAAACCAACTTATCATCTCTATTGACCCCATAAGCTGTGAGATTCCTACAAAGCAAAGCTGTCTCCCCAACCCCAAAGAGCTACGTACCAGACATTAAGTAACCGGTCATGTACTGCTCCAGACAAGAAATAGAGACCTGTGACCCCGTCAAAAGGCTGGCTCTCCTTAGGTCTGACGGTCGTGAACCTAAGCGATGAGACAGGCGTCGAGTGGCCTGTGAAGTGCTGGAGAAAGGTCAATCTCGTTTAGGATGAGGTGAACTCAAAACAGTTCATGCAAAAATGAAAGTCTTTATGCATCCTAAGTCAGCTACGTCACACACATCTTACAACAGTACCCACAGCACAGGAACAGTTAAAATGCATTCTAAGCAAAGGGCTACTTGTGCTATATTCCTTTCTCTTCTTAAAAAATACACCCAGGGGGTGGAGGGGGTGGCGGTGCACGCCTTTAATCCCAGCACTCTAGAGGTAGAGGCAGGTGGATCTGAGTTTGAGGCCAGCCTGGTCTACAGAGTGAGTTCCAGGACAGCCAGGGCTACACAGTGAAACCATGTCTCAAAAAAAAAAAAAAAAAAAAAAAAGACAAACAAACAAACCACCAAACATTCAAACGAAATTAAGATGCCTCTTCTATTACCCACCCCACCACCAGTTTCTCTCCCTTGTGAACGAAGATTTCCTTAGCTGGATCCTTTTTCCTCTTGGTGGTTTGCCTCCTCACTCCCCCACCCACTCCCACTAGCTTTTTGTTTTTCCTTAAAGAAACAGGATCTTGCTGTACAAGCCATGTTGTCCTGGAAGTATGCAACTCAGGCTGACCTCAACTTTGAAATCCTCTTGCCTCAGCCTCCCACATATGGGATCACAGGAACGTACTACCATTTTGGACTTGACCCTACCATTTTTTTTAAAGGATGCTTAGGTGCTCAGACACAGCCAAGGAATTGCAGGTCTTCATGGTACTCTCAGAGAGCCGAAACCACAATTTTAAGGCATCATCACAGCACCATAAGTTCAATACCCCTGAGTGCAACTTATTTAAAACTCCTGATAGCAAATTCCCACCACATATACTGTAAAGAGACAAAATGCTACTTACACACTAAAAAACACAACTATAATCATTGTATAATGAAGTTTTTTTAATTCAAATTCCACTTGTTTGACTGGTTTTCAAATGTATGTGAGCATGACTAAACTATTTAAGATAAAAAAACTCAGATTTAAAAAATGTTTCCTATTAATTCTATTATTTATTTATTAAAACCATTTTGTGTGTATGGGTGCTTTGCATGCATGTATGTGTGTGTACCAGGTACACAAAGAGGCCAGAAGAGGATGTCAAATCCCCTGGCCTACAACATGGGTGCTGAGAACTGAACCCAGGTCCTGGGAAAAGCAGAGAGTGCAATCAACCCCTAACCAACAACTCTCCAGTCCTAACTCTATTATTGAAACAAATTATCTGACAACCGGTAACTTCTTTTCCCAACTGAAAAGATCTCTTGTAGCCCAGGCTAGCCTTGCTATACAGCATGAGACTTCTGATCCTCATGTCTTTGCTTTCACTGTGCCCATGTGTACAGGCAAGCATTACCATGTACACTCTAGTAGCTCAGTGCTAGGGATTGAACCAGGGCTTCATGTATGATAGGTAAGAACTCTACCAATTGAGCTGATATCCAGCCCTGTTAAATCTGTTTACTCTATCTACAAATCAAGAACTTGGGTTTTGTTATTGTTGAGACTAAATCTTATTTTGTTCTCCTGGCCACTAGAGGCTAGACTTAAGCACTCCTTTACTTCCACCTCCCAGTGGGGATTGCTGGTACACAACCACCACAAAGGCACGCTTGGAGAGTGTGCGTGTGTGCATGCATGCATGCATGCGTGCGTGCGTGTGTGTCTGGAAGGGTGGGGGGGGGGACTGAACCCAAAGCTTTATGCATGCAAGGCAAGCTTTCTACTAATTGAGCTAGGATCCCTATTCATAAAACAATCCTCTATGACGACAACTTCTACATGCTTCCTCTAGAACTGTCATTCTTAGAAACAATGTGATTCACTCACTCTGTAGACTTCTTTGGTCTCCAAAACCCACAGTTTGATTGTTCGGCCAGCCGAGAGTAACATCTTTCCATCTGGGCTGATACACAGGGAACTGACGCTGCTGTTGTCTCCTTTCCATTTGCTGAATGGTGGAGAGAATCAGAACATCATAATCAACAAAGGAAACTTTATTCAGAGCAGAAAATAACAAAACATTAAGTCAGACATTAAAAAATCCCTAAAATCTTACATAAGCCCAGACACAGCACTAAGGAAAAGTATCTCTGAAGACAGACCTCCCTTTGGTAAAGACAGGATAAAAATTCTCTCACATGTTAGGATATGGTGGATAAATGCTGTAAAAATGTAATAGAAGGAGCTATGTATCCTGGGACCCATGAGGTAGACTAATCTGCTAGCTGGACTTCCACAAGTGATTCTATCCCCACAAAGATTCCTGTTGTCTCTGACAAGCTTGTCTTTAACTGGCAACACATGGTTTCTCTGCAGCCCCCAAAAGTTATTTCTGTCCTAGATCTTTACGGATGAAGTCCAAGAAGCATGAGTCTAATTTTCTGTATATAGTAATGTGGTAATTAATGGGGAATCTGGCTGTTCACATATCAAACTTATATATTATAAACAAGAGATAATGCTTAGAATGTAGCAATAGCCCTGGCTGTCCTGGAACTCTCTAAATTAGGCTGGCTTGAACTCACAGAGATCCCCCTGCCTCAGTATCAGTAAGAATGCAAAATGAAAACAAAGGACATAAACAGGTAATTCATAAAACAGATACTGCTGATAAACAGAAAATACTTGAACTCACTAGTAACCAACCAACAAAGTTCAAAGGCCCTTCCTTTTTCCTACTGGCTTCTAAATGTTTCCTAATTTCTTATCAACTTCCATCATTTTAAGGCTTTTTACAAACTATTCATTCTGTATGTACCAAGCTCAGTAAACTGCCTGCCCCTTGAGTATCAAGACCTCAGTTTAATCCCCAGTACCCACATTAAAAATCATTATAACACAAATTAATTAATTAAAATGAACAACACTGGATAGGCTGAAGCAAGAGGACCCTTGGGGTGCACTGGTCAGCCAGGCTAGCCAAGCTGACAAGTTCCAGGTTCAACGAGAGACCCTGTCTCAAGGAAACACAACAAAACAAAAAAGATAAAGAGTACCCGATGAAGACATTCTGAAATTGACCTCTGGCTTCATCGACATAGACACACACTGCCTTGAGAAACCTGAGATGCTTCCTGAATCCATCCCCACATGTAGAGGGTAATACCAATGCTCCCCAACCCAGCTGCCAACCACACTCAAAGAAATTGTAACTCTAATTCAGAGAACTCTGCAGTATTACAGATTGCCAAGGCTCAATCTATCAGTCATACTACAGTAGATCTATTTGTCTGCACAAGTAAGTTTAAAAAGCACTGGAATACGAATTTAATCCCAGGACTAAGAAAGCAGAGGCAGGGGGATCTCTGTGAGTTCAAGCCAGCCTAATTTAGAGAGTTCCAGGACAGCCAGGGCAGTTACACAAAGAAACCCTGTCTCAAAAAACCAAAAAGAAAAAGAAACCCCCCCCCACGCACACACACACAGAGTGGCTGAAGAGGTGATCAAGAGCACTGGCTGCTCTGTAGGAGGACCCAAGTTCACTTCCTAGCACCCACATGACAGCTCACAACCAGGGTCTGATGCCCCCTTCTAGCCTCCAAAGGCACTTCGTCCATGTGGTACAAAGAGACATACACACAGGTAAAACACCCATACACATAAAATGAACAAAGAATTTTTTTAAAAAAAAGCAAAGCACTAGAGTAGAGCTTTCTCCTTGAGGACTATGACAGGCTGCAGAATAACAATCTGTATAAACCGACACCTTGGAGGCCTTCAGATTTCTATAGAATACCGACAGCTGAAGGACCAAGCACAAACATACCCTAGGATTTCCTCTGCTTTTAAACAATTTCATTTCAAACACCAACAAGAAGCCAAGAATCTTCAGCAATTTGAAGAATGTCTTCAATATGTAAACAGGGACTACATCCAACAATTCAAAACATGCTACCCTCAAAGAGACAATCTAAGGACAAAAGAAAATGTTGAAATCCCACAATATCATATAATGAAATGTAATACAATAAAAATATAAAGAACAAAAACATAAAATAGAAAATCAGAGGAAAAGACCAGAATGTTCCCACCAAGCACCAATGTATTTCCTTAAACACACAGGGACTTGGGCATGTGGTGCACACCTGTAGTTACAGCAACCAGGAGGTAAAGGCAGAAAAAATCAGTTCAGGTTTCTGAACACTTGAAGCCAGCATGGGCTGCAGAAGACCATGTCCCCAGGTGTTCATATTCTCCGTCTCTGTCACACACACACACACACACACACACACACACACACACACACACACACACACACAAAGCTATCAGGGCCCACAAGATATCTCAGTGGGGAGAAGTGCAAGCCGCCACATCCAACAGCCTAAATTCAATCCCAGGACCCAGGAGAGAATCAATTCCCAAAGGTTGTCGTCTAGCCTCCACACATATGCCATAATGCACACAGACAATACACAATGAATAAATAAGCAGATAAATAAATCAATGTAACTGCAAAAGGAATTTTGAAAAGAAAAGGCAATAATCTTGGAGTTGAAAAGACAGCTAGCTCTGAGTTAAGAATGTGTACTCTCCTTGCAGAAGACCTGAGTTCAGGTCTTGGCATCCAGCTTTTGAGCTTGCAAAAGCTCAAAACTACAGCTCCAGAGGATCACACACCCTCTTCTGGCCTGGGGGCGGGGGGTACATGTACTCATGTACACATATTAATACACATACACATAATTAAAGATTTAATCTATCTTTTAAAAAGAAAAGAATCCTGAGAGAAAATTCTTTCTAACCTAAAGCTCTTTTCCCACAAATTATCAACTGCTGAGGATAGAATTAAAGACAATGATTAGCAAGCAAAATCTCAGCACACACATACACTTTTTTCCTCAGGAAGCTACAAATTCACATGTCCACCAATAAGGAGAGGGAACTGGGATTGGGGAGTAGGCTTCACCATCTAACAAGAGAAAACTTTCTGCAGGCTGATGAACAGAACCCAGGCTGGTAGCTGCTCTGCAAACTATAGAAGCTGGAAGTCCTCTGAGACATAAATAAAATTGATTAAAGGACGCATCTAAATGTCACTGAGCCAAGCTGCACTACTCTAAGAAAATAGGTACACACGAGACCAAAACTTTCAGCAAAAAAATATAAACCTAAAGTTCTGCAAGCCTCAACTGTAACAGTAAGCAGTCATGTTGTTTAAAAAAAAAAAAAAAAGCTGAAGCAAGCTGAGAAACTAATGGAAGAAGGGCGAGAGGAAGGAGAGTAACCCTAAAATTCCAGAGCTCAAAGTTAGTACACAGTGGTGAAAGAACGGTAGAAGGAGCTGGAAACTCAATTCTCTTATGAGACAGCACAGTTTAGTAGAAAAGAGGTCAGGCTTTCATCTAACCTATTTCTTATGTACACAGCAGGGACACATCCAGGCTCATGAAGTTATGACTAAATACAATGTATGTCTACCATGCTAAACAGTTTCTATATGAATGACCATGAACTCTCATCCAGAGTACATGTACACTGCAAGCCCCACCCCAGACCACTGTCAAGACTCTCCACAGGTGTCTGGCCAGTTACCAGCATGATAAGTGTGAGTGTCAGTAAGTTCAATGCAAACACCTGCACCTCCAATCCTTCCTCAGATTTTAAACCCTCCTTGCGACCATGTACTCTGGGTCTTTCAAGTTTTATGAAAGCTCCCAAATTGGTTTGTCTCTTCAGACCATAATTTTTCTAACTAAAGAATATTTTTATTCTGTATCATCTATTCTACTGTAGTACACCCACCTCTAAATTAATTACTCACTCCCAAGTTAATCTTTCACTTCCCTATGCCCTGGCCTTTGCTCTGGCCCAAATCTCTACCTTTCTTTGCCCATTCCTAAAAGGGCTTTTCCATCTTTCCTTATCCAAACCTATCCATCTATCCTAGAAGGTCCAACCTTAACCATGATAGTTCCACCATCCCTTCCCAATTCCACCTGCTGTTCTGACAAGGAACCTAATGCCACCTACGACGTTTCTTGCACATGTCTTTATTCTAAATCCCTCCACCCCCTTCTTAAGCTCCTCTATTTACTTTTATGTAGTCAAACTTTGCCCAATTTGACCAAAAGGTCCTCGAGAACCATCTACATAGAGTGTTTATATTCCCTACTGGGTCCCAAAAGATGCTGGTTCAAGCTCCACTTCCAGGAACCAGTGGTACTCACCACTTAACTTTGCATGTCTGTATACTCCACTCCACAATATACTTATCATCTGAACAACTATATATGCAGTCATTGTCTTGATGCCACTGTATGCAATTGACTCTGTTTTCATGCCCACCACTCTACAGATTAAAAAAAAACAAAGAACAAAGTCTTACATAATAGTATGGGTCCTGGAATTACCGAGCATTTACCTCAAAACCTTAGTCCTTACGATAACTAAAGCCTTAACTTACATCTTACCTATTTTAGTATTCCAAAATCAAAAATGAGGTAAACCAGCTAGATCTTAAACTGTTAATTTCCCCCTCTTTTCTATAGGAAAAATGTACTTCTACATCCTCAAAGGGCACTAGACCAAATGTCATTGCTTTGGACAGAAATACCAGCATAAGGTATGAGCAATACTGGAAAGAATGAGTGAACTCAAACCATGGAGTCCAAAACTCAACTTCTCTTTAAGACCAGGGACTTATTATACAGACGAGGATAGCCTTGAACTTGCAGTGATCCTCCTGCCTCTGCCTCCTAAACACCTGAATCATAGACATGTACCAATGTCTAGCTGAAAGCAGCTTTTAAGGTATTTAGTTGAAAATATCACAAAAAAAATCTGCCAACCAGGGTGCTGCTGGCCTCTAACCATAGCACTGGAAGGTGAGGGAGTTTGAGACCAGCCTGAGCTACACAGCAATGTGCTACCTTGGTGGAGCTTTTCTTCAGGTAAATCCTGTGGTGGGACACGGGTGACACCATACTGTGTGGACAGTGCTTTATCTTTGCTGTCTTCCAACAGGTGGAGCACACAAAGACTGCGCTCCACTTGGAGAGGAATAAGCACATTCTTGGTATCTGTCAACACGTTGTATCTTTAGCATCTTTACTGTAGGCAATTTTGGGTGTGTATGTTCATGCTGGGGATGTTGTAGGTATGTATGTGCATGTGCACCCAAGAGTGCTGCTATACAAAGAGGTCAACTTCAGGTGTCATCCCTAGAAACTGCTACTTTTTAAAATTTATTTTGATACCAGGTCTTTCTCAAGACTTGAGCTTGCCAAGTAGGCTAAGCAGGCCGGCCATCCAGTCCCTGAGCACTGTCTACCTCTCACTTCCCAGTGCTGGGACTACAAGCATGCTCTACCATGCCCAGCCTTTTTAAATGTAATGTGGTTTCTGGAGACTGAATTCAGGTCCGCATGCTGCATGGCAAGCATCTTACCAGCTAAGCTATCTCCCAGCCCAATGTAGACAATTTCTAAAGGCAGGTTTAAAGCAGATCAATTAATTAGGCTGCATTTTTTGTTTGTTGGTTTGTGTTTTAAGACAGGGTTCCTTCTCTGTGTAACAACAGCCCTGACTGTCCTGAAACTTTCTTTTTAGATCAGGTTGGCCTCGAACTCACAGAGATCCGCCGGCCTCTGCCTTCCAAGTGCTGAGATTAAAGGCATGCGCCACCACCCGGCTTGGTTGTATTTTCTTTTTTTTTTAATTTATGTGTATGCATGCCTACCTATTTGCCTACATGTGCACATAGAGGCCCATGGAGGCTAGAAGAAAACCAGACATTTCTCATCCACCAAACACTGGGGATGTTCTTGTTGCTATTTGAATGGGCTCCTCAGGGTGGCAATAATGCTACTGAAACTTAGGTATTATCCTTCCACTAGTGATGATGACAAATGAGGAAGACTCCAGAAACCATTTCTTAACTCTAAAACTCGGACTCCTTACCTACATTTATAAATTCAAGGGACTACAGGAGGAGGGTGTCATTCTTTTGTAATAGAAAAACTAGAAACCTCCAAATGGTCAACAATAGTTATGTACTAAAGGAATTATGCAACTTAATGCAAACTTAAGACCATCATAAGAAAGATTACAGTTAGTTTTAGAAAAGATGAAACTAATTATAACTTAATGAAAAAAAAAAAATCAGGACACAAAACATACTAAATGACCAGATAGAAGCCGTCTGTTTTTTAGTCTATGAATTAAGCATAGAAATGTACAAACTATTAAATGGAGATCTCTCTTGGTAACAGATTTATATGTAAACTTTTCCCATTTTTCAATTTCCCAAATTTTCTATGGTACACACTATTTAAAGTGGAAAACCTACTGTCTTGTTCTTTTACACAGTAAGCATTCCTCTATATAGAAATCCACCCAGTGAACTGAAAAGCATCCTGTAAAAAACAGCCTGAAATCAGCTACACCAGGGAAGTGACTGTCTTCCAGCGCATAACTCACAATAGTTTGAGACACTGGGCTGGGATTCTGCAACACAATTCTGCTCTGCCAGCTGGATCCACTGCCACCATGTTTTGTGAGGAGGCATGACTGCAGGTCAAGAGGGGGCTTATTTCTCCTGTCCTCATCTGCATCACCCCACCAGTTGGCTTCTTCACCCTTGGTGGTGCCAAATGAAGCCAACAGGCAGTCTGAAGAACTAGCATCACTTCCCTCTGAGACACCAATGAGCAGGAGCACTCTCCTCTGAAATACGCACCCCAAGCCCACAGTAGTGCGAGCAGAGTCAACTCCTAAGGTCTCAGCTTCAGCAGCAACCCCAAGTGCCTCTGTTCCCTCTAGGGTGGAAGTGTCTTCCTGAAGCTGCTCCCTAAACTGACATGCAAGTCCCTCTGATCCTTTTTACCTCTGGTCAATAGTTCTCTCTACCCTAACTCATACAAGTGAGCATTACCCACCAAGCTCTTAACAAATATTCTGTAGTTGTTTTAATGCAATGAGATGGGAAACTGCTTCTACACAGAAAAAGTTCAAGATCTTGAAATATTTTTAATCATCTCTAATTAGTTTGTCACATTTTTATATAAAACATGTAAATGTACTTACTATTAATTTACTGTGCAATTCTCCTTTTACTGTACTATACAATAAAATGCTACCAACTGCTGTGCCAAGAGCCAACAAGTCAACCTGGTCACTGCTTCCTATAACTTCTGATTTCCTTTTTTTCCTTTGATGACTTTCCTGGAAAAAAAGTAAAAATAAGATTTTAACTTAGTATTTCAAATACACATACACACACCAAAACATCCTAATACAGAAACACCAGTGCCCACTGCCCTCAAAGACACTTTGTAAGTTTCCTGGCCCCTCCCACCCTCTAGCAAGAGGTCAGGCAGCAAACTACCACTTCCTGTGCTCTCAGCGCTCTAAGAGACCCGACGGCCTCAACACGCCTACTTCTCAGACACCAACAAGTCTTCCAAGCAGCTCCCAAGAAAGCCTCCCCTCCCCAAGCAGAGATCCACAAGGATTTATGAACTCCTAAATGCAGGCCCAAACTCTTCCACTGAAACAGACAGCTCTTCCATTTTTCTCCCAATCATTCCTCAAGCTCTAGCTTCATTGTCAAGTAAAAACAGACATTTTTATATTGATATACACTGACTTCGATCTGAGTCAACCAAGAGCTCTGACTAGTAGTGGGACCCAGTGGCTGACTAAGGGTTGGCCTGATGCTTTCAATGCTGCTTTGCTGACTCTGAAGACACATGCATCCATCCAGTGGGGAAGGCATTAACACAGACCATTTCAGATCAGGAATGCTCAAACAGTACACTGAAGGCAAACATTCCAAAATCTCAGACTTCTCAGTTCTGCAACACCTTACAAACTCTACTGCCTTAGCAGAGTCTCCCCTCTGTGTGGATACACCTCTAGTCTCTACCACATAGAGTGGAAGCCAGCCTGAGCTATCTGAGACTGCCTAAAATAAAGAAAGTAGCTAGGCAGGCAATGGTGGTGCACACCTTTAATCCCAATGCTAGGGATACAGAGATAGGTAGATCTCTAAGTTGGAGGCCAGCCTGGTCTACAGAGTTCCAGGACAGCCAGAGCTATACAGGGATGGATGGATTTATATTTATTTTATACAAATCAAATTGTATATATACACACACACTCTGAAGTTTCTTAAAGTATAAAACAAAAATCAGTCCAAATATGCTTTTTACTACAGATTTGTTTTAAAAGAAAAAAATTAAACATTATCAAATCCCTATTTGTCCCATCTTCAGAATCTATTTCTGGTAGAAGAAGCAAAGGCTGGTATAAGGAATCACTTCGGATTTTTGTGCACCTTCAAGGATCACTCACTGGTCTAAAGCTAAACAATACTTAACAAAATACAATAGCTTAAAAACATCATTGTGTTTCTGTATGTGTATAAATGCCCACAGAGGTAGGGTACTAGATTCCTTGGAGCTCTAGTTGGAGGCATTTGTAAGCCACCCAAACTCAGGTCCTCTGACTGGGACGTAAGTGTTAATTCACCACTTCAAAATGTAGGATGCTAAGTATAACCCCACACCAAACAGTCCTGAATCCAAGAGGGCAGGGCTAGATCCAGAATCTAGCTCCACACTTACACCATACTCTCTAAACCTTACACATGCACTTTTCCTCCAAAAACCTCTTGCTTCTCTTAAGAAGTCGTACTCTGTGTCATAGACCAGTAAACTCTGAGCTGTCCATTTCTTTTAGTCATAGCTCCTTCCTCTAAAGAGTTAAGCATAATATCACATGAATACTGACTACACATATAAAGCTTAAGGAATGAGAAAAGTTCAAGCACGTGTAATCATAAAATCTGCATGAAGGCACTAGGAGTGAAAAGGAATAAAAAGAATGTGATTTCGTAAAGAGATTTCCAACATGAGCTAAGTAATAAACACCAGAAGCCTGTCTGATGGAAGCTTACAATGCATCTGATCAAGGGCATCAGAATGCTGAGGTAGTCACACATGTGCAACTTCTGAAGGCAGCAAGTTACAGATGAGGTGAGGACAAGGGTTTAAAAAAGCATAACCAGACAACCAGAGGGCTGACTGGTTCTGGTCATCAATTAAGCAATGGCTTTTCAGACTGAGACTGCAGAATCAGAGTTTGCATACACACAGAGACTTACCATTTCCTTACCTTTCCATTCTATCTCACTTAAGCTGTTACAACCCACTAAATCTATTTCACAATTCACCAATAGATCAAACCTGTCTTAAAAACTGACCTCTAAACACTGAAAATTATGTTCGATTTTTAGTAAGTAGTTTAAATCCATTTCTTGGCTGTTTTAATGGCACTTACTCTGGCATATGTATTTCATAAATAAGAATTTTAGAAAGTATACATTTCACAAAGTCACAAATACATCAAAACAAATGTTCTTCTGTTTCTGCCACTAGGATCTAATCTGCACCTTTACCTTCTTTTGAATATTTGAGACCTCTTGACAGGAACACAGCTGAATCGTGCTGTATCTCCAAGAGATGGCAATGAAGGCAGCTCAATTCTTCCTAGACATATCATCATCAACGTTTCAGTCCCATTCCCTCCTAATGCCTGAAACGCCATGTCCTCTAGTCAGGTTCTGAGCTGTATGTGCTCATGTCTCCACAAAGCAGCATTTACTGTGGTAGCCAACATCAGACATGGTCTGCCTGACTTCTGGGGTTGTACAGCCAGAGAATGAAGAAAGAAACATCTGAGAGAAGGTTGGGGAGGAATCAAGACCAAAGTCTAGGTGGCTTAATTGTGTGGCTCTATCCTACCACTAGCACGACAGCTTCAGATCATAAAGATAAACCAGAGAAATGCTACAACTATCAGGCCATAAACTTAAAAGGCCTTAGAGCATTCTGGAAACAGGGAATAGCAATCTAGCATCTTCAAACATTTATGACCCGTTATTATAATCCACTGTCCAAGAAATGTAGCATGAATTTATCCTTCTCTACTGACAGGCGTATCAGCATACACTGTCCTTGTGGCAAACTGCTGATTACTAAACCAAGTGCAGGACACTCTTACGAATTTTTTACACTGGAGACTACAGCACTACCAGAGTCCAGACAGAACATACAATGACTGCTTACTATGGACCAGGTCTTTTTTTTTTTTTTTCTTTTTTTTTTTTTTCGAGACAGGGTTTCTCTGTGTAGCTTTGCGCCTTTCCTGGGACTCACTTGGTAGCCCAGGCTGGCCTCGAACTCACAGAGATCCGCCTGGCTCTGCCTCCCGAGTGCTGGGATTAAAGGCGTGCGCCACCACCGCCCGGCTATGGACCAGGTCTTACTACAACAATCATATATACTGCCTCATTTAATGCTAAGGGCTCGGGAAGTAGGGTAGTGTTATCTCTACTTCCACACTGGAGAATAAGTCCCATGCCAAACCTTATCAACACGCTGGGAACATGGGCTTCATAATAACATATTTTTTCACATCTCATGCTTTAAAGGCTCAAGAATGTAAAATAAAATGGGTTTGGTATGATGAAATCATCTTAGTACTTAAAATCACAGGGCACACAATCCAGGGAGCCCAAAGCAAGAGGCTGAGCAGCTGCCACAAACTGTGATCCATATCCTACCATAACCCCCCACCCACTCCATCACAAAGTCAGACCTGTTTGAAATACGTACAGACACAATGCAAGAAAACTGATGCTTTAGTAAGCACATCAGTGGGTAACACACCCAGGATGGGAACTGATCATCTCTGCAGTCATCCTGGCTCTCAATTCCAGGACTACAGTGCAAGGGTAATAGTGTAAAGAGCACTGGACTGGGAGTCCAGAGTACCAGAATCGTAGTGCCACTACTTATTAGTGACCAAGGCTTTGCTTAATGCCTTTTAGCTCCCTAAGCCCTGACTCAAGCAAGTGCTATCAGCTTTTTTGCTCCATTTTTTATTTTTTGGTCCCTGAGATTAAACCCAGGGCTTTTCATGTTCTTGGCAAGTATTCCATCTTTGACCTCCATCCCAACCCTAAATCAGTTTTTTTTTTAAATGCAGTTATTTCTGAACATTTCATAGTCACATAGTGAAAACGACAACATGCAGATAAAAGGAAAGTGAAACTTATAAACATTTAGGGGCAGGGCTTGCTGGGGACTGAACACAGGACTCTGGGTATGCTAATCACATGTTCCTCTGCACTTCACATCCAGCACACCTCTTTGGCTTCATACCCAGGACTCAACTAAGATGTTCTGTCATAGAAAGTTGCTTAAATTTGAGGAGCTTTGTTGAAAAGCTAAAGTTGGGATCCTTTCAAAAACCCTTTTATTCCTAGTGTATCACAGTGGATAAATATATTAAAAAACAAATCCAAACCATAGTTTTTGAAACTTGGGTTTTGTTCTGGGGCATACAAGATTGGAAGTCAACATGAACCAAGTTTCAGCCAATCTAGTATTAACTATCTGTTGCAGGCAACCAAGAACTGGGTTTAAGACATGAGTTCCAGGTCTAGCTCCTTTGGGGCTTTATTGATGTTGCTCACTTTTACGTACCTTGCAGGACTAACTATACCGATAATTAGCATTGCCCTTAAAACACTGTATATAAGTGATTCTGCATTATTAAATATACTACCTTTCACAACTACTCTATGAAGTAGGTATGATTGATGTAGGGAACAAAAAGCACAATTATTGCAGAGGATGGACTCCAACTTTACAGCCTGTGCACATGTGTTTACCTGACCACTGCTCTGTCTGGATTTCTCTGGGTGTTAGGACTCTCACTACTTTACAGCACTGTTAAAATTACAAACTTAAGAAGGAAAAAAGTACCACAATTCTGATGACAGTTACATAGCCTTTTCACAAGTCTGATTAATGTTTGATTTACAGGGCCCGATAAGTGCTCTCTGTCACCAAGAGAAATTGGAAATGCAGCTTAAAACCTGACCAATAGCTAAACATACTCACCCAAAGTATGGCAAGTTAGATACAAGCCCGACAACTTTCAAGCCAAAGATTAAGTTTTCTCTGGTGATCGGAGTAAGCTATCCCAAGCACTAACTGTAACTTTTTCACCAGTGACAGCAAAGCGTCCCATACTTCAGGATACTTTCCAGTTCCAGACCACACAGCAGTGATTCCTTTGGCCTGCCTACTGCCTAACTGCAGTAACCACGTGCGTGGTAATCTGAGATGTAATTGAGTGACTAAACAGTGAACAGCATTTACCTGACAGCGAAAAGGATTCCCTAACTCGGCAGTTTCCCAACTACGGGGGAAAAAAAAAATCACTGGGGCGTGGATCATACGCATTAAACCAAGCGGTTCTACGACTTCATTACCCCACTGTGCCTCTGCATCCGATGCAGACCTCAGGATAAGAGGGGAAGCTGAGAGAGGTGGGACTGAGCCTAAGCGAAACATCTGAGAACGAAAGGAAGCCAGGAGAGTAAAGAGTTTGCGGGAGTGAGACTCCCACAACCTGGAGGACAGAAGAGAACACGTGTTGAACACGCATCCGAGCAAAGGGGCTCCCGGAAGGAAAACAAGACCTGCGCGTTCCTACTGCCCAATGCAAAACCAGCACCCCCGGGTCTGGGATGCGGAGGAGCGGGGAGTGCCCCCCAAGGTGCTCGGAGCCTAGCTCTGATGCCGACACGCTGAGGGGCCGGGCCTGCAAGTGTGAAGCTGCCCCCCGTGGGGAGGACGGGGGGAGGAGGGAGGCAAGGGCTTCGGTGAACATGGCGGCCCAGCCAAAGCCGGGCACGGACCTCGTGGAGACCGCGGGGCTCGGGCCGCAACCCTCTCATTGATTTCCCCCCCTCCCCGACCGCCCTCGGGACAGGCCGCGCGCTCTCCTCGGCCGCGGCGTGGGAGCCCAGGGGGCGCCGCCGTCCCGCTCAGCCCCGGGCGGGCGTCCCGGGGCCCCGCGCGCGCTGGGCACATGCTGCCTGCCACGCGCCGCGCGCGGGGCCCGGGACGGCCGGAGCCCGGCCGGGAGGGCGCCCGTCCCGCCGCCCCGCCGCCCCGCCGCGCCGCCCGTCCCGCTCGCACTACCTTGGCCTGCAGCCGCGCCGGCGCCCAGGCCAGGCAGGTGCAGGTACCGCTGAGGTGCGCGGAAGGCACGTATTCCTGGTGCAGCCGGTTGCTGGCCGTCTCCCACACCCGCAGGTGACCGTCGCCGGAGGCGAGGGCGAAGTAGGCCTGGCCGTCCGGCGAGAAGGCGCAAGGGACCCCCGCCGGGGCCAAGGGGTCGTAGCTACCGCCGCCACCGGCCGCCATGTCTGCTCTGGCTCCGCGGCAGCCACGTGTTCGCCCAGGCGCAGGCGCACCCGGCGCGGGGCGGGGCCTGGAGGGAGGAAGTAGGGCGGAGGGGACGCTGGGAAGCCCGGGGAGTGGCGGAGCGTGACGCACAAGAGCTTGGAGCCCGGGGCGGGCGGGGCGGGGTCCACCCCACCCTGTGGACGGTGGCCCGGTGGGGCCCGTCGCCACGGGCTCTAGGGAAGGACGCGCGAGTGGGGAAGTGAGCACATCCTGCAGAGAGGGCAAGGCCCTTCTTTTAAAAAAAAATATGGCCTGTGAAAAATAACTACAGGAAATGTTTCAAAGAGCTATTTGCTTCTGTCTCCAGGATTGTAACAAGGGTCTGCATCCTCCTCTAGTCTCTTCAAGGATGGGCATACAGTAGTTATCCGATCATAGTACTAGCAAAGTAGTAGCTGGGGCTTGGAGAAGGAGAAAGATGCCTGTTTGGGCCATGTTAACACACAGATGCCATTGGAAACAAAGGGAGGTCGCGTTGGATGTGAATAAAGAAGCGGTGCCGGGCCGACTCGGGAGGCAGAGGCAGGTGGATCTCTGTGAGTTCGATGCCAGCCTGGGCTACAAAGTGAGTTCCAGGAAAGGCGCAAAGCTACACAGAGAGACCCTGTCTCGAAAAACAAAACAAAGGAAGCGGTGGCGCACGCCTTTAATCCCAGAGCTTGGGATGCAGAGGCAGTCAGATCTCTTAAGTTTGAGACCACCCTGGTCTGCAAAGCAAGCTCCGGGACAGCCAGGGCGACACAGAGAAAGGCTGTTTTGAAACCACCCCCGCAAAAGGAATGTTACTAAAGAGAATTTAGGGCCAAGCTCAGAGGTCAATAAGAGAATATGGATCCTACAAAGGAGATTGAGAGGAGGTAGCCGTGAAACGGGGTAAAAGCCAAAAGAGTAAGAGCCCCTGAAAAGCACGGCAATTTCAGAAGCAAGGCATGATAAAGCCATGTCAGAGACTTTAAGATAATGTCTGAGAACCAGTGATATAAAAGAGTTGGTAGGAATCTGCATGGAGAAAGGCCCAAGACAGTTATTGGCAAGCACTATTGTAGGTGTTTACGTGGTAAGGTAGAAACTATCAGCATTATCCATTTCTCAGATAGGAAAACTGGGATATTGGTGTAAGCATTGCAGCTTGGATGGAAAGGGATCCTGGCAGGCGGGAGCTAAGAACTACCACAAAGTCACCGTAGGGGGGGTCGAAGCTTACAGCCCTGCTGGAGACCCCAATGTAATAACTCTGCTCTGGCAGGAAAGGGTTTCCCCAGAGAAGTTTTTCAGTTCTGCTCAGGTCCCCGGGAGTATAACATCTCTGCTTTAGAGGAAGGTCTTCCCAATGAAAGTGTTACAGTTCTGCTCTGTTCTGCTCCATTCCAGTGAAAGAAGGTGTCGCCCAAACCTCATTCAAGAGATTTATTGGGAGAGAAGAATCCAGGAGGCTGGCTGCCTCTGCCAGGGTGGGAAAAGGCAGCGGCAAAGGGAACAGGCACAGGGCTTATGTAGGGCTTCTCAGGAGCGGAGTTTTTTCAGGGTGGAAGTTTTTAGGGTGGGAATTGGTCAGATTTCAATCCCTGAGCTTGGAGAAGTTCAGAGATGGGGTGGATTTCGTGCTCAGGGATTGGCTGGGTTTTTTTGTTTTTTTTTTTTTTGTACTGAGTTGGTCAGGGGCAGAGTGTGTTTCTTTGGCTGTAGTTTCAGGGCCAGGGTAGGGTTCTTTGGCTGGCCCTTTTCCCCTGCAGTATGTGACTAGGAAATAGAGGACAACTGTATCTCTTGTCACATGACCTCATGAGAGTGTGTAGGAGAGACCCATTTCCCTTCCTGGCTTCTACCCTGCAGGAACCACTCAGACCACTGCTCTTCATTCTTTATTTAAATCTCTCTTTGCAATCCCTAACTCCCTCTCTCTTTCTCATCATACATCTTTGGCAGAACTGCAAGCTGGCCAAGTCTAACTCTCCACCCACAAAGACCTGAAAGGAGCTAGAGAGAAGCCAAGCTATACTGTGACTTCTACTCACTTTAAGTTCACAGTGACTAACTTCGCTTGAGAAGTTAGTGTTTCCAAGTTATGAAATGGTTGTTCCCTAGTACAACTGTTCCCAGGATTCCAAGATACTAACTCATAACTTCTGTTGTCTTGAACCTCCTTCTCCACCCTTCTCTCCATCCTTCCTCTCTGCAGGTGACCTTGCTTCCTATTTCCTAAGGAAACAGCAGCAGTCACCAAGGAATTACCACAAGCTCCCGGAAACACCAGCTCTCCACTCTCCTGGGACTAAGGGCAAACTGCCCCAGTTCCAAAGGCCAGCCTCCACTTCAGTTCTAGGTTATTTCTCCTCTCGTCTGCTCAGCCCAAGGATGTCACTGTTGAGAAAGTCTTTCCTTTCCTTGCTGGCAGCAATTTTTATCTCTTAACTTGCTCATTGTCAACATAAACATTCTATTATTTCTCCCTTTTTGAAAAGTATTCCCAGCTAGATGTGGTGGCGCATGCCTTTAATCCTAGCAGTTGGGAGGCAGAGGCAGGTGGATCTGTGAGTTTGAGGCCAGCCTGGGCTACAGAGTGAGATCCAGGACAGGCACAAAGCTACACAGAGAAATCTTGTCTTGAAAAGAAAATAGATGATAGATAGATAGATAGATAGATAGATAGATAGATAGATAGATAGATAGATGATAGATTGATGATAGATGATAGTTTCTAATTTTTTTCTTTAAAAACAAAAGTATTTTTTAAAAACTAGCCTTTGTTACTTTGTTCCTTCTAACAGAGCTTTCACACACTTCCTCTGAAACTACAGTGAAGGATACCAGACCCTCCATACAATGTAAATGCCCATCATCATTACCATTCTCCATAACCTCACATGCCCCCTGCCCTCCCTCTAATCCTGTGTCTTCTGTCTTTAATCTTCCTCATCCCTCCACGCTCTGACATCAGGGTTATTGGGGGCTTTCTTTCTCCATTAATCTCAGCCACCATCCATGTGCTGATGGTCACAAATGTGTGCCTCCAACTTCCGTCTTTCCCCTGAACTTAAAACTTGCATATTCAATTCAACATCTTCACATGGATATAGTGCTGAGTTGAATAGTGTCCCCAAAAAGGCTGTGTCTGAGTTCTAATTCTGTTAACTGTATATGTGGCCTTATTTGGAAATAAGGCCTTGCCTGTGGTTGAGGATCTCAGTATAATAATATCCTGAAGTAGTCCCTAAATCCAGTGACTGGAACACTTCTAAGAAAAACAGGTGAACTTCTACCTGGAAGGCAGAGATACACATAATGAGGATGGTCACGTGAAGACAGGCAAAGCCAGGTGTGGAGGCACATGCCTTTAGTTCTAGCAGAGATGGGTGGATCTCTATGAGTTTGAGGCCTGCCTGGACTCCGATTTAAAAAAAAAAAAAAAAAAAAAAAAAGGCCCGGCAGTGGTGGTACACGCCTGTAATCTCAGCACTAGGGAGGCAGGGTTAGGTGGATCTTTGTGAGTTCAAGGCCAGCCTGGACTCCAGGACAGCGAGGGCTGTTACACAGAGAATCCCTGTCTCAAAAAAAGAAAGAATTCTGAAAGAAATGGCAAATTCTCCCCCAAGGGCTCAGTATACAGCAAGTTCAGCGTTACCAAGACCCTGATTCAATCCTTAGCACTACAAGTAATATTGTATAATAAAATTCTGCCCTAGTTCCTTTGGAGGGAGCATGGTCATATTAAAGCCTTGGACTCCTGGTGTCCAGGCTCTGAGGGGATACATTTCTGTTGTTAGACTGTCGTGTTTATGGGAGTCTATGGCAACAGCTCTTGGAAACACGGATCTCTGATGGGTTCCTCAAAGTCAATGCACTTAAATCAGTCCCAACCTTTGGAAATATTTACAGTGTGGAAAATGTATGTCTTAACAAACGGTAGATTACAACCACCTCTAAGAAATAAGAAAAGGGGGCTGGAGAGACAGCTCAGTGGGTAAGAACATTAACTGTTCTGGCAGGGGACCTGGTTCAGTTCCCAGTACCCACATGATGTCTCACCACAGCCTGCAACTCCAGTTCCAGATGATCTGATGCCCTCTCTGTACTCCAAGGGCACCTGCATGAATGTGGTGCATTTAGATCCATGCAGGCAAAACTCTCATACATGTAAAATAAAAATAAAGAGATCAACCAGGTCCACACCTTTAAAACAATGAATAAGGAAAGGTACTGCATCATTGATTCCTTCCTTCCTCCCTTCTTTACTTCCTTTCTTTTTAAAGAATTCTTTGTTATTGTTATTATCTATTTCATGTGTATGGGTGTTTTGCCTGCATGAATATGTGCACCACTTGTGTGTCTGGTACCCATAGAAACCAGAATAGAATATTGGGTCCCTGGAACTGGGGTTACAGACAGTTGTGAAACACCATGAGGGTGCTGGGAACTGAACTCAGATCCTCTAGAAGATCAACAAATACTCTTACCCACTGACCTAGCTCTCCAGACCCCCTTAATTTTAATTTTTATGTATTATTTTATTTTTAATGTGTCTGAGTGCTTTCCTTGCACGTACGTGTGTACACCATGTGTGCATGATGCCAATGGAGGCCTGGAGAGGGTGTCAGACCCCTGGAACTGGAGTTACAGATGGTTGTCAGCCACCATGTGGAGGATGGGAACTGAACTTGGATTCTCTGGAAGGGCAGTCAAGGCTCTGAACTACTAAGTCATCTCTCCAGACCCCTTTCTTTCCTTCATTTCTGTTTTTTTTCCTTCCTTTTTCTCCTTAGGCTGGAATGTGGGGCTTTGATGGGCAAGCACAGGACTATAACTCAGACCTCAAAAAAAAATTTTTTTTTAACTTACATGCATGTGTTGCTCTTTGTTTTTGTTTTTCAAACAGAGGCTCTATGGGTAAAGGCACTTGCCAACTCAAGCCTGAGGACATGAGTTCCAACCCCAGGACCCACATGGTAGAAAATAGAATCAATTCCTGCAAGTTGTCCACTGATCTCCACATACAAGTCTCTCCCTCTCCCTTACCATACCTCTCCCTGTCTCTTACCCCACCTACGTCTCTCTATATAATTTTTTAAAAAATTAAGAAAAGATTTTTCCAGAAGCAAAGGACATGAAGTTCTAAACTGGAAGGACTTGGGAAACCAAACTGGTCTCATCTTAAAATGGTCCAAGGTCTTGAATCAACATTTTCCCAAAGAACATGGTCACCAAGCACATGAGAAGATCATTAATTATCAGAGAAACGCAAAGGAAAACCCCAGTGTCATCTCACATCTGCTTGGGTGCTTATTGTTGGAAAAATAGGAAACACATATTGGCAAGGATGTGCAAAACAAGGAAGCCTTGCACACTGCTGGTAGGAATGTGAATTTGTACGCCTGTGTGGAAAACAGTGTGGAAAGAAGAAAAACACAGTACAGAGGTTCCTCAAAAAAAAGTTAAAAATAGAACGATCATATGCTCTACCAATCCCATCTGGGCAGATATGAGAAAGAACTGAATTCAGGCTATCAAAGAGATTGCCGGCAGTCCTGTGTTCGCCGCAAATTATCCACAATAGGCAGAATACCAAAATAATCTAAATACCCACTGTCAAATAGGTGATGACAGGAAATGTGTATATCCATTGAAAGTGGTAGTTAGTTAACCTTTAACAAGAAGTGTGCTGGGCAATGGTGGCGCACACCTTTAATCCCAGCACTCGGGAGGCAGAGGCAGGTGGATCTGTGGTGGTATTATGTTCCCCAAAATATTGTGCACCCTAATAAATTTAACTGGGGTCAGAGAACAGACAGCCACTAGATACAGAGGCTAGAAAATGGTGGCACTCACACCTTTAACCCTAGCATTCCAGAGACAGAAATCCCTCTAGATCTCTGTGAGTTCAAAGCCACATTGGAAACAGCCAGGCATGGTGACACACGCCTTTAATCCCAAGAAGTGAGCCTTTAATCCCAAGGAGTTATGACAAAAACAGAAAGATATATAAGGCGTGGAGACCAGAAACTAGAAGCTTTTAGCTGGTTAAGCATTCAGGCTTTCGAGCAGCACAGTTCAGCTGAGATTCATTCTGGATAAGGACTCAGAGGCTTCCAGTCTGAGGAAACAAGACCAGCTGAGAAAGTTGGCCAGGTGAGGTTAGCTGCGGCTCATTCTGCTTCTCTGACCTTCCAGCATTCACCCCAATAACTGGCCACAGGTTTGATTTTATTAATAAGACTCTTTAAGATCCCTGCTACATGGATCTCTGAGTTCGAGGCCAGCCTGGTCTACAGCGCAAGTTCTAGGACAGCTGGGGCTACACAGAGAAACCCTGTCTCGAAACAACAGCAACAACAAACAAAGCAAAAAGAAGTGTATGCTGTCTGCCCCAGCATGGATGAACCTGGAGGGCACTGCACCAAGTGTGGCTGTCCATCACAGGACAAGCACTGCCTGGTTTCACTTGTACGACATCTAACATAGTCTGCTGTGTAGAAGCTGAGTCGAACGGTGGGTAGGTGAGAGGAAGGACACGGAATAAAAGAAAATAGGGACTGGAGAGACGACTCAACAACTCCAACCACCGGAAGAGTAATGACTGCTCTTCCAGAGGCCCCAGGTGCAATTTCTAACACCCACGCGGTGGTTCACAACTCTCCGTAACTCCATCTCCACGGGATCAGATGCCCTCTTCCGGCTTCCATGGGCACCAGGCACGCAAGTGGTGCATAGACACACATGCAGGCAAAACACCTATGCACATAGAACATGTAAATTGTTTTCAAAAAGCTCCTCAAAGGTGACTAGAGTGGACAAAATCACACTTAAAATTACATCGCTGTGAACAATTCATGAGAAGATTCAGAGAGAGAGGACAGAAAAATTATCAAGAATCTGATGAAGCGCCGGGCGGTGGTGGCGCACGCCTTTAATCCCAGCACTCGGGAGGCAGAGCCAGGCGGATCTCAGTGAGCTCGAGGCCAGCCTGGGCTATCAAGTGAGTTCCAGGAAAGGCGCAAAGCTACACAGAGAAACCCTGTCTCGAAAAACCAAAAAAAAAAAAAAAAAAAAAGAATCTGATGAAATCTATCAGAAAGTGAAAGCTAGAAGATAATTAAAGCATCAAAACCCTAAGGAAAAACAGAATTCGACCCCAGAAAACCATGGCCGGGCGGTGGTGGTGCACGCCTTTAATCCCAGCACTCAGGAGGCAGAGCTCTCTGAGCTTGAGGTCAGCCTGGTCTATACAGAGGAAATTCCAGGACAGCCAGGGCATTTTTTTTTGTTGTTGTTGTTTTTGTTTTTCGAGACAGGGTTTCCCTGTGTAGCTTTGGTGCCTGTCCTGGATCTCGCTCTGTAGACCAGGCTGGCCTCGAACTCACAGAGATCTGCCTGTCTCTGCCTCCCGAGTGCTGGGATTAAAGGCGTGCGCCACCACCATCCGGCGAAACCCTGTCTTGAAAAACAAAACAAAAAAGAGTGAGAGTCGAATAAAGATGTTTTCCGGCGTATGAGGTGCAAAGACTTTACCTCCCAAGCTCTCTTTAGACGTGAGTGAAGGATGATGTTCTCTACCAAAAGCAGTGAGTAGATGAGGAAAAAAGAATCTGGGATATAGGAATCCCAGAAGAACTGAGAAAGAGGCCGAGGCAATCTCCCGTCAAGGGTGACTCTGGAGGACACGGGGCCAACTGATGAAGAAGAAGATGATCCCAAAGTCTCGAGAAATGTAAGCAGATGAAAATGACAAGATAACTAACATGAGTGCAGACATTGGGCGGTGTTTTATACAGCTGGGAGAGGGTAAGTTGAGTCAATGACCAATTAGTTTCTAAAAATTACCCATTTGTTTTATAACAACTAAAACAAAACTTGTGCGGAAAAGGAACCATCAGCTATAGCAATATGTGATTAGACTGTTGAGTCTTATGACTTCACCAGTAATTAAACCAGCGGTTCTCAAGATTCCCAATGCTTCAACCCCGTAACACAGTTCCCCATATCGTGGTGACCCCAACCATAAAATTATTTTCGTTACTACTTCATAACTGTGACTTTGCTACTGTCTATGAATCGTAATGTAAATATCTGTGTTTTCCAGTGGTCTTAGGTGACCCCTGTGAAAGGGTCGTGCAACTGCAAGGGGGTCATGACCCACAGGTTGAGAACTCCTGATTTGAAGTATTCTGTGGCTGATGCATTGGAACTGAACCTAGAGCCTCACACATGCTTAGACAAACACGGTAGACACTAGCTACATCCTCAACCTTCTTTGAAGGCTACCACACTTCTTTTTATTTATTTTTCTTTCTTTCCTTTTTTTTGGGGGGGGGGATAAGTCTCACTAAGTTTTGCCTGCTTGGTCTTGAATTCATTTTGTAGCTCAAGAGGCAGACCTGGACTTACCGATCTTCCTTCCTCAGCCTCCTGAATAACTGGGATTATAAACCTGTATTACCCACTTGGTTTCATTTCAAATACTAAAAGGTATTATTTCAGAGCTGAGGAGAATGCTTGCCTCGAAGTCATGAGGGTCGTCATTCAGTCCCTAGAATCCATGTAAAAATGGGCACGGTGGCAGGCTTATAACTCCAGTACTGGGAGGGCAGAGATCCGAGGGTTCCTGGGGCTCGCTAGACTATCCTAATTAGTGAGCTCCAGGCCAATGAGAGACACTACATCAGATGAGGTGGATGATTTTTGTTTTGTTTTTTTTTGGCGGGCGGTGGGGGGGGTGGGGGGGGGAGAAGGGTTCGAGACAGGGTTTCTCTGTGTAGCTTTGGTGCCTGAACTGGATCTTGCTCTATAGACCAGGCTGGCCTCGAGATCCGCCTGGCTCTGCCTCCCGAGTGCTAGGATTAAAGCCGTAAGACACCGCGCCCAGCCATGTGGATGGTATTCTTGAGTGACAGCTCCCAAGTTTGTTCTCTGGCTTCCACACATGGACACACATGTGCATGCACATCCCCGAACACACACACTTACAAAATAAAACATCTTTTAAAACAGCCTTTTGAAGTGTGTGTGTGTGTGTGTGTGAACATGAGTGGAGTGCCAGTATCCTTGAAGGGCACTGGATCCATTGGAGTTGGAGTTTCAGGAGGTTGTAAACTGCCTGATGTGGGTGCTGGGAACTGAACGCAAAGCAGTATGAACTCTTTTGTTGTTGTTGTTATTGTGAGATAGGGTCTTCTATGTAGTCATAGCTGCCCTGGAGCTCACTATGTAGACCAGGATGGCCTCGAACTCACAGAGATCCTTCTGCCTCTGCCTCCCAAATGCTGGGATTAAAGGCCCGTGCCACCATGCTCTGCCAATTCTTTTCAGAGCTGGGGTCTGAACTCAAGGCTTCATGCTTTCTAGGCAAGTGCTCTGCCACTGAGTTAAATCCTAACCCCCCAGTAGGCACTCTTAACCAATGAGCCACCTCTCTAGTCCCCTCAAGAAGCTATGTTACGTGGCTCAGTGAAACGCACAATCCAGCTGAAATAGTACTTATATGGCCATAATTATCTGAGTGTTGAATACCAGTGTAGCCAAAACTGTGATAAGAAAGTGCTGGGAGCCGGGCGGTGGTGGTGCAAGCCTTTAATCCCAGCACTCGGGAGGCAGAGCCAGGCGGATCGCTGTGAGTTTGAGGCCAGCCTGGGCTACCAAGAGAGCTCCAGGAAAGGCGCAAAACTACGCAGAGAAACCCTGTCTTGAAAAACCAAAAAAAAAAAAAAAAAAAAAGAAAAGAAAGTGCTGGGAAACATAGGTAGGAAAATGCATGCAGAGCTGAGGGTTAAGAGCAGAAAATGGGGTAAAACAGCTAAATCTCAACTGCATCATGGGAAGTCAATAATAAATGATCCATATTATTGAAAAATCTATAACTAATAAAAGAATATTATTGAACAATAAAGTAACTTTGGAAAATTTAGATGTAAACAACAGCAGTTTATTATTCAAGAAAACCTCCCAGAATTCCATTTTAAACGTATGTTTTGGAGAAAATTAAAAATAAGGGTTGCAATAAGGACTTATGCAGTCCTAAGTCTGGCTGTGCAGATCCTGCACTCTGAGAACTTGGCTGAAGAACCGTGTCATGCAGAGTGATGTTTCCAGCACATGGCATACTCTCCACAAAGGACATCAAATCAGGGGCTGGAGAGATGGCTCAGCAGTTAAGAGGACTGGCTGCTCTTCCAGAGGACCTGGGTTCAATTCCCAGCACCCACATGGCAGCTCACAACTAACTGTAACTCCAGTTCCGGGGGATCTGACATCCTCACATAGACATACATGCAGGCAAAACACCAAGGCACAGAAAAAAAATTCAGACTCTTTCTGCCTCTTTGGCTTTCTGAAGTTCACTGCTCTCTGCATCTCCTTATAGCACAAGTAAAGTGAAAGCTACTTTTCTTTCTTTTTGGGATGATAATGGATTATAGAAATTTAAAAGAAGGAAAATAGGAAATATTTTCTAAAAAGTTAATGACATGTACACAGATGTGTCCATTTAAGAATGTGAGAACATAAATTTGGGGATCCTCTCCTCTGGTCTACAAGCAGAGGAACTGTTAACACCCAGTAGCTAAGTGATTTTGGAGAGCTCTTCTTCTCTTGTCTCTGAGCATTGGTTTGTTTTCCTATTTCATCATGCATCACAAGGAAATGGATTTTGCAGGCAAATCACCTGGAGGAAAGGAATCCTATGGCTTTGTTTTGCAACTTTCCCTCATCCGTTCCTTCAGGCCTCATGCTAGGACCTCAGGGATACAATGTGGAGTAAGAGAGATCTGCTCTCGGAACTCAAAAGCAGATGGAAGCCTGGGAGATGGAGCCAAAACAATCTCACCTGTTAGTAATGGAGATGAGGAAAAGCCCAAAGCAAACAAAAAGTAGCCTGGAACGGAGGGACATCAAGGAAGTGCTCTCTGAGGAAATGCATGGAAGTCATTTAAAAGGACACTGTTTCTGCTCATAGAGCATCTTGTGTGGTTCATCATCTCTTTTTTTTAAAAGTCTACTTACAATGACACATAACAAAATTGGAAGTAATAAAACCCACCAATGTTTACTGGATGATTTTATGCTGAAAGCAGAATGTGACAAACACAAAAGAAATGTAAACAAGGGCTATCGAGGTGGCTCAGAGGTTAAAAGCACTTGCTGCTCTTGTAGAGAACCCCAGTTCAGTTTCAGCATCTATAGGGTGGTGGCTCACAACTGTCTGTAACTCCAGTGCCAGGGGATCTAATGCCCTTTCCTGGTCTCTGAATGCACCAGGCACACACATGGTAGACATACATGCATACAAGGCAAAACATTCGTATACATAAGTCTCAACCTCTCTCTCTCTCTCTCTCTTGACAGGGTTTCCCTGTATAACCCTGGCTGTCTTGAAACTCACTCTGTAGACCAGGCTGTCCTGGAACTCAGAGATCCACCTGCCTCTGCCTTTTGAGTGCTGGGATCAAAGGTGTGGGCCACCACCACCTGGCTAATTTTTTTTAAAACAGTAACATAAGGAAATTATTACAGAAATTTAAAGAACAGTATGTCAAATCAGTTTTGAGACACAAAATGAGGTAAATTTCAAAAATATGAATAGAATTTTTCCAGGTGATGGTGAGGCAGCTACACTCCCAGACTGTGAATGGGGTTTATTTTTCATGTTTAAAAGACTTTTGTTTATTTTTGTGTGTATGGGTGAGTGCCTGCATGCATGTCTGTGTACCACATGCGTGCCTGGTGCTGAGACCGGGTCTCCTGTTCACTGACCTGGAACTTGCCTGGTGAGCTAGGCTTCTTGGCCAGCGAGTGCTGGGGGATTTGCCTTTCTCTGCTTCCCTAGGGTCAGAATTACATACCTATCATGCCCCACTTAAAAAAAAAATATTTGGGTGGGGGGAACACTTGCTACAAAATATGTGTGGGTGTCAGAGGAGAACCCAGGAAAGTCTGTTCTTCCATCATATGAGTTCGTTCCTAGGATGGAAATCTAGTTATCAGTCTCTGGGGCGGGCATCTTTATCTGCTGAACCATCTCGCTGCCTACCTCTCTTTTAAACGTGGGTTCTGGAAATCAAACTCAGACCCCAGTTCTTGCAAAGCAAGCATTTTACAGACTGAGCTATCCTCCCAATCCTTGGTTAGTCTTTAGAAGAGGTGAATGGTACAAGCCACAAGGGCTGTTGAATTTGGTTGACTAGTTAGAACTCTCACATTCCACTTCTCAGCTATCATGTTAGGGACCTTGCTGAAGTCACATAATCTTCATCTTGAGTGAATTTTCAATATACGTGCATGGTATTGCCTGATTCTCAATAGACATGTGCCAAGTGATCAAGCAGATAGGCCAGTGATATTTAACTTTGGGTGCAAAAGGTAACTTCAGTTTTAAGAAGCATTTATTTCATTTGGGGGCGGGGAGGTTCAAACAATTGTGTTGTTTGATTTTTTTTTTTTTTTTTTTAAGAATTCTGTTGGATAAGAACACAAATGTCACTTTTTAGTTTGTTTTTTCTATTATGTAGCTCTAGTCTTTGGCAGTGCTGGATCTTGTTCTGTAGACCAGGCTGGCCTCGAATTCACAGAGATCCACCTGTCTCTGCCTCCCGAGTGCTGGGATTAAAGGCATGCGCCACCATGCCTGGCTTCATTTGGTTTCCAAAAGCCAAAGAAAAGGGGGCACCTGGATTTGAACCAGGGACCTCTTGATCTGCAGTCAAATGCTCTACCACTGAGCTATACCCCCAATGGCCACTAGTGACTTCCTCCGCCTCTGTGGACACTCTAGACATGGGGCTGAGGATGGACAGACAGTCCATACCCATTCGAAAAGGACTTGCCAGCTATGGGCAAGGTGTGCGGGTCACCAAGCACTGCGATCTACCACGTCTGACCAACGAATCTCAGGGCTAGTTTAACTTTTGCCTCTCGGGGATGATAGGTGACGTTCCTGTTTCCCATCACTAGCGACTGAAACCTGGTAGAAGACTTCGCAGGTTCCACCATCTCTACATTTCGTCTTTCCTGTCCCTTCTGTGCCCCAGAGGCTAGCGGAGGCTGCTGAGCGGTAAACTCGTTACTCTCGCCACCCGGGAGAAAAAAAAAGCAAGAAATTCAGCTCCTGAATCAGTTCTTAGCCCCGAGGTCAACGAGCCCCACGCTCCGCCCACCGTGCCTGTGGGACGCAGGAGCAGCGACGCCACTCTGCCTGCGACGCCGGCTGCCCCGAACCAAGGCGCAGGGGCTGGGGCTGTGTGTCGTCATATGTGTGCGACAGCATCTGCGCTGTTGCTTTTTCGTCGTTGAGGCTGCTGCGCTCCGGAGTCAGCCGAGGCTCCGGGTCTGTTCATTCTTGTTGGACTTTGCGTTTGTGTCTGGAGAGGGAGCTCGCTTCCGGTGTTGCGAGTCCTCGCCTGGAGACGCGCGAGATGGAGAAGGCGTGCGAGGATTGTCCCCATCTCTTGCTCCCCGTGCCCGGAGTGTCTGGACTCGGTGTCTCTGGTCTGTGGAAAACCTCCGGCTGTGGACTTCGCGGGAAGAGTCACCCCCTCGAGATCGGGAGGACTGCAGTGGAGAGCAGAGCCACTGGGACCCCTCACGCTGTGACCCCGGGGATCGCGTGCTGTCCGCGGTGGCTCAGTTGGAGACCGAGCCCGGGGAGCTTCAGGTTTCCTCTTCTTGCTCTCCTTCCAGAGAGGGGACCCTTTCGGATCGGGGAGCTTATTTTAGCTCAGACAGGGAAAAGACACACGCAATTTAAGAAATGATTTCGGCTGTGCAACGTCGGACACTTTGATACTAACCGGCGGCAATCACATCCAGCGAGATCATGGGCAAGTTCCCCCGGACAGATCCCGACGAGTTCTTCTGTTAAGAGTTTTCTGCTGCAGAGACCAGCTTTGGGGGAATTATGTATTACTGATGAAAAGAGGGCTTACCGTAATGTATCCAGAGGTATTGCGAAGGGGATTAGGTAGGTGTGGGTTCCAGGAAGGGCAAAGACGGGGCGCAGGACCACAATCTGATGAATGTTCTCATCATATCACCAAACGTTGGAGTTTTTCAACATGTTGGGTTTTAAAACCTGTCCAGATACTGATAATTTCAAAAATAAACTGATCTTAAATTTGATAGCCCCTACTCCCTTATCTAAAATGAAGACTATGCCAGTTTTCTATTAGAGTGATGTGGACTCGCTAAACAGACGCATTCGTTTGCTCCCCACAGCTCTTAAGTGAGTTCAGTACTTAAGAGAATGTTGTCTGCTTGGGGGTAAATTTTGTAGTATCACTGTGACATTATTATTATTTTTTAATATTTGGGGTGTGTGCGTGTGTGTGTGTGTGTGTGTGTGTGTGTGTGTGTGTGTGTGTCCTTCTTGCATGTATGCTTGCGAGCCGCTGTCAGATCGTGGAGGGCAGAGGGTAACACTCAAAGTCAGTTCTCTTCTGCCACCTTGTGGGATCCTGGAATCAAGTTCACGTTACCAGACTTGTCCACAGTGTATCTACTGGCTGAGCCATCTTGCAGGCCCCATGGCGGTATTTTAATAATAATACTTAATAAGATATGTTACTGGAAGTATATTTTGTAGCTGTAGAGGGCTTGCCTAGAATGCATCAAAAATCCTGGGTTCTGTTCTTTTTCTCGGGAGATGCTCATAAATGGCTATTCACCCCAGATAGGACACCAGCAGACCAAAAAAACGATACCATCTAAGTCGAGTTTGGTGAGCCAGTGAGATTATTGGGATTAAGTACTGATGCGTGAGTATGCCAAGGAGCCACTTCCTGGAAAAGCCCCATCCAAGCATGGATGACTGCTTTCTAAAGCCACATCAATGGAGTCCCAACCCCAGTAAACCTTCCACCTCTTATATGCTATGTCACCCCTAATAACAACGTGAAACAGCAGCTGGGACATGGGGAAGTTGAGTTTTGATGGGTGAGCAGGGGTGGGTAGGTAGGCGAAACTCACCCCTGACCCACTTCAAGGACCGGATATTAATAGGACCATCCTTGGGATATTTTGAGGTCTCATTGGGTAATATACGCTGATGTCCAGACTACAAAGGTCTTATCTGCCTAGAATTTGGAGTTCTACTAGCTGGGCATGATGGTGCATGCCTTTAGCATCTAGCAGACAGAGGCAGAAAAATTGCTGTGAGTTTGGGCCAGCCTGGTCTACATAGCAAGGTTCCAAACTCTCTAATATTATAATTCTAAATTAAAAGTTAATCATTTCTTTTTCTTTTCTTTTTTCTTTTCCTTTTCTGACCCCCAAGTACTGGACTTAAAAGTGTGTATCACCACCACTCGGCTTCAATTTTTTGATAAAGTTCCTTTTTTGCTCACATCAAAATGTTTTCATCATTTCAAGAAAAAGGTGTCTAATAACTTAAAAACTGATTTTCTGGCCTCTCATGTATTCCCTTGCCATTATCAGTCTTCACAAAATGTTCTTTCTGCTGCCTCAGTGACACACCCTAACTGCTTACCAGGCCAAGTTCAAATGCCTCATGCTGGCTTTTAAGTCTCTGTCTTCCATCCTAAAGTGCTTATCCTTCTTGTGCTGTTTAAAGCTGTTCCTACTGCCGGTAGGTGGTGGCACATGCCTTTAATTCCAGCACTTGGGAGGCAGAAGAGGGTGGATTTTTGTGAGTTTGAGGCCAACCTGGTCTAGAGCTAGTTCTAGTACAGCCAGGGTTGCACAAAGAAACCCTGTCTCAGCCATGATTATTTTAATTCTCTACTCTTGTTTTTTTTTTTTTTTAAGTTAAGCTACTCTGCTGCTTTCTGCTATCTCTTGGGCCCTTGCAGCCCTTATCTGTAATTTCTAGTTGGTTCTGAAGTGCTGCCTTATTTGCTAATGGTGGTGGTTTGAAAGAAAATGGCCTCCAATGGGAGTGGCACTATTAGGAGGTGTGGATTTGTTGGAGGAAGTATGTCACTGTGGGGGTGGGCTTTGAGGTCTCATAGGCTCAAGCCATACCCAGTGTCTCAGACCACATCCTGTTGCCTGCAGGTCAAAATGTTCGACTCTCAGCTTCTGCTCCAGCACCATGGAATGAACCTCTGAAAACGTAAGCCACCACAATTAAATGGTTTTCCTTTGTAAGAGTTGCTGTGGTCATGGTGTCTCTTCACAGCAATAGAAACCCTAACTCAGACACTAATTGATTTTTGAATTTGTATTTTATCAAGCAAAATCTGCTTTCAATTCTATTTTGATTCTTTTCTCCAACAGTAGTGTAAGGTGAGAATGGGTGCTTGGCATGTATCTATAAGTCACTCACACTGTGTTCCATCATAGGAGATAAAGGATGTACTGATGATGGACATCAGCCCAGGGGACACTTTTGGAAGCAGACTCAGGCTGTGGTGCAGTGAGCTTATTTTTATCTAAAGCAGGTAAGATTGGCATAACTAAAGGAGGTCATGGGGCAGGGGGAGACATCATCTCCAGAGCTCACTGGCCAGCCAATCTAGTAGAAGCTGTGAGCTCCAGGTTCAGTGAAGAGACCTTGTCTTAATAAGTGGAGAGCAGTAGAGGAAGACACACAGTGGGTATACTCTCCACGAACATATACAAATGTAACACACACACATAGCTCAACCTCATTTATAATTTAAGAGAAATGAAAATTATACAGTGGTAGGCCAGACATGGAAGCACATACCTATGATCTTAGCACTGTTGGGAGAATTGAGTTCTAGGTTAACCTGGGCTACTTAGTTCTAGGATAGCCTGGGCTACACAAGAACCTATCTAAAAAAGAAAAAAGAAAGAAGAACAATGGCAAACTATTCACATTTTAGATTGGCACATGTAAAATGTTGATAACTGTTGGGGTGGGTATGGAGAAACAGACACTTTAGTACACTACTATTTAATATAAACTGGAAACATTTTGTAACAGGACAAATGCACATACTCTTCAATATAAAAATCTTACATACCCCTTGAGCTTAATTTGTAATTGACTGCCATTACACAGATTTAGGCGGAAGAATATTCCCTTAAGTATTTGTATTAGAGTAAGACTAGAAACAGCTAAATGGTTATCCAGAAGCTGCCGGTTAAATAGCTCATGGAATACAGTGGTTAAAAAGAGCACAGTGTCTGCATATTGCTGAAATGACAATCTCCAGGAAAGTCAAAGAGGGGAGATTTAGCCATAATACGTATTAAAAACACACAATTACTTGCAGGTTTGTGTAACAGCTGCCACAGGAAGGGCAAGTGCCTAGTACTGGGGCTACCTCCAAAGGAAGATTTGGGGTTAGGGATTGGGAAGAGATTTTTGTAACCTTGGACTATTTGCGCCCCCCCCCAAGATATATTTAACACCTTTGCAAAATAAATTCTTGTCAGTTTATAAACGAACACTGTGAAATATCACAAATGACTCTTGCTTACGTTGGATCAAAGTTTTGAGATAAGAAAAGACTACCAGAATACCAGTACGGCCATGGTTTTATATTATTGAGAATGAAGGAAAAGGGCTAAGGCTGGCCAGATGGCTCAGTAGGTAAAGGTGCTTGCCTCCGAGCCTGACATCCAGTCCCTAAGGCCCACATGGTGAGAGGAGGGGACTCCTTTTGTTTTCTGACCTCCATCGGCTCCCCAGTAAATACGATTTTTTTTGAGGGTCTTACTATGTAGCTCTGGCTATGCTAGAACCCACTCTGTAGACCAGGCTAGCCTCAAACTCACAGAGATCCGCCAGCCTCTGCCTCCTAAGTGCTGGGATTAAAGGCGTGCGCCACCACCGCCCTTCTTTCTTTATGATTTTTAAATTACCCTCCTCCCCCCATTTTTTCAGACAGGGTCTCACTTTGTAGCCCAGAGTGGTCTGGAATTTAAGTTCACTGTGTGGCCTGGGCTGCCTTGAATTCCCATTAACCTTCCTTGCTTCAGCCTCCTGATGAAACTACTTTTATTTTGTTTATTTGTCAGGCTAAAATGATCATTTTGTAACTGGGTAAGGTGTACATTTCATTTTATAAAATTGTTACAAAATGACCATATGTTCCAAATTCCATTATATTGTTGTTTAAACTATCTTTTACAAAAACAGTAATAAAGAGGTGGGTTTTTTTTTTTTTTTTGGACAGGTTGGAAAATTGAAAGTGTAATATTAAAAGTAAAGTTAAAAAATGGTCTCTGTTGTTCACTTTAGAAGTCTATGAAATTGCTCATGACCTGATGCTTTTTTGTTTTTGTTTTTGTTTTGGTAGTACTGGGATTGCGTCCAGGGCCCTACACATGCCAGGCAAGCATCTACTACTGAGCTGCATCCCACTTAACTTGCCTTTGTAATCCTTCCTTTCACTTAAGTATTGTATCTAAATTTAGGTAAGAACATTTAAATTTGGATGAGAAATACAGTTAACTTAGAGCCTATAAAGTTTTTGTTTTGATAGAAATAAACATTTTTCCCTTTTCTGAAAGCATCACACAGGTTATTAAACTTCTGGATGGGATTTACACCTGTGAACTTGCTCTCTCATGTGAACAGATAAGTGAGGTCAGAGATTGGCTGCTTTGTCTTACAAAACGGAGAAGTGGAATTCTGCTTGGTCCAAAAGTCAGACCAAAATCAACACAAATTTACAATTACATTCTCTCAAGGAAATTGGAGTTGGAAATGAAGTATTTCAAGAGGAGAACCATGTTGAGCTTCAGTTTTATTTTATGCTTGTTTCTGATCGTAAGTATTGTAGATTCTTAAGCATATTGGCCAACACATTCACACAATACTACACTCACATAACTATCAGATACTCTTCAGAGATTTTTTTGATACAGAAACTGAAATGTAGTGTTTTTCTATTCTGTTAAATGAATTGCAAAATGTAAGTCCTAAAGTGTTGCTGCAGTTCTTCCAAGAAGCAAGTTTAGGTCCTTGTATGTGTATATTATTTAGGCCATGAAAAGGGTTTCAGATATATTGATTTATGAACAGGCTTATCCATTTGGTTCTAAGCTCGTCTGTAAGGTTACTATGTGATCACTGGCAAATGTTTCTGTATATCGACTAGCAACATAGCTCCAAAACAATGCAAAAAAAAAAAAAAAAAGACGAAGAAGAAAAGGTCTCAGAAAAAGAACAGTGTTTAATATTCCAATACTTTTTTATAAACCAATTATAAAACACACAGTGTAGTATGTATTTTGTTCTGTTACAGAAAAATCACATTTTCTATACAGACCATGTCCCTATATTGCAAACTGGTCACACATGTCAGTAATATTTTCAGAACATATTAAATGTTTCTTTCTTTTAACTAATGCATTGTTATGACCTTAATTGTTTTTTCTTTCAAACTAGCTTTTCTTGTCAGATTAAGGAAGTTCAAACCACAGCTGAACTGAGTACCTGAGGTGACAGCAATCAATTTGAAGGCAGAGAAGTATCAAATGAGAACGTATTCTCAATCGCTGTCATAAACTGGTACTTTCAGTTATTACTATGATTTGTGTAACTTTTACATATGTTTGAGGAGTAACAGAAGCTAGAGAACATTGTACAGCTGGGTAACTGCCCCATTTTGACATTGTCTTGCATTTAGTTGGACATTCTGTAGCTATGATTCCAGGTTGCTTTAATAGAGCCTTGTCATTCTTCACTTCCTGTGAACCACTCCATAGCTTTGTCTTTCTTCATAAAATTAGTTTCCTTTTCTTTGTTTGATTGATGGTCATTGGCTACCGAAATAAAATATGCATTTTTAGGTAAATTGTATGTATTTAAGACAAAAATTTATATATTTTAAAATACTTTTTGACTTTTTTTTTTTGGTGAGGGGGTACCAGAGTTTCATTTGGGAGTGATGATCGTGCTTTTAATCCCAGCATTTGGGAGGAGGCTGGAGGATCAAGCTACCAAGAGGCCCTATCAAAAAAAACAAAAACAAAAACATCAAAAAGATTGAAATAGGACTTCACTATGTAGCCCAGCCTTATCTTGAACTCCTGATATTCCTGCCTTAGCTAAGTGCTGGACTTACAGGAATTCACCACTACCTGATTTAGCACATATTTTATTTTTTAATTAATTAATTAATTTCTAGGTTTTCGAGACAGGGTTTCTCTGTGTAGCCCTGGCTGTCCTGGAACTCACTCTGTAGACCAGGCTGGCCTTGAACTCAAAGATCTGCCTGCCTCTGCCTCCTGAGTGCTGGGATTAAAGGCCCTAGTACATATTTTAATTGCTTGTATGGAACTTTAAAGTAATAATGAGCCAAGCAGTGGTGGCGCACACGGCTGGCTTCAAACTGGCTATATATCAAGGATGACCTTGATTGAATTCCTGACCCTTCCACATCCCAAGTGCTGAGATTATGGGTGTGTGCCACCAGGCCTGACTTATGGTAGGTTTTTTTGTGTGTGTGTGTGTGTGCCTATGTCTGATCCTTATGTATCATGTTCAAATCTTAAGAGATCTGGTTCAGAACTGTCTTCCAGTTGCTTTCTAGAGGCCTTGCCCTACCTTTCCTATCCAGTAAATGGTCAGTAAGTTTGCTTGTGGCTTTAAGTGTACACTGGATCATGAATTGTTTCATTTATTGACTTATAGCAATACAGATGTGATTAGGAATTAAAGAGGACAAGTGTAAAAAAATAAAGAAAGAACCAGATTAGCTAGTGATTTGGTATAAGACAATCTGTATTTTCAAATTCCTGTCCACTATTCTGCCCTGCCCCTTAGGTTTGCCAGTCTCTGGGAAAACAGGATTCATTCAATGTCCTGTTCATACGTTACTTGTCCTGAAAATCTTTTACCAATCTTTTATAATGCTATAATATCTGTGCTTCTAATGTTGGTCCTGGTCACATTATTACTCCGTGTGCCCTACTCTGTGTATGTTTTGGTGCTGGGGCTTGAACTCAATGTTCAGTGCCTGCCAAACATATGCTCGTCCACTGAGCCATATCTTTAGCCCTGATTATATCTTTGTTAAGTGCAAAGATTTTAAACATAGGTGACTGTGTCCAGAACAGTGAATGACAATATAACAAAAAATGAAGTTCAAAAGTGGACTTATTTTTAAGAAAATTATTTGGTTATAGGTTATCGAGCATACAGAATATTCTGTGCCTGTCGATGCCAAAGATAAGGCTTGGTGTATTTTTCCCCTTTGTCTTTATTTTAAAACCTCAGGTTTTCAGATAATTCATGTCCATGTTTCACTTGGACTAGCCTAGATGCCTTGGGTATAAAGAGTAACAGTGATAGTTTGCTATAAAATGTGCTACAGGGTTTGGAGGTATAACCTAAATGGAAGAACATGAGCATAGCATATATAAGGCCCTAGGTTCAAACACAAACACCAATAACAAAGCAAGCAAAAACAGAAAAGTGGGGGCTGGAGAGACATGCAAGCAAAACACTCACACAATAAAATTAAAAACACACACACACACACACACACACAAGTTGCATATTTAGATAGAGCTGAAATCCCATATTTTTGTTGCTGTTTCTTTAACTGGTAAGAGTGTGACTTTTCTGAGTTTGTTTGTTTTTTATTTTAGCAATAAAATGAATATTAGAAAACCACTTCAAAACTTGTTGGGGGATTGAGTTTTCTAATGATTAGTATAAAGGACTAGTATACTATTGTTAGTTGTAATATGTCTGAATTTTAAAGAATGCCTCTTCTATCCCCATGAAAGTATTTTGACAGTGTTACCATCTACCTTGTCAAACCGACATTTTGTTTTTAAATGTCACAAGCAATTTTGTGTTAAAGCTGCTTTTCGGTCCCTGTTACTTAACAATCAAACAACTTTAGTCATGGTATTGCATACCTTTAATCCCAGAGGCAGGCCGATCTCTGTGAGTTTGAGACCAGTCTGGTCTTTGTAGTGAGGTTGGGCCACCCAGTGTTACACAATGAGACCATGTTGAAAGAAAGAGAGGGAGGAAGGGAAGGAAGGAAAAAGAGAAAGAAGGAAAGGAAGGGAGAAAGAAAAGAAACAAAGAAAGAGAAAAAGAAAAGGAAAAAAGTTAGGATGGATGGAAGAAAGTTGCTTCCTTTTGTTTGAAAGGTGCACTAATTACTATCTACAATAAATTGTAGTAAAAAACCTGAGCCAACATCAGCTCCTTGTGTGTCTCTATTGAAGAATTTTTTTTTGGGGGGGGGATTCAAGATAGGGTTTCTCTGTGTAGCCTTCACTCTGAAGACCAGGCTGGCCTCAAACTCAGATCCACCTGGCTCTTCCTCCTAAGTGCTGGGATTAAAGGTGTGTGCCACCACTGCCCACCTGGAATGAGTTTTTTAATGACTATAAACCATCAAGTGACTCCAACCTCAAGTAGACTGTAGGGAAAATGTTTCATTAACAGAGGTCACTATAAGGCATGAGCAGCTGCTAAGAGACTGACCTTACCCTAGGTAATACTATGACTATATTGTTAACTTCATCCCTGGTTAGTCCATACTGTTAATCAAAAAAATCAATGCAAACTTTTTTTACTGGTCAAATGTATATGTGATCAATATTTCATACCTATCTATCCATTTATCTATCTAATAGGGGTTTTGTTGCTGGTAGCAGTTTGTTTTTTAATTTTATTATTAGTTTTTATGTGTACGGGTGTTTTGCCTGCATGTATTCCTGTGTGCTTGTGTGATGCCTTCCTATATGTTTGTCTGTGTATCACAGGTACGGTATCTGTAAAGGCCAGAAAAGGGCATCAGGTACCCTGGGACTGGAGTTACAGATAGTTGTGAGTCACCATGTGGGTGTTGGGAATCAAATTGGGGTCCTCTGGAAGAGTGGGAGGTGTTTTTAACCACTGAGACATCTCTCCAGGCCACCCCCGCCCGTTTTAATGGTAAATCACTGTATCACAACTTGCAATCCTCCTACCTCAACCTTCTAAGTGCTAGGATTACAAGACATTGCCACCATACTCAGCAATATTTTTTCTTTATAGCACTTTCCCTCTGACATTATCAAAGGTTTTAGAGTTAACCTTAAGGTTAACCTTAAGATCCACAGTCAGGTGGTGATGGCACACACCTTTAATCCCAGCACTCAAGAGGCAGAGGCAGAGGCAGAGGCAGTTCGAGGCCAGCTTGGTCTTCAGAGCTAGTTCCAGGGCAGTCAGAGCCACTCAGAGAAACTGTCTCTGGAGAAAATAAATAAATAAATAAAAAGGACCTATAAATCCTAATTTGGGAATTTCATCAATAAACAAGGTGAAAGCACAATCCCTTCTACAATTCCCTATCTGTTTTTATCCATATCGGCTCAAAAACTTGCTTTAAACTTCTCCTCCTTCCCTTCTCTGTCTCCCCTCCTCCTTTGTGTGTGCTTTGTGTATGTACCGCAGTGTTCATGTGGAGGTCAGGACAGTGTGAGGGAGATTGAGAACTGAACTCAGATCGTCAGTTACCAGCGTTTACCCACTGACACATCCCCTGTCCGCAGCCTTTTCAGTACAGTCACTGGTAAAGTGCCTTACTTCCTGCATGCACTCCAGTTTCCTATTGGGATGGCAAGACCTGGAGTACAGAGTATGCTCCAATGAGATCTACAGGGATTGGTCTAAAGAAAACATGGTGGTTTCTCTTCTGCTTTCTGTAGATACCTGTTCAAACTATTAGAATTTGCTCCCAATTCACTCTACAAGGAGGAACTTGGTTCTTGATATTTCTACTGCTTTAGCAGTCTTCCTAAAGACTTCTGCCACAGCTTATTTTCACTGCTAAAAGCAGGATTTCATCAAAGGCCTATACAGCATATTAGGTAGGAATTCAGGTTCCAGTCACAAGACTGGGGGTTTCCAATATTACTCTACCAACCTTGGGCAAGTTAACAGAAGCCTCCGTTTCTTTATTTGTCAAGTGGAGATAACAATACTTAACCTTCAGTGGTAGTGAATATTAAGGGCATTATGAATGTAAGGGGTTTTCCGTATTGCCTGGGACATTTAAGTATCCAATAAAACTTACCTATTCTGAGGATCAAAGAATGTAAAAGTAAAAGAAGCCTGGGAGACAGGAGAGGGGTGATAAATGGCAATTCTTACTTTATAATTGAGCTAATGATCAGCCCTACTTACTGTCAAATGTGAGTATGACAATAAAAAGTGTGCTTGGAGATATTGAGAAGAAAGAGACTATACTGTCAGTAAAATTTGCTATGTAAATACTGTGTCCAAAGAAAGAAAGAGGAACAAGGTTCAACCTCTATTGTCAAGGGACTAGAATTTAGTTTCTCCTTTTAGTAAAGTAAAGTTTCAGTAGACATTGTCCTTCTCATAGGATATGGTAAAAATAAACGAATAAAATTCTGAAATTGTGTGGGTCTGTTTTTGTTCTTTTGTTTTTTCATGATAGTTAGAAGGGACTATAGGAAACCTGTCTTTCAAATTGGAGGAATCTGTAAGAAGTAAACAGGACCCTTTTACAGAGTATTTTTCTAATACTGTTTCAAATCTAGAAATGAAATGTCAGGGAAATGCTACATATAAAAATAATTTGAAAGTTATAGTTGTATTTCTGGTTAATATAATTTTTTCTAGTTAATATGTCATTTTTCTAAGTAAGCATTTAGAGCTCAACAAAAATGAAAATATGCAAATACATTATGATATACATCACAATAAGACTAAATGACATAGAGAAATGATTTATACTAAATAATAAAAAGCTAGCCTGGCTAAAATATGGTCTAATTTTGTTAGAAAAGTATATAGAAGAAACCAATAGTTGGATGGTGATTACAATTAAATTTATTTTCTTCTTGAAATCACTTTTAAATAAAACATACATTTCATAGAAACCCTTCGATCCCTAATACTTGGAGCTCACAGCATATTGAGTTTCAGCTTAAGATATGTTAAAATCTTTTTAATGTTTATAGGCTACCACAAAACAAGTATAGGCAGAGAGTAAACAGTGGTAACTGGAAGAGGGAAAACTTCCAATACTAATTTAACTCAATAATGTAACGTATGCATCCCTGCCTGAAAGATAAATAACATGCATTAGTTTAATTCTATTTTACCATTATATCATACCTTGAGAATAGCTATTAGCTTGAGAAGGTTCACCTATCATGTCCATTGATAATGAATTGTGTGATTCCTGAGAATGTTTTTCCGTTAGGTCTACTGTGTCACTGGATGAAGATGACGATGAAGACAATCCCAATCTCATATATCTTCCCTTTTTACCACACAGTAAACAATCGACTGGTGTGGCACTAGGACCCCGGGGCAGATGAACTTCATCTCGGTTGTAGTTCCTCACCGCTCCACTGTGATGCACAGAGCGCTCTCGTTGCCAGATGTAATGGGTTGGTGCAATGGCCATAACCTATAGTGAAATGGTTACTTTGTGAAGTTAATAAATTTTTTAAATTGAGTAAAGTACAGAAGTTGTACTCGAAGAACAGCTTTTTCTAAAACTGAGATTAAAAGACAAAGGAAAGGAAAAAAAGACAGTTGTGGAGCCAGTCAGTAGTGGCACACACCTTTAATCCCAGCACTCAGGAGGCAGAGGCTGGTGGATCTCTGAGTTTGAGGCCAGTCTGGTCTACAGAGCGAATTCCAGGACAGCTAGGGCTACACAGAGAAAACCTGTCTCCGAGAAAAAACAAAACATTAGTTCCAACACTTGGGAGGCAGAGGCAGAGGAATCTGTGAGTTCATGGCCAGTCTAGTCCACAAAGCAAGTTCCAGACCAGAAAGGCCTAAGACCCTGACTCAAAGAACAACAATAAAAACAGTGAAGTTACCAAGTTTAAAACATCTACAGCAGCATTTCTGTGGAGTGATTGCTTAGACCTTTAATATTATAGTTGACAGTAAATTAGTTCAAGCAGATAATGAAAATGAAGAAACCTTTTAAGTCGCTATTTATTTATTTAGTCAGTTTTTTTGACACAGGGTCTCTCTACATAGCCCTGGCTGTCTTCAGACTTAGAGATCTGCCAGTCAGCTTCCTGAATGCCAGGAAAAAGTGTGTGCTACTACCTTGCCAGGGTATTTATTTTTAAAATTCTGAATATTTCTAAGTTTATGAAAGATATACAGTTCATCTAAAGCATTACATAATTCTTAACTTTTGAGTGTGTTAGGTTAAAAAAATTAGGCTCCTAACTATGTTTGTTAGGCTGATAAATATTTGCAGTTCCATCAAGGGATGTGGTTAAAAAAAAAAAACAAAACTAAAACATGTAAATTAATTTTTGTTCTTCAGTTTCCTTATTTGTTAACATGAAAACAAGAGTATATTCTTAGAAGGTTGTGGTGAGAAAAGAGCATTTTATAAAGCACTTAGCCCTCACCTTCAGGCCTTGTCATAGGTCTGTTAAAGCATGGACTTTAGTTGTAACTTTCTTCTGGGTCTGCCACTTGCTGACTGTATGCTACAGAGAAAGTTACTTAACCTTTCTGAGGTTCAGTTACTTCATTGATAAAATGGGAGTGCTAACTACCTCAATTCAATATTCTATGTAAAATCCTTACCACAACAATGGTGGTTACCACAATATTTAAGACGTCAAGATAGGGAAAAGTATTATGCTGACCTCATAAAATTCAAAACAGCAATGAGTTTTAAGTCAAAACCTTTAGCTTCAGTTAACATTGACCCACAGTAAATGAGAATTATAATAATCCTGAAATGAGCCAGGCAGTAGTGGCACTTGGGAGGCAGAGGCAGGTGGATCTCTGTGAGTTCGAGGCTAGCCTGGTCTACAGAGTGAGATCCAGGACAGGCAACAAAAGTACACAGAGAAACCCTGCCTGGAGAGGGGAGGATCCTAAAATGAGAGCCAGACAGAGCCACACTAGTTGTCTAAACTAGTGATTTTTCTAAAATGTTTTAAAAATTCTAAAATTTCAGAGCTATATTGGGAGCCTAGGAAGGTCAAGGGAAGGCAGCAGCAGAGGAGCTCAGTTTTAGGGTGTTGTATAAGGTGTGTAATTTTGTTTGATGAGAAAGAGCTCTGGCTAGGAAAAGAAACTCATGCTAGATTAGTTTATTCAGCAAATGATGGTAGTGTGACTTGACCAAACAAGTACTGTACCACTGAGCCACATCACAAATCTCCATGCAAGTTTCTTAAATTTTGTGTTTGAATTTATAGACATAGATAAAATACAATAAATCTATAAAATAAATACATACACACACATAACATGTATACACACATGAAGATGGTGGGGAGAGGAGAGAAACTAGGTTTCATATAGCTCAGGATGGCTTTGAACTCACTGTATGGCTAAGGATGACCTTATCCTTGAATTTCTAGTCTTGTCCACCTCCTAAATGATGGGTTTATGGGTGTATACCACCATGACCTGTGTATGTGGTGCTAGGAATCAAACCCAGTGCTTTATACAAATTAAGCTGGCACATTCCACTGTGCTAGATTCCCCTTACCAAGAATTTTTTGTTTGTTTGTTTTTTCTTTCTTTTTTTCTTTTTTTTTTTCCGACATAGGGTTTCTCTGTGTAGCCCTGGCTGTCCTAGAACTCACTCTGTAGACCAGGCTGGCTTCGAACTCACAGAGATCCATTTGCCTCTGCCTCCCGAGTACTAGGATTAAAAATGTGCACTGCCACCATGGCTTGCCTGGTGCCTTAGTTCTTCATTTTTAGTGACTGTCTTTTCCCAGCACTTTTCCATGTCCAGACTATTCTTTCCCTTTTGTCTTAGTGTGACTGTTCCCTGAAGACTCAGCACCAGTTCCATTTTAAAGTCCCAGCTTGTAGGTCTTAATGTCAGTGCTGTCTTAAGACTACTGCCATATGGAAGCAGCCAAGATTGAAGCTATCGACATTACAAAGCCTAGTGTGGTTTTGTTGGACTCTTGATCTAGTGGGAAGAGCATCGGGAATAGGAAGCAAAGGGCACAAACAGAAGGTGTGGTAAACTGCTCCTTCTGTAATGTGAGCAGTAGGTAGTCTGTCTCCATGCTAACTCAGCTAGAAAGAAACACGCATTTAAAAAGTCTACGTGTAGCTGGGCAGTGGTGGTGCACGCCTTTAATCCCAGCACTCGGGAGGCAGAGGCAGGCGGATCTCTGAGTTTGAGGCCAGCCTGGTCTCCAGAACGAGATCCAGGACAGGCACCAAAACTACACAGAGAAACCCTGTCTCAAAAAACAAAAACAAAACAAAAAAGTCTACATGTTTATACTATAAATACATATACAATTAGAATATTACTATAATAACAGCCGTGAACTAAGCCTGTCCCAGGATCACGAGCTTGTTCTTAATTCTTTAGGACCTTGGCAAATTAGCTAACTTTCTAGGTCCTGGAGTATCTTTTATATACAATGTCAAGTGCTAAGTCAGATTCCATGGAAGAGGTTTCTCTGAAACATTGGTAGCAGCTGCCCTACTAAAACCAATTTCCTCCTCTAAAAACACTTTATCATCAGGGATATTTGGTTTGGTGCCTTTGGTAAAGATGAAGATTGGTAGTGTTTTGATCCCAAGAGGGGATAGCACTATGTGTAAAGAGCACTGGCCCTGCAGTTGCCTTAATAACTGTGTGTCCCTAGAGAAGTGATGTGCATCCTCCGTGCTCCATCAGTCCCCATCTGGAATTACCTCACTGAATCTCCAGAATGGTTGAGAGGTAATTCATGTGTGGGGATTACAGCCATGCCTGACAGGCTCTCAGTCACTTCAAATGCTGTTTTCCCCTGAATCTTCACAGCATTGAACATAATTTTACTATACTGGGTGACAAGGCCATTTTCATGCAAGTGTGTAATGTACTTTGAGCACATTCCCCACACCTCGCTACCCTTACCCTTTTACTCCTTGCCATTCCTATTAGTTCCCTTTATGTCTTGCTGCTTTTATTTTACTATTATTATTATTATTATTATTATTATTATTATTATTATTATTTGAAACAGTGTCTCTTTATGTAGCTCTGGCTGGCCTGGAGACCAGGCTGGCCTCAGAGTCACAGAGATCTGCCTGCCTCTGCCTCCCACATGCTGGCATTAAAGTTGGGCACCACTATGCCATCCCAGCTATATTTTCTTGTCAGCTGTACATATATGGCTTGATGCATCTCTATAAAAATCTAAGATGCATAAAAGAGAGAAGAATATGGTATTCGCATTTTTGAGGTTTACAGAGTAATAAGACAAGAAAGGGAAATAAAAAGATCAAAATATGAAAATAAGTCAAAGTATCCTTATTTTTATATGATCTGGTTTCATACATAAAGTCCACAATCCCAAGATTCCACCAGAAAACGCTTAGATCTGACAAACACTTTCAGCGAAGTAGCAGCATATATTAATAACACAATTATACAAAAATCAGTAGTCTTCCTATATACCAATAACAAACATGCTGAGCAAGAAACCAGAAAGACAATCTTATTCACAACTTCCTCAAAAACGAACAACCACCACCAAAAATAAAAGAGCTCTACAGTGAAAACATATTACTAAGCTTTAAGCATCATTTATATGTGCTGATTCTCCACAGCTGCTATTACCCAGTTATCACCCTAATTCCTATGTTTAAATACCAAATTCCTTAATTTTTCTTTTTTCTTTTTTTTTTTTTTGTTTTTCAAGACAGGGTTTCTCTGTGTAGTTTTGATGCCTGTCCTGGATCTTGCTCTGTAGACCAGGCTGACATCGAACTCACAGAGATCCACTTGGCTCTGCCTCCTGAGTGCTGGGACTAAAGGTGCCCGGCTCAAATTCGTTAATTTTTCAATAAACTAGTTTGATTCTCTTCCCTTTCTTATTAGAGAATCCAACATTTTTCCCATTATATAGATCTGAAACCAATAACTTTCTTTCCCACATATGCTATATCCAACTTATTAAAAAGTCATAATTATACTTTTGTAACATTTCTAACACTGGCTTCACTTCCAGAGCATGGCTATCTAGTTCTTAAACTAGCAAATTTAGCTCTTTCCAGCACATTCCAATAGAGGGTCTCTTTTGCATACCATCATTGTATTATTCTGCCCAGTACTCTTGCTCCCTAAATTACTAATCTGAAATCACGTGGTAGCTGACAGAAGTTAGCTATGATGATACTGTGGCACTACACCAGAGTACATAAAGCAGCAAGAAGAAAAGCTTCCCCTCCAATCAACTGCCACCCTCTGTGATACATGAAAGGTGACGGGATGGAATGTCTCTCAGTGGACAGGCACCCTCTCTAACCTGTGAGCCAGTCTAGAAATTAAGCCATCACCAGTGTCAATTAATTTCACTCCAAAGGAACTATGTCTAAAAAGGTAAGTAGGTAAGAAGCCAAGACACACACACACACACACACACACACACACACACACACACACAGGTGTAAGTATATGTATATATAGAATATGTATTTTTATTTGCACATAATTATAGTCCATCATTCTTCAAACAAGTATTTAAGGGAACTGAACACAAAATTGAGTGGGTGAGTGGGTGGGTGGGTGTGTGGGTGGGTGCTGGAGAGATAGCTCAACTGTTAAGAGCACTTGTTGCTCCTGCAGAGGATCTGGGTTGGGTTCCTAGCACACACATGGTAGCTCACAACTCTCTGTATCTCAGTTCCAGAGGATCTAATGCTCTCTTCTATAATGGCACCAGACACACATGTGGTGCACATACACTCATGCAGATAAAATACCCATATGCATAAAATAAGTCTAAAAAAAAAACAACAAAAAAGAATTCACTAAACTGAACCCAAAGGGGAAATTGAACTAAAGTGGGAAAAAGCAGACAGAGTTATAAAATGCAATGCAGTTAATATGGTTATAGATAATAGCTTTTCAAATGTGGTTTTAAAAAGAAAAGGGGCCTGGGTATAGTGGTACACCCCTTAATCCAACATTCAGGAAGCAAAAACAGGCAGATCTCTGTGAGGTCAAAGTCTGTCTGTTCTATGTAGTAAGTTCCAGGACAGTCAGGGCTATGTAGAGAGACCCTATGTTAAAAAAAAAAAAAGAAGGAAGGAAGGAAGGAAAGAAAGGAGAAAGAGACAAATTACAAATCTCAATATTATCTAAAAGGGGAGGGTATGTTCTTTAACAGTACTAACAAAAAGACAAGTTGTAAGTTAACCACATTTTTTAATCTGAGAAATGGAAAGAATAGTTATGCTTCTTAATTCCCAAGCTGAGATACAGGTGAATCTTCTAAATTACCATTGGGAAGTTTCTATGGAGGCAGATGGCATAGAAAAACAACAGCAGGAAGTCATTACATACACAGCTGGTCAAGTTGTGGGTCTGCTACTTATTGTATGCTCTGCACACATAAATCCTAACGTCCTTGGGTCTATTTTATCAATTTTATCAATATAAAGGAGACATGTCTCCATCCTCAGAGGTGTCTCTGTGAGGACAAAACAATGCATATTGGGCCTGGAGAGATAGCTCAGTGGTCAAGAGCACTGGCTGCTCTTCCAGAGGACCCAGTTCAGTTCCTAGCACCTACATGGCAGCTCACAACTATAATTCCAAGATCTGACACCCTCACACAGACATACATGGAAGCAAAATACCAATACATATAAAAGTAAATTTAAAAAAACAATGCATATTGAGTTACAATACTCCTTAGTTCCTTTTCTATTGCTATGATAAAACACCATGACCAAGACAACTTCGAAGATGTTCAATTTGGGGCTCACAGTGGCAGAGGGACAGAGTCAGTGACATCATGGCAGCAGGCAGACAGGAAAGGTGCTAGGATCCTCTGGAAAAGCAGCCCCTGCCTTTAACCATTGAGCTATCCCTCCAGCCCCCTGCATAGCTTTTGAAGGCAAGGGAGGGAAAGAGCCAAAGGTGACAGCTTTGTGACAGGAACAACTAGAAGGACAGAGTTGCTTCCTATTAAGATAAGGAAGACTGTAAAGAAGCACGTTTGCTGGTCTACGTGTAGGAATCGGGAAAGCAATCTGACATGTTAAAGTTTCAATCAGACAATGGAATAAACAGTCTGATATGCAGGTCTGGAATTGGGAGGGACCTTTAGAGCTCTGCACTAAAGTCTTCTAAAAGTATTTTAATTTTTATCTGTGTCTGCACTTGCCCATGCCTGTAGATACCAGAAGAGTGTGTCCGATCCCTAGGAGTAGAGCTACAGTGGTTGTGAGCTGTCAGATATGGGTGCCAGGAACTGAACTCTGGTCTCTTGGATGACTAGGAAGTGGTGAACTGCTGAGCTCTCTCTCCAGTCCCTCTAAGTTAATGTCTTAAGAATGAATGAGATCACTTACTAAGTTAATTCCAGTACAGGTAAGAATAGGTCCCAGGACTGAGCTCCGGGGCACCTTAATAAGGCTGGTGAGATGAAAGGGAGCCGACAGAACACATGGAAATCTGTCAACCTTGAGATTCAGAAAGCCTCATGAAGACAGTGGATCAGAGAAACAAGTGTGCCAAATACCGCTGCTAAGTGGAGAACTAAAAACTAAAAACTGACCTATGCTTTTGGCAACATGAAGCTGTCAGGAGGCTTTGACAAAGTTCTGTTCAACAACAGAGGAAAGGCTTTGTATAATAGTTTCAAAGAGAATGGAAGAGAACAGACTAGAAGCAGAGTAGATATACTTGGAAAAAGTTAGGGTGTTCAGAATGGCCTTCTGTCACTCTCAAGATTGGCAAATAGCTATGCAAACTGTCATTCACTACTTTTTTGAGACAGGGTCTCACTAGTTATGCAGTCCAGGTTGAACTTGAATTTGAGATCCTCCTGCTTCAGCCTCCTGAGTACTGAGATTGTAGGAATGGACACTGATTGATTATCCACTTGACCCAAGTAGAGAGGTAAAAACCACATACAAGAAATAGAGACATAAAAGTAAGCTACAGGGTTCTTTCCGTACCCTGGAACTGGATGAGTTCAGTTTGAATGACAGTGCATTAATTTTAGAGGCCTCATATATGTAACTTTTCATCTTTTCCCATTGACTTTAACTTTGTAGAGTCTTAGCCTGCTATATACTCTTTCTGTTATTTCCTGTCCTCTGTTATTTCTGAATCCTTGCATATGTACTAGGGCCAAGCAGGGGTGGTGCACGCCTTTGATCCCAGACTGGTCTACAAATTGAGTTCCAGGACAGCCCCAGCTGTTACACAAAGGAACCCTGCCTCAAAAAACCAAAACCAAATCAACAAAAAAAAACCATTTATAAATAAAATGATTTACCTTAATAAAATATAACCTAAGAAAACAATGTGCTGAGCATGGTGATGCATACCTTTAGTCCCATCTCCTGGGAGACAATGACAGACAGATCTCTGTGAGCTACCCTAGTCTACATAGAGAGTTCCAGGACAGCCAGGGCCACAGAGAGAGACCCTGTCTCAAATGAAATTAAATATACCCAAGGAATGCTCAATCATACCACAAAGATACATGCTCAACTATGTTCATAGCAGCATTATTCGTAATAGCCAAAACCTGGAAACAACCTAGATGCCCGTCAACTGAAGAATGGATTAAGAAAATGTGGTACATATACACAATGGAGTACTACTCAGCAGAGAAAAACAATGACAGCAAATGGATGGAACTAGAAAAAATCATCCTGAGTGAGGTAACCCAAACCCAGTAGGACAAACATGGTATGTACTCACTCATAAGTGGATTCTAGATATAAAGTAAAGAACAATCAGACTCCACAGAACCAGGGAGGCGACCTAGCAGGGGGGACCCTAGGATGACTGTGGCTTATAATAAGTTTTGGTTTTACTCAATCACTGGGCAAACCTCAATGAAACATTTCACTATTAGGATAAGAATTTGTACTGTATCAAGCTGATAATAGAAAAATAAATAAATAAAAAATAAAATACAATATTAGTTTGCAAACTATGTAACAATTTTTTTAAATAAAAATGTATTCTTTGTGAAAAGAGGTATGGATTTTAAATATATTTAAATTTATTTAAACTATATACCATGCTGTTGGCCTCAATGTGGGAAACTTGAAAATTCATATACTTTAGTGGAAATTATTATTCAGCTCTAGTTTCCTAATTGTATACAAATCTTAAATAAGATGCTGTAGGATGTCCACAAGTCCTTTGCTAGCATACTGGTGATTTTTCAGATAGGGGGAGACACTACAATTAGAATAGTATAGAAGTAGTCTGCTCTGAAAAATGGAAATTACAACTTTTTAATAATTCTGATAAAATTCAAGCAGAAACAGAACATACAAGCTGTTCTCATAATAGTGACTAAGGCTAATGATCTCTGTACATGTACAAAGACAGAGAGAGAGATAGGAAGAAAGCATTAAAATCCAAAGTGGGCAGGACATAGTGGCATGATACACTTGTATCCTAAAAGAGGACGAAATAGGGCTGTGAATTCCAAGCCCGGGTGGGCTACTTGCAGGTATCTACCCCCAAATAAGGAAGCAAAACTAAACCAAACCAAAAATAAATAAATAAGCCAAGGAAAATTAGGTAAACAAAGATTATAAATAAAAAGTGTTTTAAAATCCTTACCTCTTCACAGCACCGCCTGCTCACAATAGCCCTATAGTCAATTCTGTCCCAGAGTTGGTCCCTTAACTTTAAGAAATTGGGGAACAATTTTCTCCAGTTTTTCCCTAAAGCCCATGGAAAAATTTCATACTTGGCTTCTTCTTCATCTTCTTCAACTGTATTAGCCAGGTACCTAACAAAAAGGGTCAACAACCCAAAAAAGAAATGGGTAAGAACAAGAACAGCAGATTAAAAAAAAATAAAAAGAAAAAGAAAAGAAATACAAATGACTTATCAGTGCACAAAAGATACGCATATCTAAAATACACAATAAAAATGGTGATACAATGAATTTTCTATCTGTCACACCTTCTAGGTGTTTCTGTATTCCTATAAATGTTGGCCTTTACTCTGGGATGCAGTAACATTCAGTAACCCTGAAACAGTCTAGGCTTTTCCGACTTCTTAGGTGAATCTGTGGTGTGTTCAGTCTGGAGCTAATCAGCCAACCCAGACAAGACTTTCTAGGGTATCTCCTGACTACTCCAGGGACTGTGGCTGTTTGTCTGGCTGAGAACAGGCATGTTCTAGATGAATGACTGTGAGCCACTTTTTCTGTCTTTCTTTGGGATGTCTTCAGACAGCTCCTTTATACACATTGGGAAGTCAGTATTGTGCCAAATACTTGAGGGGAACCAGGCATACAAAGAAGCAGAAAAACAAACACCATGATAAAGAGACTAACTAACCAAAACCAACCCAAAACTGATACATAAAGGGCCATCAAGACAGCTATAACTATTCTATCTGCTCAAAAAGGAGATGCACTGCAACTGTACTTGTAGAGATGAAAACCACAGTGTAGGATGGAAACACTGAGCTGGATTAATGGAAGATTGAGCACCAGAGAAGAGAGTTGTCAATTGAAGGTACAGCAACAGCATCTACGCAAACCAGAATATAAAGACAAACATAAAAACCAGAAACAGAACATTAGTTAAATGTGTGAAAACTTCAGGAAGTGAAGTCAAAGTGAACTTGAAATCTGAAAAGTGGCAGGTAGACAAAAATATTGATGAAATAGATGAATTTTTCAGAAGTTTGAAGAAAATGGGACTAGGGATGTAATACAGCTGTTACCATGTTCCCACAGCATGCAGGACTGGGTTTGGTCCCAGCACTGCATAAATAGGTATGTGGCATATACCTGTAATTACAGTCCTGGGGAGGCAGAGGCAGAAAGATCAGAAGTTCAAGGACATCTTTAGCTACATAGAAAGTTTGAGTCCAACCTGGACTACAGGAGACCTTTTATACAAATTTGACAAAAAAAACCTATAAATCTATAGCCAGGTGGTGATGGCACATGCCTTAATCCCAAAACATCCTGGTCTACAAAGCAAATTTGAGAACAGCTAGAGCTACACACACACACACAAAAAAAAAACAAACCCTGCCTTGAAAAACTAAAAAAGAAGCCGGGCGGCGGTGGCACACACCTTTAATCCCAGCACTCAGGAGGCAGAGGCAGGTGGACTTTGTGAGTTCAAGGCCAACCTGGGCTACAGAGCAAGTTCCAGGACAAGCTCCAAAGCTGCACTGAGAAACTCTGTCTCGAGAAAAAAAAAAAAAAAAAAAAAAAAAAAAAAAAAGAAAAGAAAAAGAAAGAAAGAAAAGAAAAGAAAAACTAAAAAAACAACAAAAATCCCCCAGAATCAAACAACAACAACAACAACAACAAAAACGCCACCCAAAACAAACAAACAAAAAGACCATACAAATCTACAAAGAAGTTCAATGAATAAGAAACAAGAAATCGGGCTGGAGAGGTGGCTCAGTGGTTAAGAGCACTGGCTGCTCTTCCAGAGGACCTGAGTTCAATTCCTAGCACCCATATGGCAGCTAACAACTGTCTCTGCCTCCAAGATCTGACACCCTCACACAGACATACATGCAGGCAAAAATAAAATAAATAAATTATTTAAAAAAAAAAAAAAGAAACAAGAAATCACAACATCATAGCCAAATTGTTCAAAAGCAATGATAAAATCTTAAAAAGCAGTCAGACAAAAAAAGAGACACATTGCCGGGAGGTGGTGGCGCACGCCTTTAATCCCAGCACTCGGGAGGCAGAGCCAGGTGGATCGCTGTGAGTTTGAGGCCAGCCTGGGCTACCAAGTGAGCTCCAGGAAAGGCGCAAAACTACGCAGAGAAACCCTGTCTCGAAAAAACCAAAAAAAAAAAAAAGAGAGACACATTTAGCTAGTGTGTTAGCACACATTTGTAATCTTAGTACTTGAGAGGTTCAGACAGAAGAATCAGGAATTCAAAGCTATTCTCAGCTACATAGTAAGTTTGAGTCCATCCTGGGCTACATGAGACCCTGTTCCCCCCATACCCCCCCCCATGCAGGCTCCATAGGTTACTTTAACAACAACAACATTACAAAACACACAAGGAAGCAAGACACCATGAGCAGAAGCAAATCCCAAAGTCAAAAGAGAACATAAAAATAACTGTCTAGGAGCTGGAGACGCTCTTACGGAGGACCTGGCTTCAGTTCCCAGTACCTGTAATCTCAGCATTTAAAAGGCAAAGGGAAGAAGAAAGATCAGTTCAAGATCATCCTTGGCTACATAGGGAGCTTGGGGTTAGCCTAGGCTACAAATACCTGTCTCAAAAGATTTTAAGGGCTGGAAAGATGGCTCAGAGGTTAAGAGCACTGGCTGCTCTTCCAGAGGTCCTGAGTTCAATTTCCAGCAACTACATGGTGGCTCTCAACCATCTATAATAGGATATGATGCCCTCTTCTGGTGTGCAGGCATATGGCAGAGCATTCATACATAAAATATAAATAAATTTTAAAAAGGATTTTAAAAAATAAGAAAATGAAATCAGAGTGTTACAAGAATGTTTTAAGAAAGCATTACATAACTACATAGAAAATACAAGCATTACAACTGTGGCTAACAAGAGATGCTGAGTGAAAAGAAATACCAAGTTGGCCTATAGAAAATATATGATCAGACACAGTATGAAAATTATAATTCATGCTACTTAAAATATAATACAATCTGCAGTGCAATCTTAAAGATTACTACAGAGTAAAAGCTAAATAGCACTTTAATGGCTATAACCACAAAACAAGTGAAACAAATTCAATTTCAGGCTTCTACCTGGATTTGCACTAAAGCCATTTTTGGTTTATCTTTGTCAGGTGAAGAAAACTATAGAATATGTATGTATGATACTGAATGAAAATATAATACTGAAACATGTAAATGGCAATTTAACAGTGTCAAGGCTGAATCTGGCTCTTGGAAAAACCATACATGAACTTGCACCTCAGCAACTCTGCTCCCTTTTTCCCCGTTTTAGCCCAGGCTGCCCTCAAACTCATGATCCTCCTGCCTTAGCTTCCTAAATGTTGGGGGTGTAGGTGTATACTACAACACCTGGCCTCCTTACTAACTTCTGTGATCTTGCAAAGTGATTTATCTTCCTAAATTCTGTTTCTACATCTATAAATCAGGAATAAGAAATGCATTTCATTTAATTCCAGCACTAGTAGGCAGGGGAAGGCAGGCAGATCTCTGTGAGTTAGAGGTCAGCCTGATCTACAAAGTGAGTTCCAGGATAGCCATGGAAATCCTGTCTGGAAACAAACAACAAAAAGAAATGAATTTCATAAGAAAACTAAATGTATAAATCTGTAAGAAGTAGCAATTGACACATATACTCAGTATTAGCTATTACTATTAAATTCTTCCAGTTTAGCAACCATCACCAAATATTAAATCCAGCTTATTTTTCCTACATTCTGAAAAAAAAAATGTCTCTCTAATGCATAGATAAGGCTCCTCTGGTCTGACTTCTTTAAAAACTCTGATTCTAAACACACTTTGAGTAAAAACTTATTCCTCAGTGCTGACAGCTATTATGGTGCTCCAGTGTCTTTAAAATTTGTTTTTATGTGTTTGAGTGTTTTGCCTGCCTGCCTGTGAACCATGTGTGTGCCTAGTGCCCAAAGGCCAGAAGGGGGATTCCCTGGAACTGGAGTCACAGGTGGTTGTGCTGGGAACTGAACCCCAGTCCTCTAGAAGAGCAGCTATCTTAAACCACAGTTCCTAGCTGTATACAAAACCATTGCAGTATTGGGGGCTGGAGAGATTGGCTCAGAGGTTTAAGATAGCTGCTCTTCTAGAGGACATTATGTACATACGCCAGGTGGTGGCGGCGGATGCCTTTAATCCCAGCACTTGGGAGGCAGAGGCAGGTGGATCTTTGTGAGTTCGAGGCCAGCCTGGACTACAGAGTAAGTTCCAGGAAAGGCGCAAAACTACACAGAGAAACCTTGTCTCGAAAAACCAAAAAAAAAAAAAAAAAAAAAAAAAAAATGTACATATATTCTAGCTGCATTGTTGTATCCACATATAGGGTAGAAAAAAACATATTCATTGTCTTTTTCTTTTTGCTGGGGGTGGGGGGCATTGCTAGTAATTAAAGTTGGGGCGTCATGCATACCAGGGAAACACTCCACTCACACACCACAACTTCCAAAATGTATTCTTTTTTATTGGTTTGTTTTGAGATAGGGTTTCTCTGTAAGAGCCCTGGCTATCCTAGAACCAAAATGTGTTCTTTTCTTTTCTTTTCTTTTTTTTTTTTTCCCCAAGCCAGGGTTTCTCTGTTTTTTTTGTTTTGTTTGTTTGTTTGTTTTTTTTTTTGGTTTTGTTTTGTTTTGTTTTGCTTTTGTTTTTGTTTTTGTTTTTTTTTTGGTGCCTGTCCTGGCTGGATCTCGCTCTATAGACCACACTGGCCACAAACTCACAGAGATCCTCCTGGCTCTGCCTCCTGAGTGCTAGGACTAAAGGCATGTGTCACCACATCTCAGCTCCAAAATGTATTCTTTTGTTTGTTTGTTTTCGAGACAGGGTTTCTCTGTGTAGCTTTGCGCCTTTCCTGGATCTTGCTCTGTAGACCAGGCTGGCCTCGAACTCACAAAGATCCACCTGCCTCTGCCTCCCAAGTGCTGGGATTAAAGGTGTGCACCACCACCACTGCCCGGCCCAAAATGTATTCTTAAATTTAATTTTTTCCCTTTTATTCTAAAGCAGTGCTAGGGACTGACCCCAGAGTTTTGTGCATACTAAGCAAGTATTCCACTACTGAGTTATATCCCCAGCCCTGAAATTATATTTTTTCTAACCAAATTATGACCTATAAATTGGAAAATTACATCATTAAAACTATCATTAATTAATGTGATATAAATAGAAAATCTGAAGAATAAACAATATTCAGTGTTTGATGAGACCATCAGTGAACACAAAAGTATTAACTATGAATTAATTCCTATCTTTTAGATATAGACCTACAAAGAACATATCCAAGTCAGGCAGTGGTGGTGCATGACTTTACCAACACTTGGGAGGCCAAGTGGATCACTGTGAGTTCCAGGCCAGCCTGGTGTATAGAGTGAGTTCCAGGACAGCCAGGACTGTTGCACAAAAAAATAAATAAATAAATAAAAAACTCAACTACCCCCAAATAATATATCCAAAATATTTTTCCACAAAGATTCAAGTTATAAAAGTATGATAATGATTTTACTACATACTAACTGGCAGTTTAAAAAAGAATATTCTGCCTTTTAAAAAATATAAATTGCTGGGTGTGGTGGCAAACATCTTTAATCTCAGCACTCAGGAGGCAAAGACAAGTTGATGTCAGTAATTTTAAGGCCAGCCTAGACTATATACAGTGAGTTATAAAACAGCCATGACAACATAGAGAGACCCTGTCTTTAAAAAAAAAATAGTGTGTGAGCTGGGGTAGGAGTGGAGGTGGGTGGGTAGCACTTGGGAAGCAGAGGTTGGTGGATCACTGTGAGTTTGAGGCCAGCCTGGTCTACAAAGGGAGTTCTAGGCTGTTACACAAAGAAACCCTGTCTCAAAAAAACAAAATCAAACAAACAAACAAAAAAAAAAAAACCAACCACACAAAACAATAAGAACAACAAAAACCAGTAGGGTTGGGGAGGAAGAGAAATAGAATTGGGGAAATTTACATAAGAGCACTGTAGAAAATATAAAATACACAATACAATCTGAAGTGGGATACTGAACAACAAATCTGGCATGTAATGTAAGAACAGGGAAAAAACATTAAAACTATCCTATTAAAGTAAAATATACATAATTTTCATACACAAGAAGGCCTATTAATAATATCCATAAAAATTTAAAATTTCTGCTTTAAATTACAAATCACATATATTGTAAATAATCAATAAAATTCATTTAGTAGAAAGCATACTTACAGAGCAATAAAGAAATTTATCCTGGTATGCTCATTTATAGTAAATTTAGCTCTCTTGAAATAAACAAATGTCATAGCCAAAAGATACTATAAGGAAAAGTTAGAAATTAATATTAATGGTTTGCTTTCAGTAATACAATTGCTATAAAATAGTTGACTTTAAACCTTAAGACATTATTAATCTTTATACAACCACCTGGGTACTTATTTTTGTCTCCTGTAATTAATCCACTTGAATAGTATGAGAATTACTGATAATTTATCACATTTAGCTAGGTGGATTTCTAAGTTTTATTATAGCTGATGCATTCTAAAATTAAAACTCCATTTTTTTCTAACTTAAATTTCAGACTTACAGAGAAGTTAAAATAGTTTGATTAACCAAACATCTTTCACCGAGATTCACCAATAGTTACTTTTAAAAATAACATTTAAGAATGACTTTAAATAATTTCAGAAATTAGGATAGCAAGGCTTAGTTTTTTCATTGAGAAAACACATTTTAAATGTAATATTACAAAGACACAATTATCCTATTTGAACATATGCCCAAGATCTAATGGTTCAAATTTGTAACAAGTTAAAATATAAATTTTTTTCTCTCTCATACTTATTCATTATCTAGTAAGGGCATTGTACAAGAAGATGATTCTAAGTGTTCCCTTCATTTCCAAGTAAAGGGCTCTTGAATTAAAGTCAGGTATTCTGGGATAGTTACTTTTCAAACACTGCCCCCTGCTGTTCTCCAGCATTAAAGCACTTAAACTGTACTGTTAACCACACCTCTAAAGAAACTGAGTATTTGGGCGTATCATTACTGTTTATTTGAAAACTGACACTGTGATTGTTTTAAAGATTACATTTTGGAGACATATTCTATTTTTACACTTATTTATATTTATTTATTTATTTATGTGCGTCATGTGTCAGGTCACCACCAAGGTGTGGAGATGAGAAAACAATTTAGGAAAGTCCCTTCCATTCTCTCTTCCATCGTGTGAATTCCGGGATCAACTCAGGCATCAGGCACCGTTAGCAGCTGATGTAGTATGTATGTATCCCGCTGGCCTCACATTATCAAATGTTTATGATAAGATGTTAGCATGCCTCAGGTTTACCTCAAAGTAACTTACATTCCCAGGAAGAAGGGTTAAAAGAAACAAGAATGGCCACGTTGATGATGACTGTACTTCGAAGAGCCACACGGTAGGTCTTTGTCTTTATTTTAAATAGTGTGCGTTTCAGTTGTTCTAAACCAATCTCCAGAGGCTGCGGAGCTGCCTCAGCCATTAATTAACAGTGCTGTCTATTCTTCCAGAGGATGTTTGGTTCCTAGCACACTCACAACTGTCTATAACTCCCGGTCTTCAGGATCTGACAACCTTTTCTGACCTTCAAAGGCACCAAGCATGCAAGTGGTGCACAGACACACATACAAGCTAAACACCCAAACATAAATGTTTGTTGTTTTGTTTTTGTTTTTCGAGACAGGATTTCTCTGTATAGCTTTGGAGCCTGTCCTGGAACTCACTCTGTAGCCCAGGCTGGCCTCGAACTTACAGAGATCCGCCTGCCTCTGCCTCCTGAGTGCTGGGATTAAAGGCGTGCGCCACCACCGCCTGGCCAAACACAAAGTTTTTTTTAAAAACTTTCCAAAATTAATTTTTTATTTTAAAAATATTTTAGTTTTTAATTGTGTGTGTGTGTGTGTGTGTGTGTGTGTGTGTGTGTGTGTGTGCACATGAGTGCAGATGCCTGAGAAGACCAGAAGTTATCAGATCACCTGAAGCTGGATTACAAGCAGTTATAAGTCACTTAATATGGGTGCTAGAAACTGAACTCAGGTCCTCTGGAAGAACAGGAAGTGCTTTTAACCACTGAACCATTTCTCTAGCCTCCCAAATTAAAAAAAAATAAACTTTTTCTTAATCTTTGCCACATTTAAGTATGAAATAAAGGCCTTCATCTCAATACTTAGAATTAAACCATAAGCTAATCTCCTAAACATTCCTTTATCTATTGATTTATATTTTAACTGTTACTGAACTTAATATATGACTGCCCCGTCTAAATGGGTATTTACAAAAGTAAAATGGCAACTATTCAGCTTACTCAAAAGCATAGAAACAAATATTGAATGTATCCACAAAAAAGCAGAGACATCACTGTTCCTAATAAACTAGACAGTTTATGAAATTATTAACATCTAGTTGAAGAACATGTTAAACTAATTGTACATTGTAAGAGTATTAGGAAGGGTGGGGAATGAGAGGTCTAAATAAGAATAAAGTAGATTCGCATCTGGGCACACGCCTTTAATCCTCACACTCTGGAGGCAGAGACAGTGGATATCTTTGAGTTCAAGTCTATATAGGAAGTTTTAGGTCAGCTAGTGTTACATAGGTAAGTCCATGTCTCAAGAAAATAAGTACAATTATACACACATATGAAAATGTCACAATGAAATTCATTTCTTTGTATACTAAGCAAAAAGAGAGTGATCCGGTATTTTAAAGATATTTTTAATTATGTCATATTAGCACACACACATGCATGTGAGTGCGTGCGTGCGTGCGTGCGTGCGTGCGTGCGTGCGTGCGTGCGTGTGTGTGTGTGTATATGCACGAACTCATGCACCCTCCCTCCAGGAGCTAGAGTTCCAGGCAGTTGTAAGCGGCCAGATGTGGGTGGAAGAAACCAAACACAGATCCTCTGGAAGAGCACCAAGTGCTTTTAACTGCTAAGCCATTTTTCCAGCCCTACAAGCCCTTTGTTCTATAGAATAACTCTCAAATTTCATTTGTCTAGTGTTTCTCAAAGTATGTGACAGGTGCCAATCTATGGTTGTTATCCAGCAGTGAGGAAGCCAACATGGAATACGATGTTATTTATGCTATTAGAAATTATATTTTATACATAGCAATTTAATGCCTGTTGAATTTTAGTAATAAAATTAATTGAGAATATAACTGGAATTTTTGGTATGAATTACTTATAAAACATTCACATGCTGGGCGGTGGTGGCGCACGCCTTTAATCCCAGGACTCGGGAGGCAGAGGCAGGCAGATCTCTGTGAGTCCGAGGCCAGCCTGGGCTACCGATTGAGTTCCAGGAAAGGCGCAAAGCTACACAGAGAAACCCTGTCTCGAAAAACCAAAAAAAAAAAAAAAAAAAAAAAAAAAAAACATTCAAACATATAGGAGACCACCTGAATGGAGTGAGTCTTAAGAACTTTTTCTCCATACCAGTTAAAGGAAGTTATTCCACCCAAACTGTATTGAATCTAGCTAACCACAATGCTATATGTCTACACTCCTAGCTCTTCGGAGGTTGAGTTAAGATGACTAGGAATTTATGAATCTGAGGTCAGGGTGGGCTGGAGTGAGAATGTATCCTTGCCCTCCACCCCCACTCCCTACGTCCACTCCTACCACCAAAGCATTGAGTTTCTGTTCTTGTTTCCAAACAGATTTGGTAAAAATTAAGTGTAAGAATTCTGCTTTGGGGGCCAGTGAGGTGGCTCAGTCGGTAAAAGCACATGCTGTCATGGGGGAAGAAACAAGTCTGTGTAAATTGTTTTCTGATCTCCACATACTGGCTATGGCATACATGTTGTGATACACACACACAAATATGAAATAAATATGACAAAAGAATTCCTCTCTGAAGGAAAAATGTAGGCTAGCTGTTTTTCTAACCTAATGAAGGAGAAAATTCTTATTGGGTATCATAAAAATTTTAATGGTTTAGTAACAATAACAATGATGGTTTATGATTATACTATTTCCGGTTTACCTTGTCTGCAATTTTACAGCAGCAGTCCATCCACAAGAAATCTTGAATTAAATCGTCATCTACAACAAAAGATAACTTTGACTTATCTTCTTTAAAATGTTTCCTTTTGAAAAAATAATTTCTATATTGGGACATTTTAAAGTAATGATTAGAAATTAAACAAAAATGGCTGCTAAGGTTTAGTTGTCATTTTTTTTTAGTATATTCATTATTGCAAGGACATCTATTTCCTATCTGATTTACTTTACTATGTATGTACTCAACTTTAAATGTGAATAATATGCTTAATTTCCTGAGTATCCAACAGCAAAAGGAGTTACCCAAAAGGAGTTGGGCAACTCCTTCTTTTGCAGTCAATTTTAAGAGGCAGATATGGAATCTGATGCAAGATAATTCATCTTCTAAGAACAAATATCTTAATACTGTTCTAAGTGTATTACTTTTTCTATTACTTTCTCCTTTTTTCATTTTGGGTATTATTCATTTTGGATCCTTTCCCCTATTTCCTCTCCAGTCTACTTATTATTCAAATAAAAATATAAATGTGTCTATATAAATAACTTCAAATTTTACTTGGACTTATAATTAACATTTAGTTTTGAGAAAACTGATTATTAGGATAAAAAGATCAACAAAATCTTGAAGACTAATATCTACCCCTGAGTGGTGTTGCACGCCTTTAATCCCAGCACTTGGGAAGCAGAGGCAGGCAAATCTCTGTGAGTTCAAGACTGGACTGTTCTACTCCAGACCAGCCAGGGTTACATGGCGAGACTCTGTCTCAAAACAAAAACACAACAAAAAACAACATCCAAAAAGTAAATTTAAAAAAAACCCTTGTTTTGATTAGAAAGCATTAAGATAGATGATCTCAAAATATGTTGAAAACTATCAGAATATAATCTAGAAAAATCCCCTTCATTTTAGTAACAAAGCAAAAAGGTCTTTTTATTCATTTTGCATGTTATGAATTGCAGCAATGTAATTAATATTTGGAAAATTCTAAGAATAACTTGATTTTCTGAGAATTAATTTGTGTGTTAATTCTGTTTCTACTTCTTAAATTACCTAACATGGTAGAATCGGGTGAAGAGTATTCAAAAACCTTGCAGGTAAGGGCTGGAGATGACCAACAAAATGGGAATTCGCTCGCCTGTACTCCCAGCATTTGGCAAGGGAGGGCAGGAGGGTCAGAAACTCGAGGTTATCCTTGGCTACATAAAGAGTTCAAGGCTAGCTTGGCATACATGAGACCCTTTCTGATACGGAGGTAGGGAGGAGGAAGAAAGGGGGTAAAGAAAAGTTTTGGGCATTATTGTGGGTCATAATTTTGTTCTATTCCTAATAAGGAGAAATGGAAACATGCTAACATTCTCGATGGGGAAAATCTTTGTAACTTCTGTTTACATTCCTTACACATTTTATCTCATCATTTAGTTTTGCTATTCTTTACATCTTTACCATGCACATAACCTTCCTCTATAAACAAGGAGGTCTGTTACACACAACTATTAGACTGTGCTATGACTTCCTATCAGGAAATAGCTACCCTATCCCTTACTCTGATGTCTACCTTGCTCTATGACTGCAAAAGCAGACTCCTTTTCTTGGCTGGTATAAATACTACATTGTAAACAACTGACACAAGAGATTTACATTCTGATTCTTAAGTACTTTATACTATTAAAATGTCTTACACCTACCAAATAATTTAAAGAAAGCAGTCATTTCCTGACGCTGTATAATTAGACAGGGTCCTTTGGGCCGCTTAGATTTGTTATTATGTACATTTTTTTCAGATGCTTGCCAACTATCTTTAAGAATAGGACGCTTCAGATTAATAGGTTTTCTAGTTTGATGTGACCTATTTGAACCTGATTTTACATGAACAGTGACAGTAGGTGGTGTCTCACAACACATCTGATTATGCCGCATTTTGGCTTCCCAAGATTCCTATAAAAATAAAAATACAAAATTATTGATCACATTCATTCATTTTTACATTAAAACCTAGCTGGATACTACCAGATGGAGTCATATAAAATGTTGATCTTGCTATTAAAATGTCATTTGTAACACTGAGTCATATTAGAAATTGTTCTTACAGCACTCAGAAATGCTGTGCTTCCTCTGGGTAATGATATACTCCCTCTTGTTACATTTTGCCTTGGTTATTCTGGAACTCAAAATCAAATCTGAAACTTGTCTATTTTCTTTATTGCAGTGTGGTGTTCCTTTCTCCTGTTAAGTTTTCCTTGGTCACAAAGTTCCCATATTCAATAAGCAATTACTGGCATGTTCTGAACAGTTTTAGCAAATAAATGGCACATGTGCTTTGTAGAATTTTCACAATTTATGTATACATACATATATATTTGGTTTTCGTTGAGACAGGGTCTCCCTATGTAGTTCTTGGCTGGCCTGGAAATCACTAGGTAGACCAGGTTGGAATAACTCCAGGATCCTAATAAGAACACCTGAATCCATGACTCATAGTGACCCAAGCAGCCACACTTCCCTTGGCACTCAAGGAGTTATGTACAGATTCTCCTTCCTGACTCTCAGAAACTTCCCTGCTGAAGATGAGGCTACATCCAAACTAGCTGGGTACTACCAATACTGTCCAATCTGAGAGTCACATACATAGTTTAATATTTTTAAGCCGTATTTAAAAAGAAAACATGAGGGCTGGGCCATAGCTCAGTGGGAGGGGAGACTACTTGCCGAGCATGCATGAGAGAAGGAACTCAATCCTCAGTGCTGAAAACAAAGTTAATTTTAATAAATCCAATGTAGTAGATCAAACATGCAATTTTAACATATAACCAATATAAAATGAATAAAATATTTTACATCCTAAATCTTTTAAGTCTGGTACATTTTTGATATTTTATACATATCTCAATTTTATGCTAACTACTAAATAGCTCAAAATGTAGTCCTATAAAAATGAAGTAGTGTATGAGAGAGTATTTTACACCCCTTCCATTTTATATTTAAATTAAATAAAAATTAAAGTTTTCTGTTGCACCCAGCCAAATTCAAGTGTGTATGGTCGCATGTGGCTACTGGCTACAGTATTAACCAGTGTAGCGTTAGATTATAAAGAACTAGGCAGAAGGGGCTGGAGAGATAGCTCAACAGTTAAGAACACTCACTGTTCTTTGAGAGAACGCAGGTTCTCAGCACTCACACAGTGGCTCACAAGCATCTAACTCCAGCTCCAGGGAATTCGGGGCCTTCTCCTGGCCTCTGGGGGTGCCAGGAATGTATGTAGTGTACAGACACATGGGCAGGCAAAATACTCGTGTGTGTGTGTGTGTGTGTGTGTGTGTGTATGTGTGTGTGTATATGTGTGTGTGTATGTGTATGTGTGTGTGTGTATGTGTGTGTGTGTGAAGAGAGTGGAGGGAGGGAGAGGAGAGAGAGAGAGAGAGAGAGAGAGAGAGAGAGAGAGAGAGAGAGAGAGAGAGAGAGAGAGAGAGAGAGAGAACCAGAACACTAGGCAGAGGACAGTTGGGGATGGAGACAAATATCTATGTCTTTAGTCTAAGAGGAGCCTGTAGAATATATAGAAACTGTATCTCAAAAGTAAACAAACAGAACCAACTAGCCAACAACAAAAATTAGACTGAAGAAATTACAATTAGTTCTAAAATTAGTTCTTGTCTTTTGATTTGCTTCCTTCATCTGTCTTCTGGAAAAACAACAACCAAGCAGTCACTAAGCTTCTCAAACGGAGTGGGGCAGGGCTAGGGTCAGTGACAGGACACACCAGAATACAGACGATGGTGGCACATTGTCCTTTCGACTCAATGGTAAGTGACTTTCAAATAACGTTTTTACATTGAAATGGGTAAATAGGAAAATGCAAACTTCGTGTATCAGACTATTTCATCGAAGACCTGAGAAGACAGGAAGAGGGGAAAGTCTGAAATTCCCAGACAGAGATTCCCTGAAGTTAACAAAGACTGAAGGGCTGTGGGGTAAGAGGACAGAGCCATCGATGCTACAGCCTGTGGCAAGTTCCACTTTGCAGGGTCTCTTGGACTTAGCTCTTGGTCTAGAGGGAAAGAATAAAAAGGCAAATGAAACTAGGGGGGCATTTCTCAAGAGAAAGCGGGGAAGGGGGCCTGAGAGAAACTCTGCCCAACGGGATTGTGGAGTAAGTTCCTCCCAACAGCACATTCCATCCTGGAGGGACGCTGCCTCCGGGTCGGGAAGTAAACAGAACGGGGGCTCAGAAATCAAACAATTCACAAGACTCACGACCCCCGCCCCCCGCCCCGCCCCGCCCCAAACAGTAAGGACTTGGAGGAGAGGAACCCGACTGCCTGCCTGTACAGCCCTCTCCCAGTCATCACCCACGCTGGGGTGGCCTTTTCAGTGATGCGGTCGACTCATCCATGCTTCTCTGAGTAACCCCAACAACCACTCACTGGTTCGGGTGGAACCCCTACTTTGGGGTCACTGGTTCCCTATCTGGGGTAAGCAGATATTGCTTTGCGCCTCTCAAGGAAAAGTCTCACAACACAAGGTACAAAAAAAAAAAAAAAAAAAAAAAAAAAAAAATCCTCAATGCACCTGCATGCATTCTACCCAACATCTGAAAAAATCACAGCACAATTCATAATGACGAAGACCGGGGGTCTGTGAGGTGTGGGGTTGTGTTTGGATTTTTGGTTTTTTGTCAATTTTGCAGACATCTGAGGAAAGTTCTGTCTGGGTGGAGTCTAAAGGGCACCTGGCGACAGAATCCTAAAATTCTAAGTTTTTCTGTATGAAAAACCTAACGATCTTCGGAGACTCGGGACAGGCAGGCGGGAGACCCTTTCGTACTCGTGGGGAAACCCAGCAGCTCCCCACTCAATCCTCCCGCGGTGCGGCTCGGGGGGTTCGGGGCGAGGGACCCGGGACGGAGCGGCAGGGCTCGCACCCCGCCTCAGCCCCCTTTCGCCCCGCACCCCGCGCCCCCTGCCGGGCGGCCGGGGTCCCTCCAGCGGCTCCCGACCCCACCGGGGTTCCCTCCTCTCGCCCCGCGCCGCCAGCTCCCGTTCCCCGGGCCTCCCTCGGCGACGCCCACCCCGCGATGTCGCGACCCTCGGGAGCCGGCGCCGGGGCGCTCGAGGCCGCGAGCCCGCGGCGCTGGCTGAGGGCTGCGGGGGGCGGGGCGGGGGCGGGAGCGAGCGGAGGGCACCGGCGCCGCCGCCACCGCCGCCGCCACTCGGGACGCGTCACCAGGCCCGCCCGCCCGGTGAGGGCGGAGGTACCTGCCTGCGCAGAGCGGCGAAGGGCGAGCGGCCCCCGCAAGCAGCCTCCGCGTCAGCGAGCTGCCTCAGGCGGTTACGCGCCGGTCGCCCGCAGGCCGCGACACCCGCGCTTCCAGCCGCCAGCTGGCCCGGGCCGGGAGCGTGCGGCCGCCGGAGCCAATGGGAGCGCGGGGACGGCCAGGGGGCGGGGCTGGCGGGGCGCTGAAGCCAATGGGAGCGCGGAGACGGCTGGGGGCGGGGCTGGCGCTGTAGCTCCGCCCTCGCCCCGCCCCGCCCCCCGCGTCTTCTGCCGTTATTCGGCTCCAGCTCCGTGGACCTCCGCGGTGGGATCGCGCTTTTTCCCGCGAACGCGTCGGTCGGCGTGGAACCGTTGAGGTGGCCCCGACGGGACGAGGGGACGGTGCTGCCCAGCAGGCCCCGGGGCGGTCCGCCGCCCTCCCCACACCCAACCCCTCGTCTCTCTGCACGGGCCTCGCTCCGTGGAGCCCCTGAGACAGAGAACGCTGCCGCCCCGGAACCGCGTGTGCACGAGTGTGTAAAAGGGGGGAAGAGCCCGCCCAAGCTAGTTCCAAAGGGGTGAATAAAGTGGTTTTTAGTGAGCGGAGGGTAGTGTGCTCCCGTTCACAGCTAAAGCCTCCTCTTCATCATCCCGTGCCTTCTTGGGAGGCCTGGGATGTAGCAGGTGCCTAATAAATGCTTGCCTGCCCCCCACCCCCCATCCCTGTAATGCAGAATCTTTTGGTTCTGTTGACACACCGCATCCGTTTTTCCATCCTGTTAGTCTTTCACGTCTTACTGCCTGCACATCCCAGAAGAGGATCATGTTTAAATCATCAGGGTGGTTGATGTTGCTTCTGTAGTTTTCTGGTACAGTTATAGCATTTAAGAGCAGCTTAGCCTTGCCTGTTTGAGGTACTTCCCGGCAAATGAGTTTCTCGCTCAGCAACTCGGAACGTCGAAAGCAGCTTACACTTAAACACACTAAAAGTCACAAGTAAGGGGAACTTTGAGTTTTCCTGGGGGAGGGAGGCCTTTGAGTTGGTGGGGTTTTTTGTTGTTGTTGTTTTTGGTTTTTTTTTCGTTTTTTGTTTTTTCTTCTGAGACATGGATCCTCCGTGTAGCTTTGGCTGTCTTGAACCTCACTATGTAGAGCAGACTGGCCTCGAACTCAGAGATCTTCCTGCCTCTACATCCCAAGCGTTGAGGTTAAAGGTGTGTGCCACCACCGCCTGGTGTTTTCCTTTTTCCTTTTTTTAAATCCATGGCTCTTGGGTGAATGAATGAATGAGTGAAGAAAATCTTTAGGCAAGTGGCGGCTGCAGGCTTCATTCCTCTGGCTTTTCCTGAGAGGATCCTTCCCTGCTGCCTCTTTTTTCTTAGGTGTCAGGGATTCTTGTGATGGCTCATTTCCAGCCACGGGTATACCATGTTATTTAACCGAGCAATGACTACTCAGCGCATGAGCTGCCCTATGTTGTAAAATACTGGACAGACAAGAAAACTAACTAGAATACAAGACACGATGAGCCATTTCCATGAGCGGTATAGAGAAGCGCACACACACACACACACACACACACACACACACACACACTTTTTCTTTTTGGTGAGGCAGGGTTTTGTGTAGTCAAGGCTGGCCTCCAATTGACCCACATGCAGCAGAGAGATTAACTCTGAACTAACTCAGTGTACCACCATATCTGACAGTGTTCCTCAAATAATTATAATTTGTATTTTATTTTTATAATTAAGGTCAATTTGTCAAAATAAAGGTATTGAAGAAGTAATTTACTGCTAATATTTTGGCTCAAAAGGTTACAACCAGTGAGGACTTTGTGAATGTTCTCACTCCTGTGCTTTTGTTTTTACTTTTTAAACTATTTTTTGTGTATAATGTGAATGCACTAGATAGTTTGAGATCTGGTGTATTCAGTACTTTTTTTTTCTTTTTCTTTACCAGCAATATAAGTGTAGGCAGATGATGTGACCTCAATATGTCAACGTAAAGATGAATGTGAGATGATATCTATGTGTCATGCTGGGACAAAGCTCATACAGTGGACAGGTACATCAACAGCATTCCTTTCCCTGTCTCTCTCATACCTGAGATTTGACTCGGCATTTAAAGCAAGTCTCTGAGGGCTGGAGAGATGATTAAAGGCAATGCGTGCTCTTCCAGAGGATCCGGGTTCAATTCCCAGTTCTCACATGGCAGTTCACAACTCTCTTCCAGTCCCAGGGAATCCAGCACCCTCTTCTGCACTCTGTGGGCACCTGGCACACGTGTGGTACAAATACACACATGCAAGAAAAGAAGTCTCTGAAGGATTAAAGTCCCTTCCCTCTTCTTAGCCATCCCGTTTTTCCAATCTCTGAACTATGGCTTGGCGATGCTTGCACTGTCTGAAATAGAACAGTCTGTTCCCATTGTACTTAAAAAGAAAAAAAAAAAATGCATCCCCAATCACAATCTTTTGCCAGACTAAACTTTATAAACTTTTTTGTTTCTTTTAACATGTCTGAAACATTTCCACTTGTCTTGTTTTTTTGTTTGTTTGCTTGTTTGTTTATTGAGACAAAGTTTCTCTGTGTAGCCCTGGCTGTCCGGAAACTCACTCTGTAGACCAGGCTGGCCTCAAATTCAGAGATCCACCTGCCTCAGCCTCCTGGTACTGGGATTAAAGGTATGTGACACCACAACCTAGCTCCTTTTAAAAACCTAGTTTATAATGTGCTCTCTTCACCATTTAAATTTCATGCTGATGCCCTGCTTAAATCAGTGAATCTGAGTGTTTGCTACATGCAGGGAATTGGAACAGTACCACAGGGGTGTCAGCATGGTCCAGTGCTTATGGTGCGTCCTCTGACTCTTGGATCTCACATCTGTCTCTACAGGGCTCAGTGACTGAGTGGAAGTAGCTGTAAGGAGATTGCTGTTCCACTCTTGAATCCTTGCAGCATTTTTGCCAGTTCTCATTTAGGTAATTTTGTTAACCAGGTCCCCTCATCCCACCCCATGGCAGGGTTTCTCTATGTAGCCCTGGCTGTCCTGAAGTCTCTTTGTAGACCAGACTGGCCTCAAACTCAGAGATCCACTTTCCTCTTCCTCCCAAGTGCTGGGAGCTACTACTACTACTGCCTGGCTGTTAACCAGGTTTTTAAAATAAAACTTCTGTGTTCAGACACAATTTTACATGAAGAAAATCATGTATTTTAAAATAGAATATGTACAAAGAACACATGTAACTGCGTAGGTTGAAACGTGACATGATGGTAAGTAGGCATCACCCAAACGCTTCAATTTTAAAGATTTATTTATGTGTATGTGTGTGCCTTAGTAGATTATGTGCACCACCTTCAGAAGCCAGAAGAGGGCATTCGAGCCTGCAGACTGGGGGAACAGGTGGTTGTAAGGTGCCTGCTACTGGTTCTTGGAACCAAACTTGGGTCCTCTTCAAGAGCAGTTAAGTGCTCTTAACCCACGGAGCCATCTCTCTAGCCCCACATTCCAAATTTATATGCAAGAAAGAGATTACCATTACTGTTTGAATTCTGTAGCTCCTCTTCTTCCTCGGATTGCAGTTCTTAATAAATGAGTGGGTGACTTTTTGCCCATTCCCTTTTTACTCTTTTTTTTTTTTTCCTTTTGGTACTCTCAGGTGCCAAGGATAGTAATCATGTTCATGAAAGACACACCTCTCCACTTACTGGGAGACAAAAGCTGTACCAAATTCTTTGTGGAATTTTGTATGGAAACCAAGCATTCAGCCCGAATAACTGGTCATTTAACCCAAAGCAAAAAATAAAACCTCTGCATTTCTGTAGTTTCTTCCACAGTACCATTTTGTTCCTTACTGAAAATATTTTTTGCTGGTCTTTCTCTCCCCCCACCTTCCCCAGGGTTTCTCTGTGTAGCAGCCCTGGCTATCCTGGAACTTGCTGTGTAGACCAGGCTAGTCTCAAAACTCAGAGATCCGCCTGCCTCTGCCTCCCAAGTGCTGGGAGTAAAGGCTACCATGCCCAGCTTCTCTGTTTTTTCTTGAACCCATAACACAATCCTTGCAAATGAGGCAACAACTTCTCTGCCCTCAAGTCTTGGTTGCTTGTCTAAAATGTTCACACTGGATGAGTGCATAAAAATACAGCATTATGTATCACTTTCCTAAAAATATACAAAGTGGATGACTTAAGATAATGGAAGAATGGAGACTCCAAAATGCAGGCATGATAGGATCTGGGGATGTTTGGCTATGAAGACGTCATTTCCCCAAAGTGCCTGTGATGAGCTAGCTGCAGACTCTTCCTTCAAGTAACAGACTTCTTATACTTACCCGTACTGTACAACTTAAGTACTAGTACACAAACCTGCCCCTTTAAGACAGTGGTTATGCACACCCCACAGTCAGAAGCCACCAAGCCACGCCCCCTCTGTGGCTCTTTCCCAGGGAGAAGTTGTGTGGCGGCTGGCAACTAATCTATGGTCTACTCAATACTCGGCTCTCCTGTGCCCCGTCACATGCTATATTGATCTAAACCTGGTGTGAAGCTTCCTGCCACCCCATGAAATCATGTAATAGGAAGGGGTCTCCTTTGGGGGTAGGAGGTTCTCTGAAGGTGCCTCTTTGGCCTCCCCTTCCAACCCTTCTCATGGTGGCTTCCTTTCTCCCTCTCTTATCCTGAAGGTTTTAAAGGGAAGTTTCTTTCCCTTTAAGGCCCTGTATGTGGTTTTTAATATACTGTATCCTTTCTTTTTAACATTCTCTCCCCATCTTTAACCAAGATCATACCCTCGAGGCTCTTTATCCTAATAAATCCTTTCCCCCCTCCCCTTCCCTGTTTCAAAACAGGGTTTCTCGGTGTACCCCTGGCTGTCTTGGAACTCAACTCTATAGACCAGGCTGGTCTCGAACTCACAGAGATCCACCTGCCTCTGCCTCCTCAGTGATAAACCTCATTTCTAAAAGGTAAGTATGTGTCAGCTTTCTTCCACAAACCAATTATTTTTTTCCTTAAATTAACTTATTAGGACGACAGTTTTCACAATGAGCCATTTATCTGGGTAGTAGACTCAAAATCTCCTGAGACAACTCCAATATTTTTGTGTTGAGACTTGAGAATAAAGGGAAATTGGAACTGTGTTGTAAATTCCCTCATAGGGTCAAAGTGCCAACAGTAATTTGAGCAGTCATTTTTAAAATCTATGATTCATTAAATGCTGCATATTTATGTCTCTGACGTGCCAAGCATCACTCCAGGCAATGTATCAGTAATAAAAAACAATCATCTCTTTTCCAGAGCTTGTGTAGGCACCTAAAGGTTTGAAAGCCAAACATTACATAGTCTCGAGGGGCACCCAACACATACATGTAAGGAGTAATTGACAGTTCACTCAAAGTCTAGGGAGTTCAAAAGCTAAAAAGACTAGTTTTCTAACAAAACAGACATTACACTATGGCAAGCAATTGTAACCTAGGTCTCCGGTAACTGGTGGAATTAACTTCAGTGGAGGTCAACAGGTCTGATATGTAAGATTCAGGCTATTATCCTAGGGGATAAGCTTCAAAAATATTTGTTGACAGTTTTGAACATATTTATAATATTTTAATCATTTTCATCACATTACCCTCTCCTTCTGGACCCCTTCGTCCCATGGCCATTTTTGTTTTGACTTTAAGTTGCATGTATGAACACGGGTGTGGAGCTAACTACTGGAGCAGGGGCAACTTAGCATTGGCTACAGTGCTAAAGAAAAGACTTTCTTTCCCCGGTAACCATTAACTGTTTGTTCCTCAGCCTGGAGCGGGCCTTTGTGAGCCCATCAATCACCCAGGCTAGAATGCTGACAAGCTCAATTTTGTGCAGGTAACCACAGTTTATGAGTACGTCATGTCCAGAAGACGGTGTTGAATAGCACTCTTCTCCATCCTCCTGCCCCGTTCGCACTATGTTCTGAGACTCAGGGTGCTGGGGTGCTAGATGGGTTTAGGGGTGAGCATCCAGGAGCCACTTATCCCCAGCCTCGGCCTCTGCCACCACCCCACGCCCAGTGCACGTGTGGTTATTTTAACACAGGGTCTCATATAGCTCAGGCTGGCCTCAAACTTACTGTGTAGCTGAAACTTGGCCTTGGAATTTCTTATCCTCCTGCCCCCAACTCCTAAAAACCAGGACTGTAGGTCTCACTACACTTGGCTGAGAAACTTGTTTTGCTGTCAGTGACTTTTTTGAGGTAGTGTCTTGATGTATGGCCCAGGCTGGGCTCAAATGGCAATCCCCCTGCCACAGACTGTGGTCACTATGCCTAGATAGACTGCATGCTGGGAGTGGGACAGTGGGCCTCACAATAAGACTTAAGGCAAGGACCGGAGAGATGATCCTGTGGTTAAGAGCACTTGCTGCTTCTGCAGGGGATCCAGGTTCCCAGCACCTATGGTGGCTCACCACCACCCCGAACTCCAGTTTCAGGGGATCCAACACCTTCTTTTGACTTCTACAGGCACCAGACACCCATGTGGTGCACATACACACACACAGGCAAAACACTCATACACATGAAATCTTACAAACAAAACAAAACCTCTGAAGCAAAAAGCAGTTTAATTTGCTACGCTGAGGAGGTTCCTGCGTTCTATCAGAGATGAAGTTTCTGGGGCACCTATGGTGGCTAGCAGTTATCAGCAGGTTACACACTTACCATAGATGTTTTAGCCCAGCCTGGGTCACGCCTACAGTCTCAGCACTCAAGAAGCTAAGGCAGGAGCACTGGAGCTCGAGGCCAACCTGGACTTGAATCTGTCTCAAAACAAACAGCAACTACAGTGACAACCCCCCAATCAACATACTCATTGTGTTTGCTCAGCACTTAAACAAAAAATCCACTGGGCGGTGGTGGCGCACACCTTTAATCCCAGCACTCGAGAGGCAGAAGAAGCAAATGGATCTTGTGAGTTTGAGGCCAGCCTGGTCTACAAAGCGAATTCCAGGACAGTCAGGGCTGTTACATTTAGAAACCCTGTCCTCCAAAAACAAAACAAACAAATAAAAATCATTTAAACATTTTCTTTTTATATGTATAGGGGTTTTGCCTACATGTATGTCTATGCACCCACCACATGTGTGCCTGGTGCCCAGAGGGCACAAGGCAGCAGATCCCCTTGGCCTGGCACTATAGATAGCTATGAACAACCTTCTGAGTACTGGGAATTGAACCCAGGTCCTCTGCAATCCCTTGTAACTTTTCATCTAGTGATCAGACTTTGTAATTTTTCCCCCTCAGAGAGGTCTTAATATGTAAACTAGGCTTCAAATTCATAGGTATTCCTGTCTGCATCACAATCCTGGGATTTAAGGCAGTCTGTATTGTATTTGTTTTTGTGATTTTTGCCAGTAAACTAGCATAATAATCTGTGATAGTTACAGGTGTTCCGCTGTGATATTACAGTTTAGGAGCATATGTACTGAATATTTGTCCATAAGAAGCTGTAAAGTAGTTTTAAAAGGTCTGAATGATTTTTCAATATAGTAAATATCCATTCTTTAACAACCAATACTAAATTGCTTACTTTTCTTTAGTTTTAATTTGAAAGAATGTTTATAAAAAGCCAGCCTATAAGATATAGATTAATATGGATTAACTAACATTGAGATTAAGTCTCATTTTCTTGAGCTACCTTAAATATTGACTACTGAGAGAGAACATCTTAAATCCTATTAGCAACTGTTTGATTTATACTCCAGTAAAGTTATCAAATCATATTTGATAAAGGCATGTGTGACCTAATGGAACATGGCTACAACTATGTCAATGTGTGCTTACATGTCTCACTGTAGAAACAAACAAGACAGAATAATCACTCAGACTTTGTATCAATTAGACAACTTTTACTAAATGAGAAAACTACATTTAAAATGTGCTTTAAAACAAAATGGAATTAGAAAAAAAAGATGTATGCATTTTAAAGAACTTTTGCACTGTGCTGAAAATCAAATGTTTCTTGCAGTCATACAATGCGCCAATCCATAAAATGTTAACAGAGTTCTCAATTTAACATTTTCAAAGACAATATAAGGTTTCACATCTATGGTAACACATAAGAAGGGCATTATATAAATATTATGTCCATCCCTATGAAGCTTACAAATTTGACAATGTTCAATAAAAAGACTTTAGAATCACATCCAATAGTGTCACATCCGAAGAACCACAGATCTGGGCCTGTTGTTAAGTCCTCCTAAAATCTGTGTTGTTTGCTACTCCTTGACATTTGCTAATGCTAACCCTTAAAAAAAGAGAACAGGAAAAGAAATGCTGCAATAAACTCTTGATCATGGACAGAAATTATTGCTACTATACTTCACTACAAAGCATGTCTATACATATTATGACCTTTGATTATGAAAAGGCAGAGTAAAAATCTTTAGTGACAAAGCCTTACAGTCGAGAACCACATTCACATGGCAATTATTAGACAGTGAAGCACCCGATGCTCAGAGCTGACAATGTCCCACTGACCAGCATTCATTTAAATACACCCTTCACATAGAAAGGGAAAGAAGAGCGCCAGCTTTCCAAGGCTTGTCAAAAAAGGACTCTCCTGTTGTGTGGATCTAAAAACAAACAAACAAACAACAACAAAACCCCAAAAACAAAACCAATGCAGGAGAGGGCAATACCAGAAGTTAAGCATGCCAAAAGGTGTTTCGTGCGAATTAAAACCTAAAGCCAAGGTACCACATAATCACATCACCAACTAATTTTGGGTATTACTATATGAGCCTTATCTTAAATGAAATGCTACTGCACAATAGAGCATCAATAAATTAAAAATTAGAGTGCACAAATCCAAATCAGTGGCAATTTTGAAAAAAGCGAAATATTCATTATCAGCTGCAAAGTTTGCCCAGTCAAACTGTTTGATTAAAATCATTGGATCAGATAGTTTGCATATTTTTAAAACCTATCGACCTCTAAAATTCCTTTTTGCTATTATGAGGCATAAGTTTTCTTAGTAAGATCAAACAGTTACTTAAGTAGGTAAGTGAAGGAAAATAATAGTTGGTGAATGTCTTTAAAGCTCTTCCCATATTTCACTTTTTTAAAATGTTTAGGGAAAAACAGGAAAAGTTGCCATTATTCTAGCAAAAACAAACGAAACAAAACAAGCCCCAAATACTCACAACCGAGCAACACTAAGCCCCTGACACAGCTGGAACACCATGCTTTCATCTGGGTGACTACCACAGCTAGTTTAACTGGGATGCTTTTCCACTTGAAAAATTGTGATACCAGAAGATACAACTTTAATGGATACTCGTGAATTTGGATTTAACTTTGTTGAATATTATAACAGAGTATACTTATTACAATACAGTGTAGCACATCTTTCTATTAGAAAACAATTTAAGATCCTTTACCCGTCTCCTTAAGTTAAAGGTGTGACATCATAAAGGGTGTCGAATGGCTGGATGGTTTTACAGTGCACACTTATATATTATGAAGTATGTCCTTAACAAATCTGATGGTTTCTTTACAGAATTCCTTTCTTCACCTTTTCTTCGGTGGATTAGCTGTTCGAGGTGGAGTGACAGGACGTCCAGAATTCAGTCCACCATACTGGTACTTAGCTTTCTTTTCAGATGGCTTCAATATCTTGAAATAAATAATCAGCAATATTATTCTTCAATAAATGGCATCTCGGCAACATTCCACAAACATTTATGAGATTTAAGTTTGTCAGAGCAGCTCAGTTAGTGCTCAGCATGGAAAAGTGCCTGGGTCCCGCCTCCAGCACCACCCTTAGGAACACTTCCTAGTTATCATTCCCTTTGTAATTTAGTAAGCAAAGCTTCGGTACAGTCTCAGTAGCTGCTGAGCGTTAAATTTTAAGTTAAAATTTTCGTCTTCAGTTCACCTCATTAGAGAGGAAAAAACACTGGTCTGAGTCAAAACCCCTAGGTTCTCCCCTTAATTCTGACCGCTCCCCTGGGTTTTCTGAGACAGGTTGTCCGTGCAGTAGACCGGCCTCAAACTCATGGCAATCCTTCTGCCTCAGCATCTCGAGCACTGAGATTATAGGCATCAGCTACCACGCACAACTTCGACTATTTCTCATTTACATGTAGATATTACTCTGATATTTTTATGGTTATTTTCCATATCATAAAGTTTAACTGCTTACAGTGCACAAGTGTTTAGGATGCTTATTTATTTAATACACTGTATGTTTACTACAATGATCTGATTTTAGTTTTTGTCCAACCCTAAAAGAAACTTTGTTCTTTGTCTCTTCATATTCCAGTTCTCCATCTCCCCATAAGCATCTGCAATCGCTTACCTATATTATGTCTTTATATACTTGCCTATTCTAGATTATTCCACATAAATGGCATCAAATAACACATGGTCTTTTGTGAATGGCTTCTCCATGTAAGATTTCAAAGCTCTTCCATGCTGTACTACCTATCAGTACCTTTAGTCCTTTTTATTACTAAATTAGACTCTATTGTATGGACAGATAGCACATTTTTCTTATCTATTCTTCAGCTGGGCTCTGGGGTTGTTCCCACTTGTAGCTATTATAAATAATGCTACAAGATTCGTGTGCCCTGATTTTGCTCAGTCATCTGATAACACCATGTCTAACTTTTAATGAATTGCCACTGCGTTCCTAGGGCAGCTGTAGTCATCTGCATTTTCACCATGAATGAATGAAGGTTTGTTTTTGTTTTTGTTTTTTTTCCTAGACAGGGTTTCTCTGTGTAGCTTTGCACCTTTCCTGGATCTCGCTCTGTAGACCAGGTTGGCCTCAAACAAAGATCCGACTGCCTCTGCCTCCCAAGAGCTGAGATTACAGGCGTGCGCCACCACCGCCTGGTGAATGAATTAAGTTTTAAAGTGCTCCATGTCTTTATAAACATCTTGTTTCTTAAAGACAGGGTTTCACTATGTTGTCCTGGCTGGCCTTGAACTCAAAGACAAGTACCTGTCTCTGTTTCCTGAGTACTAGGATTAAATGTATATGAAACCATGCCCTGACTAAACACCTGTTACTTTTATTACACTCATTACAGGGGCATAGCATAAATAGAGCATTACCTGTTAGAAACAGAAAATGTCATTGTTTTACAAGACCAAATATGGAAAAGATTTATGTAGTGTTTCTTAAAACCACTCTGCATACTAGAGTATATCAGTTAAAGAAATACATTAATCTAACTCCTCTATGACAACTGCTGAGGGACAAGACCTGGTTAGAACCCTTAAAATGCAGTGAAGACACCAACCACTTAACTCTCAGTTGTAGTTGACAGATGTGGTGGTTTGACTGTAAGTGGCCCCCATAATCTGATAGGGAGTGGCACTATTAGGTGTGGCTTTGTTGTAGTGGTATGGCCTTGTTAGAGCAAGTGTGTCACTATGGGGGTGGGCTCTGAGGTTTCCTATGCTCAGGATACCTCCCAGTGTGTCTGTCAATTTCCTGTTGCCTGCAAGATATAGGACTCTCAGCTATTACTCCAGCACCATGTCTGCCTGCACACCGCCATGCTCCCCGCCATGATGATAATGGACTGAACCTCTGGAAACTGTAAATGAGCCACCCCAATTAAATGTTTTTTCTTCGTAAGAGTTGCCATGGTCATGGTGTCTCTTCACAGCAATAAAAACTCTAAGACAGGAGCCCTGCTACACTTAGAAACAGAGTTAGTTCTACAGACCAGTGGATTTCAGTCAATCAGTTTAATCCAAGAACTGAATTAATATTAGAGTAAAAACATTCAGAAAAAGGTTTCTGGATTGAACATGTATGGACATTTTTGGTCCTTCTCTAAACAACATGATTCTTACTTATACAGTATATACACTGTACTTGGTATTATAAACAATTTAGAGGTTATTTAAGCCATACAGAAGGAAGGGTATATATCACTTATATACGAACGTAATACCATTTTATACAAGGAATTTATGCGTCCTCAGATGTTGGTAATGAGAGTTCTGAATGCAACATGTCAAGATCATGAAATCACCTTTCTGGCAGTAAGCTCCTTCAGTCAGTGAGTAACAAGTTTGTACAAGCAGCACAACAAAGCTAGAGCCTTTTTAACCTGCGTATTTCTATAAGAGAACGTAAGATTACTAGAAATTTTCCTTCGTAGCTAAGCATTTCATTTTCATCTAAATTACTAATTCTTTCTTCCTCAATACCTATCTCATGTACTCATCTTGCAAAAGAAAACAAAACCCTAGCCGGGCGGTGGTGGCGCACGCCTTTAATCCCAGCACTCGGGAGGCAGAGCCAGGCGCATCTCTGTGAGTTCGAGGCCAGCCTGGGCTACCAAGTGAGCTCCAGGAAAGGCGCAAAGCTACGCAGAGAAACCCTGTCTCGAAAAACCAAAAAAAAAAAAAAAAAAAAAAAAGAAAACAAAACCCTAATCTGTCCGCTGCCTTCCTTCTTTGCTGTGTGAGAGAATGCACACATGTGAGGAAGGTCAGCCAGTGTTGGGAGTCTCCCTCAGCTGCTTTTCCACTCTTTCCATGGAGAGTGGTCAACGCACCTGCAGCTCCTGAACTGGCTACCGTGCTGGCCAGCACACGCCTGCTGTCTCCCCCTCCTCCGACTGAAAGTTCAGGCCCGTGCCCTGCTCTAGGAGTCCAAACTAAGGTAAAGATACTCGTGTTTATATTAAGTCAGCTTCCCAGCCTGCCACCCACATCCTTCTGGTAGGTTCACACAAGAATTAACAATTGAAACATTTGGAAGAAGCATGGTGCAGCCTAAACTTTTCTAAAACCATCTCTGGTTACAGACCCAAAGCTAGGAAGTTCATGACCCAAACCAGAAAGTTTTCATCAGTCCGAATGGTAATCACATTTTTCTTTGTGTGTATTTTTTTTTTGCGGGGTGTGTGTGTGACCTCCACTGATGTATTTGGAGATTGAACCAAAGGCCTGGCATGGGATAAGAAGGCATTGTACCACTGAACTGTAGCTCTAGCCCTGGAGGGTAATAAATTCTGAATTAAAATCAACACATTGCTCAGAGAGATTATTTAAAAAGAAAAATGACTCTGACAATAGTTTTAATGAATGTCAAGTCATTAAAAATCTACCAAGCCAGGCAGGGCACTATATGCCTATTATCCTGATATTCAGGAGGGAGAGGCAGAAAGACAAGGTCAGGGTCTGTCTGTCTGGGCTATACAGGGAGATCCTGTCTCAAAAAAACCAGAAAGACAGACATTTTTATTTCATGTCTTACCTGAAATGAACACATCAAAGTCTCATCCACACTCATCATACCACCAGCATTGTCAAACTCGCCACAGTAATTTGGGGCAGAAAATAAGGTTACCAATTGTCGTTTAGCAAAAAATTCATATCCATCTTCCACCACCTGTCAAAGGAGATAAAAAAAAAACCTCATTGATAGGTAATTTTTAACCATTTGTGCTAATGAAAATTAATGAAGCAAAGGCCAAACAGCCAATCTTCCTTCAGTCAGGTGCCAAGACCCTGGCTTTCCTCCCAAATATAGCAAGAAAAGAAAAGAAAATGACTCTTCCCATTTGCACATCCTCCCCCCTCCCACACACACAACTTTCTTTTTTAAACCCACAAACCAAACCAACAAAAGAGGCCAAAGGGGCTGAGGCAATGGCTCAGCGGCTGAGAGCACCTGTTCTCTTTCAGAGGACTTGAATTCAGCTCCCAAACACCCACACCGCTAGTTCCAGGGGGTCTGACACCCTTTCCTGACCTGTTAGGCACTAGGCATGCGTGTGGTGCAAGTACACACATTCAAGCAAAATACTCACACATAGAAAATTAAATACACACTTTAAAGTATTTTCAGAATGCCTTCCAGCCAATGTATTACAAACCAATTATGTTTTACAGATCATAAGCACTGAGTATGCATTACTGAGAACAGTGGATACTCTTTTTACAGTATCAATGATTTGATAATAGCTAAAATAATGAACAATGTATTATTATTAACCAGTTTATAGACACATTCCACAACTGTCTCAAAAAGTGTCTCATAGCACAGTTTATCATTGTCAAATAACAATACCCCCACATTTTGGTAACAAGACTATGTGAGACTAGATGCTGGCCTCCTCACCTACTCTTTTCCCTATACAAACCATATTATCTTTTCAATTTTTAATTAATTATTCTATTTTTATGTGTATGGGTGTTTTGCCTTCATGTATGTCTGCACACCATCTGTATGCCTGCTGCCGTTGAGGCCAGGTGTCTGATTCCCTGGGACTGGAATTTCAGACAGTTTTGAGCTACCATGTGAGTGATGGAAATCAGACCCAGGTCCTCTGGAAGAAGAGCCAGTGTTCTTAATTACTGAGCCACCTCTTCAATCCCCATACTACCTTTCTTATCTATCAGTTCCTATATTTGAAAGCTTGGTCCTCAGAAGGTGGAAGTGCTGGGAAGTATTGGGTGTGGCCTTGTTGGAGGAGGTGTGTCACTGGGGCTCCTGAGGTCCCAAAAGCCCAAGCCAATTCCAGTCATCACTCTCTCTGCCTTGTGGTTGTTGCATCAAGACAGAAGCTCTCAGCTACTGCTCCAGCACCATGCCTGCCCGCCTGCCACCACACTCCATGCTATGACGTTCACGGACTCTAGCCCCCCGAAACTGTGAGCCCAAAATTAAATGCTTTCTTTTATAAGTTGCCTTGGTCATGGTGTCTTTTCATAGCAGCAGAACAGTAACTAAGACACATGGGTGGATGGGGGTTATCTATCTATCTATGAATGAAAGTGTGTCAAATTAACAATAAAATATCAAGAGTCTTAATATTGCCTACCTGATGAGCTCGACAAATCAAGTCTAAATCATGACGATTCAGAAATTTACTGACTACATCAGCTCCAAAAGTAAAAGACACACCACGATCATTTTCTCCCCAGCCTTGTACATCCTTATCTGGATCAGACCACAGTAAATCACACAGCAAACCTTTAGAAAACAGAAAACAGGAGGAAAAAAAAAAAAACAAAAACAATGAAATTGAAGAAAGCATATATATCTTCCTCCCGCCTTCTTACACTTTAACCACACTAACAGAACCTTTCCTGATGTCCTAAGGCAGTACTTCTGATGATTTCTGTACACGTGAAATGGTGTGTGGTACACCCAAGCATAGCAACTGGAGTCTGTTTAGTTTCTTGCTATTATTCCCTGAACAGTCAGCTTATCACTTACTTATACTTACATACCACTGAGCACTAGCCTCGAGTTATTTTATTTATTTATCATTAACCAACACATTAACACCTTTAAGTAAGACTTTCTATCTGGCAGGCAGGGCTAGTCTTTTCCTGTCATGTTTTTCCTTCAGGACTGACTGTTCTGATCATTTTGAATTCTTTGTTTTTCCACTTTACAGCCTGCTTTTCTAATCTCTACAGTATTAAAAATATGGTGAAGAACAAAATCAGATCCTTATTCTGAGAAATACCTGAACCTAGGAAAAGATCTATGAACTATATTATATTTCTGAAAGCTGAACAGAAAGTCAAATACCAAAATAAACATTTTTCAGTATCTCAGAAACTTTCCATTAAAATATCCTAGAAACAGAAACTTACTATCAAATGTTAACTGGTTTCAGAGATGATAACTTTCTGAATGACTTTCACTAAATATAATTAGGTTCAATCATGTCAACATTTTACACAAAGCAATTAACTAAACTTCTGTATATACTTACCTGTATCAGGGACATCAGTGGGTCTCATAATTCTCCGAATCTGTTCCATAGATTGTAGGTCTGGTGACAGTCCTAAAATAAAAAGAGAAAGATTTGATATCTAGCAGAACACTATAATAATGTTGTCTTTTCTATCCTTCTACCAAGGAAATAAATTGTTCTACTCCCGGAGGACCTCCACTCTCTACTTTCCTTCTTAAGAACATACTTGGTTGCAACCTTTCCTACGACTTTTGTACTTTCGTGACCACCAAATCTTAAATCATTTTTACTTTCAAGTTAAAACACCTCTTTTGGTCCCCTAAGAACTTTCCCCCCATATCCTACCTCAACATGCTCATTATCTGCAAAAATGTGTAGTAAACTATTAATCAGAAAGATAAACAAGAAAAAACCACAAGAATATACTCAGAAGTCTTTAAAGCAGAACATAAATATAAGCTATTATTTCTCTAGTAAGTAATTCAACTATGACCACAAGGAATGAAGTCAAACACACATTCCAAACTGCCATGCTCCTGTCTCAGCTACACTAATGCCCAAGAACAACTCCTTAAATGTTAGTCCATGGAACACAGCATTTCAACTACTACAGTGAATGGCGATGTCAGAACAAACCACTCCCCAGCTCAGGCCTACCCACTCGTCTCTTCAGCATTTTCCACTTTAAAGCGTCCCATAAGATACTCCCATGGATGACACTGAGCAACCAACTTTTTACAGAATTAGTTCATTACATTTCTTCCCTATAGGCAAACCCAATGTTGTTAATAAATTGTTCGATACATGTGTGTGCACGCACGTTTTTATGTGCAGAAGGTGCCACAGAAGCAATCCACATGTTTGTTGTTGTTGCTGTGTTTATTCCAAGACAGGTTCTCACTGGGAAGCCCTGGCTGACATGGAACTTGGTACATACATCAGGATGGCCTTGAACTCACAGAGATACGCCTGCCTCTGAGCATGTCTTGCCTCTGCCTTGTTTAAAAGAAGATACCTCACTAGCCTGGAGCTCACTGGTTAAACTAGGCTGGCTTTTCACATGGGTTCCAAGGGCTGAATTTAAATCAGGTTTAATTTAATCAGGCTTTCATGGCAAGCATTTTACCAAATATACCATCCTCCCTAACTTGTGAAAAACTTGTGTGTGAATGTAGTATCATAGAAAACTGTACTACATATTCCCAAGTGAGTTCTGATGTATGTGATCTTCCAAAAACTTCATCTGCAATGAACTATACTATTCATGATTACACATTGGGGTGTTTCAGAAAAATTAGTCCTGGCCATTCATTCAGAGCATGAATCAGAAACATAGCTCCTCTGAGTGAGACACCAAAAGGCACTGAGGTGAAGCTGGGTGCTGAGGCTGGAGAGCTGAAAACTTCTGATACGAATTCTAATCTCCATATTCTCATGGCCTCATTTCCTAATGTGTACTTATGCTGACATACTGCGCAACACTTAGAAGTCACACGAATAGTAAATTAGGTTGTGTTTAGAGTTTGATAAAAGGTATTTAATACAGACAGAGAGATAATTAGCCTCTCATTTTTACTGATGGCAGAGTACCTTTTTATTAAAATTTGAGACATGGGCTAGATCTTCAGCACTACAAAAAAAAAAAAAAATTATCCAACCAGCCGACTAGGCCTAAACTGAGGCAAAGTGAAAGTACTTCTTAAAACCAACTAGTTCTCTTTTCTCCAGATAGTATACATGGCCCAAGATGGCCTTGAAATCCTTCTGCATCAGAGCCTCTGAATCCTGGGATTACAGGCGGGTACAGACCACTCTCAGGCCAATACTTTTATATGAGGAATTCTTTATAAGGACCAATGTTAATTTTCATTTTTAATAATCACACATTTCCAATTACTGAAGGAGGTCTTAGGCATGCTTAAAGCAGTTTTTGTTTATTGGTAACATGACTTCGCTTTGATTTGAGACAGTCTTCCTATGCAGCCCTGCCCCTGGCTGGCCTGGCATCTGCTGGTCTGGCTGGCTTTGAGCTACTGTGCACCTCCTGCCACCCTCCCATTTCCCACGGTATTTGAATTATTATAGGTCTCTTCTACATAGCAAATTTGTTACTCTACCTCCATGACAACAGAAGATTTTCTCATCCACAATGGCAGCTATAGGCAGACAGTTAAAACAATCAGTGAATGTCTTCCACAATTTAATATTAAATCTTCGTTTACCTACAAAAATAAAAAAAAAACATAGGGAATTAAAGAATCAATAACTGTTCTTATTAGTTATCTCAAAGACAGAATGATTGTTTTATTTTTTATTTTTTTAAAGGATTTATTTATTTATTATGTATACAGCATGTATGACTGCAGGCCAGAAGAGGGTGCCAGATCTCATTACAGATGGTTGTGAGCCACCATGTGGTTGCTGGGAATTGAACTCAGGACCTTTGGAAGACCAGTCGGTGCTCTTAACCTCCGAGCCACCTCTCCAACCAGAATGATTGTTTAAATTTTCTGTCTTAACATAGCACATTTTTCTTCTGTAAGTGAATAAGCTATGTTCAGTTTCATGTGCTAGAGATGTAAGTTCATGCTTCAGTACTTGTCCAGCATGCAGGTTTATCCCTGTACTTCATTTTCCTCTTATGTTTCTAAGAGGGCAATAAAATAAACATTCAACACCATCTGTAGAGTTGCAAAGACTTCAAAGACTACACTGTTAAGTGGAACAACTACATCAAATGACTATCGTATAACATTACTATAATACAGTATTTCTGAAATTGTCCAATAGGGTATTAGCTAATTTCTCCCCATTCAGTATGTTTACCTAGCCAAGTAAGTAGACAAACGTGAAAGTGGTCCTCTGGAGCTGGTCCACGTTAACCTGACGCACTGAGTAATGAGGTATAAACCCACTGCCAGGAAAGGAGCACTTCCAAGTGCCTAACTAAGTGGTATTCACTTTAGAGCAAATTACAACTTGGCACTAGAGCAAGTGAAAAGACGCAAGGCTATAATTTTCCTGTGGCCCAGCTACAACAAAGACAACTTCAACTAAGGGTTACCTGATTTTCATGATTTGGCATTAAGTTCAACTACCAAGCCAAAGAAGGGATGAAAGCCACAGCTATTAATTTCCTGTTTTTATGTCCAAGCCTACCCTTTAATGAATAAGTGTAACTTACAGACTGTTTACAAGCTGTTTTCCCACACGCCGTTCCATCTGACGTCATTTCTGCCCTAAAGGACATTCATATCTCACTTTACCTTCTAAGAACATGCCAATATACCCCAACTTCTGTTGTAGCTTAGAAAGATGCCTGTAGTTTGATGTACTTCAACTTACTTTCCTCTGTACAAGTCTGACAATTCAGATCACAAAAATGTAGAAATCAAATATAGAATCATTACCATTATAACATAAATTCTGTTTTTATCTGTTTAAGAGCAACTTGCCCTGAGTATCGCCACATTCCAGTGTCTGTAGTGACTGGCATATATAACACATTCACAAACATTTGTTATAATGCAGAAATCAATGGACTATGAGTTTGATGATGACTCTACCATATTTAAGAAAGGAAAAGAGAAAAAGTAGATTCAAACCAACAATTTAGCCATCAAAAATAAATTTAATTAGAAAACTACTATAAATGACCAAATACATTACTCCCATATTCAATCTAATGAAACTGAAAATCAAATCCACACGTAGCTAATGACACTGAAAAGACTTCTACACAGCAGCCCATCAGACTTCCTGATTAAAAACCAAGAGCACAATGTAACAAAGGTAACTCTTAGGACTCAGTAACCTAGCTCTCTAGCTACATAAGCAAATTAACATTTTAATAATGAATTTTGACTTTCATTTAGCATTTTTTATTTATGTTATGATGTGCCTGCTTGTTTCTGTATATGAACCACATGCATGAAGTGACTGCCAAAGCCATGAAGAGAACAGGATCCCCCGAAACTGGAGTTAAAGACAGAGTTTGTAAGTCTCTTCGTGTGGGTGTGGCGAACCAAACCTGAGCCCTCTGGAAGAGCAGCAGGGCTCCTAACTGCTGAGACCTAGGTACCAAGAACCAGCTGCAAGCTGTCCTCTGATCTCCAAATGTGTGTCATGACACCGTGCATGTAGTGCGCCTGTGCACATGCTTGCACACATGCACACACATGAGTGAACAAATGAATGTAAAAAGCAAACCTTCCTAACGGCAGGAAAGCAGAAGCCACTGCCTGCAGTAACCCATGCTTGTTTCACTTGGGTGTCTTACCAGGTAAACTAATAAGAAGACCTCCTTCAGCCAACTAAGCTGCAGCCAATCTGAAACATGACCAAGGAGATCCCAAGAAAGCAACTTAATGTGTTTCCTAGCTTTAGGCTCTTTCTGGACCTTTGTCCAAGACCATATTAAAAAATATATAAATGAAACCATCCAGCTCCCCTGAACTGAAGAGATTCATTTGAACTGTAAAAGCACGTGGAAACTAACCACACTCTAAGCTTTGAGTCCCACTTACACTCATCGTAGAATCCATAAATGCGATTGATGCTGGCACACTCGTGGTTCCCTCTTAGGAGAAAGAAGTTTTCTGGGTATTTGATTTTATAAGCCAACAGCAAACAGATGGTTTCCAAAGACTGTTTTCCTCTGTCCACATAATCGCCTAAGAAAAGATAGTTGGCTTCTGGTGGAAAACCTCCATATTCAAATAGTCTCAGTAAATCTGTATATTGTCCGTGAATATCTCCTAAAAACAAGTCAGGGTAGAGAAATGGATTAGTTTTATGTAGCTTCTATGACAGGAACTTTGTATGCTTCCTTCCCCTTAAAGCACAGGTCATTATCTAGACTTGAGCTAACACAGAGAACACTATAAAAGTGAGGGCAGTCCCTTTTAGGGCTCATGACGAACCACGGTGACTTCTGTCAGACCTGCAGCCTCTCTCCTTCTCTCAAGCTTGCTGATGAAGCTGCTGTCTTAAACAGAGCGGAAACTTTGGCCAGTAGCTCATTCGGTTGGAATAAAAGCCCATAGTCCAGCAGCCTGCACAGAACTGAATCCTTCCACAGTGCAGCCTGCAGATGACCGAGGCCCAGAGCACACTTGGATTGGAGTGTCATCAGAGACTCAGAACCTGGAGATCTAGCAAAGCTGAGTCTGAATTCCTATCCTACAGAAACTGAGATGAAAAAGTATTTTTTGTGGCTCTAGAATACAAAAATTTCAGGCAATTTCTTATAAAATAATTGGCAGTTAAGTCTTATTAGCTGGTAGCTGAACTTAAATCATATTGTTATATCAAATATCAAGAACTAAAACACAAATAACTTCCATTACCTTCAAGTTATTGCTGTATTAAATAAAATTTGAATGGGGTACTTGTATAAAATACAATCACTGACTTAAATGGTTTAACTTATAAGGTTCTCACAGTACAAAAGCAGTGTGTAGTCAGGAGACTATAGTTTGGATTCTGGATTTTTTGTCAAGCTAGTGAAATATGGTACAACACTTGGGAGATACTAGGTGGCAGCAGCAAGCTGTAACAATCCATCAGTCACACTGATCGTGACAGTAAACAACTGGTGCTTTACAGTGTAATGTATCAAACCACAGTGTTCAGCATTCAGTGTTTTAAATGTATTCTGGGCTTATGATATTTTCAACTTAATGTTTACTGGGATAGAACCCTATCATAAATCCAGGAGGATCTGTACTTCAAATAATTTTTAGATCATCTACAAATAACTAAATTACTTTATTTATAAATCACAAGAGACCGAACATTTCCAGAAAAGTTTCAAACTACTGGTTTTTGATGTAAAGTGATAATCTAAGCTAATTAATCAACAAACATTTACTTTGCTACTATTTATCTGCTGGATACTGCACAAAGTACCACACACAATAAAACCCCGCAGAGAGAGAGAATACAAAGTACTTCAGAAGTACACTAAATCTGTAGGACCCTGAACCTCACCATGACTCTTCAATACCTTCTGAAACAAGGCCCTCCAAGTGGAGACAAGTGTGGGCCACCACTGGGGTGTCTCGAGGCCTGGACACCAGGGACCCTTGCCCAAGCGGTTCTAGTCCAAGGAGAACCCGGTCACCCACCTCTCCCAACTCAACATACATAATGACTACCCTACTACAGTCCCTGGTGACGTCTCCCCAAACCCAGTCACCAGTCAGGAGCTGGTGCCCAGAGCTGCCTCTCTGGCACTATCCTATGAGTCTGATCCCTGAGGCCGCCAGGCTGCTGAGGCTGGGAAATACCCCCAACCCCTACTTAACCCAAACCCCAGCTAGGGACAACATGGAATTCTGAACGCTAATGGCCAATTACCCCCTCCCCATGCGCCTTGTTTCCAACAAAAAGACCAGTAACCCCTAGAAAGCAATGAGGTCTCCTCCAAACCAGGTGCCCGAGCACCAGGACTTTCTCCTAACAGGACTGAACTCAGTGGAACCCTGGGACGGGAGGGGCAGCAGCCAGGGAACAGGAAAGCTATCGCCCCATTAGTGAATATCTGAGCAGTTTGAAAAAGTACACTAAACATCTTCAAGTTACATGGCTTCAAGGGAGATTACTCAGAAACAAGCAGAATGAAGGGCATTTTTGCATATGACAAACTACTGAAGCTGTCCTAAGTATATAAAAGTGTTTTCACAAACACATAACCATTACAAAGAATACCTGTATTACCAAATGAAAAGCCAGCATGCTGTAGTATTTACCATTTCTTGTTTTATGTGACCACAGAAAAATGCTACTTTCTATGCAATAATTTTTCTTGTTATAACAGATCAATCAATTTAAAGTCTTAAGTTTTTGTCTTAGGCTAAAACCAATATAAAACCTAAGAGAACACATACAGATTGTAAACTAGTAACCTGAAAATTACTCCAAACCAGAAGACCAAGGACACTGCCATACTGGCACTCAAGACTGTTTTTCTAAGCAGCGTTCTAGAATGCCAATTTCCCCACATCCTTACAAGCACTATCACTCTTCATCTTTTTGTTTGTTTGTTTGTTTGTAATCTGATAAGTTAGGGACAGGTTTCACTGATTTTAGCTCTCTCCTAAGATCTGCCTATTTTTCTTAACACACTATTCTATTTCCAAGACCATTTTATATATTACAGATAGCGCACTTTGACCGTCTGTAATGTACCAAAATGTTTCTGTTGCTTCTAACCTGTCATTATTATGAACCCTTAATAAAACCTATTAATTGCAGGACATGGTGGTGCTCTCCTTTAATCCCAGCACTTGGGAGGCAGAGGCAGGAGGCTCTCTGTGAGCCTGAGGCCAGTCTGGTCCAGAAAAAAGAACTTATTTCTAACTTGGCCATATACATACCACAAATCTTCAGTGGTGCTTCCAATTCCAAAAGAATAGGCTGGCTGAGAAAGATTTCCCGAGACTTGATGCACAGGCCTCGGACTTCTGCTTCCGTCATCTGCACAATCTTTCCTGGACGACATCCTCGTACTGATAAAACAATAAGGAAACTCATCAGTTTTCCAGATAATCCACAAAGTAATAATGCTTCCAAAAGAGCTACACCCATATTATGAAGACCAGAGAAGTCACACATGGACTAGGTTGTACGGCTAACAGTGAGTTTATTTTATGAACTCTGGTATTAATTTCCAACATTGCTGGTTTCTGAGGGTACTCCTCAAATCTGGACCAATTAAAGGTATTCCTCCTTGTTCTCCAGTGGACAGCATGAGCTAGGAGCAAGGCACTTCAATGACTTCAAGGATAGCACCTTAAGGTCTGGCCTACTCTCATCAAGTCATGGACAAAGCAGAAAGCAGAACAGCATCACTAAGAACCAGTGCCCATAAAGAAAGGGAGATGAGGTGATTCGGTTTCAAGCAGTTCCCTAAAGTTATCAGAAGCACCAAGGCTTACCAACCTGCACTTACAGCTGCTGATTAAAATAAACACCAAAACATGCCATATTATATACCCCGGTTAGTTCTTATTTATAAATGAAACACACATTTATTCCCTAACAACAGCTATAATTCTTTTGTCAAATTGAAACAGGCTTAAAAAGTCAGGCACTCATATATTAAAATTATACATTCTATGACCATATTAACACCAAAACTCCAAAGAAGAGGTAAGAGGATGCAATGTACAAATGTGCTTTGGCAAATATACCAGTTAATAAGACCACCATAAAAGCATAAGGATCTAATTTAAATTCCCAGAGCCCACGTTAAGTAAAAAGCAGGGTGAAGTAATCCCAACACTGGGGAAGGAGAAACAGGAGGTAGATCCTTGGTGCTCCCTGTCCAGCCAGCGCAACCTGCTTAGTCAGGACAACCCAAGTGTGCTCACACCTGTAGTTGGAGCACTTCTGCAGAATGATCCCGAAGATGTCCTCTGTCCTCCACACATGTATGCATATGTGTGCACTGTGCGCACTCGCACACACAAAACAAACAGAAAAAACTACCCTTGAAATCCAAACATTCTGGAAAATTAGCATCAATACAGCAACAAATTTTAATCTAGCATTGGTTTGTTGTTTACCTGTTTAAGATAGGATCTCTCGTAATCTGGGCTACTCTGAACTATATAGCAGGTGATGGCCTTGAACTCCTGATCCTCTTGGCTCTACCTCCCAAGAGCTGGGATTAAAGCATCCAACCCCACACCTGGTTTTGGCATTAGGGTTTTATTTGCTTGTATTTATTTTTTTCACTGTCTCAGTGTGTAGCTCTGGCTGGCCTTGAACTCAGAGATTCACCTGCCTCTGCCTCCTGAGTGCTGGGATTAAAGGTGTGAGCCACCATGCTCGGTTTGGAATTAGTTGTAAATTGGGAGACTTTTGGTTTAAGAGAGAAAAGCATTCACCTAGAAAGATTAAAGGCCTCTGGATGAGTAAATGCAGAGCTAAAAATGATTGTTCAGAAGTCATCAATTCAGCAAATACTTGAAAGTCTACTGTATATTAGTTGTTAAAGATAACAGCAACAAAGTCAATGAAAACATTTCTGGTTGTCACAATGGCATGTATCTAAGGTGAAAGGATCCTAAAATTCAAAGTCAGCCTAAACAACAGTGAGACCCCACCCCCACCCCAGTAACATCAATGAGGTTTACAATTTATGAACAATAAAATACTCAGTTCTAAAACCAGTTGAAACTTAACAGCAATTACAATAAGTCAGAAGAGGAGTGTGGGTCATCTCAGTATGTCAGTTTAAAGTGGATATCCTCTTTCTCTGTTATCAGTAAATTATGTGTTTAATTTTGTATGTGTGTGCTCATTTGTGAGTCATGCAGAGGCCAGAAAAGGACACTAGGCATTCCACTCTAAGGCTCTGTCTCATTCCCAGGACTTCCCACTGATCACGAGTTAAAGTGTTATCCAGTTAACACCTCCCCTCCACACACACTGTGTTGTGTGTGGGGTGTGTGTGTGTGTTAAGACACAGGTGGCCACACTTGGCTTTTAACATTGGTGCTGGGGGTCTGAACTCGGGTCTGCATTCATGTTTGGGCATGCCATTTCCCCAGTTGTAGGTTTGATTTTGAATTCCCAAGTAATTATGTGACTTTGACTAACATTTACAAAATTTAAAATGCTTTAACTTAGTCATGTTAATCTACAAAACTAAAATTTTTATCAAATAAAACCATGTTGCAATGATTATTGCTCAATTACTTCCTCTTAGGGTTACCAGGTTTTTCTCCCACCTAGTAGCACATAAAGGTGCATTTCAGACAACATGTATCTTAGGAGCTGATGAAATACTATTAGAGAAACTAAAGGCTCCAAAAGCCTTTATCAAGAGAGCTCAAAAATTAACTGGCCAAACTAAGGTAGTCCCCAGAGCAACCCAATTCTTTCATTTCAAAACCAAGCCCTGAAAAACTCCCAGTTCTAAGAGCACGTCACATTTCTCAATCATCTTGGGGGATGGTGGTGGCATTATAATCGAGAAGTCGGCCGTTCCTTTACATGGAGCAACTAGAGCAGCCCACAATATTGCCAGGACTCTGGTGCTTGAACGAAGGGTTCAGGTATAAGGCCACAGCACATTATGAAGGCACAACAGTAAGTCTGCATGCTCCTTCAGGCTCTGGACACCAGCACCATCTTTCATTTCATCCTTCTGATAGCCCAGAATTCCAAGTTATCTTCACTGTACATAAGAGATTAAACAACTTCAGAGCACAGCAGTCAGGTTCTACACAGCCTCAACAGGCACAGTGCAGAGGCGGTCACTGAACAGCCAGTGCTGTTTCCACTCTGTATATAAACTTCCTGGTAAAAACCTTCAGTCAAACTAAGTAAGACCCTAACAGAGCAAAACTCTAGTTACCACTAAACAAAAATAGTCTAAGGTAGTATATACAGAAAACTAAGCTAGCATGTATAACTCAAAGAATCTTTAGCCATCATACAGTAAGCCACTTCTCAGCTCAAGATATGATGCTTCCTGCAACTACCAACATTCCTTTGTGCCCCAACAATACCCAAGATCACTATTCCTTCACTAGAGAGTAATGTGACCTGTTTTGAATTTTAGAAAACAGAAATAAGGGGCTGAAGTGATGGCTCAGCGGTTAAGAGGACTGACTGCTTGCTCTTCCAGAGGACCCAGGTTCAATTCCCAGCACCCACATGGCAGTTCGCAACTGTCTGTAACTCCAGCTCCAGAGGACCCAACACCCTCACACAGATAGATGGGCAGGCAAAGTACCAATGCACATAAAAAATAAAAATAAAAATAAAAATAAACTCTTTTGTTCATAATCTTTTCTGTGAGATCTACTACCCATGTATATTGTTGCTTATTTTTGCTCTTTTTTAGGGGCCTGCCACCCAGCTCCCAAATAAATCACAAACAAGGAAGCTTATTCTTAATTATGAATTCCTGGCCTTAGTTTGGTATAGTTTCTAGCCAGCTTGTCTTATCTCTCTCTCTCCTGCCTTGCTATTGGGCATTCAGCTCTTTATTAGACCATCAGGTGTTTTAGACAGGCACAGTAACACAGCTTCACAGAGTTAAACAAATGCAACAGAAACAAAAGTAAAGTAACACATCTTAAAATAATATTCCACAACACATGCAACTGTGTCAAGTCATCTGAAGTGTTCCACTGAATGACTCTACCACCATCAATGCCATGAATACTTTCAAGTACATTTTTCTTGAGCATGTCTGTAACGCTGAGTAAAACAAAGTCACAGAAAGCTGAGTATTACTTAAGAGAGAGATGCCAGCAGTTTTCATAGTGATTGTATCAATTTATAATAAAACCATCACTACTGTTCTATATCTTTGCCAACACTGGCCATTATCTGTATTTTAAATTTTAATGACTTTGCTGGATCTATAGTAGCATTCACTGAAATCTTAATGTGCATTTCCCTGATAACTAAGGTTGTTGAGTACCTTTTCCTATAATTAATGGGTCATTTGGACATTTGTTTTGAGGCAGATTAAGTCTGCTTGTTTATTCTTTAAAACTTGATAATGGACCTTTTCCCATCTCTTAATGCTGTTTCAATGAAAAGTTCTTTAATAACTATAGATCTTAATTTCAATTAAGTTAACCTTTGTACTTTGTGCATCTTACCAAGAGATCAGACCGTTTCTAAGGACATCTGTTTTTGTTGTTTTTTGATGTTTGGTTATAGCTCATTGAATTGTGTATTTCATCTTGAATTTGGCTGGTATATTTCGCTTGAGGTGAAAGTCAAGGTTAATTCAGGTGTCTGCCTGCATGTATATCTGTGTACTCCACGTGTGCAGTGCTGATGGAAGACACAGAGTGCCAGAACTCCCCCAGAAATGAAGTCACAGTTCTGAGCTGTCACACAGGCGCCGGGAATTAAACTTAGGGCCTTTGGAAGAGCAAGAGCTCTTAACTGCTGAGCCATCTCTCCAGCGCAGAGCTCACTTTGTCCAGGTACAAAGACAACTGATTTAGCAGCACCTGTTAGAGATCAACCCTTCCCTCCAGCATGGTAGAAAACCACACTTTTATTACTGTGTCTCCTTTTTACATCACCACCACACTTCAGTGTTTGTAGTCTCAGTGTATGGGATACAAACATTCAACTCTGGTCTTAAAACTCTGAAGGCAATCAGGGCACTGCTGTATTTTCCAGTTTTAAAGTTGGCTTGTATCTACGGGACTCCAAGTTTGTAGGGCTTATGGGGTTTATGGAAAATGAACTGAGGGGGGTCTGTAGAATTGATGTCTTAATTTTGAGTTTCCCAACCCATGACCTTTCCTCTCCTTTTATCTGTCACTTATCCTTTTGTTTCATTTCTGGTGTGTGTGTGTGTGTGTGTGTGTGTGTGTGTGTACGTACATACGTACTTTTATTTGCTGAGACATCTTGCTAGCTCTGGTCATTTCCCTCAGCAATGTCTATTTTTCCTCCACAGTTTTTACTGTGGTAGTCTTGTGTATTTTTTCATCACCCTGATTTTGGAAGGACTAGTGTAAATGTCAGTTTCATTTTCCCACGATGTGATTACACACCCACCCACCCACCATAGGAATATACATAGCAATCAATTTTGTATACTGACTTTGTGTACTATTACAAACATTTACAGTTTCTTTTGGATTTTTAAAGTCAATCCTATCAGTTATAAAAACACAGTTTTATTTCTTTTCCAATGCATGGTAGTTTGAATGAAAATGGTCCCCACAGGCTCATATTTCCATGTTTAGTCCCCAGCTGATGAACTGTTTGGAAAGGACTAGGAAGTGTGTCCTTGTTGGAGTAGGCGTGTTGTTGGGGGTATGCTCTGAGTTTCCAAAAGCCCGAGCTCAGTTGCTCATCAGTTTCTCTTTCTCTCTGCCTGCTGCCTGTGGATCAAGATGCAAAGATGCAAAGTTCTCAGCTATTGCTCCAGCACCATGCCTGTCTGCTTCCCACTACGATGATAATGGACTAACCCTCTGAAACTGTAAACAAGCCTCCAGTTAAATGCTTTCTTTTATAAGAGTTGCCTTGGTCATGGTGTCTCTTTTCAGCAATAGAAGAATAACTAAGACAGAAGTTGGTACCAGGAGTGGGTACTGCTATGACCGTGATGCTTGTTAGTGAAAAGTAGACTTTGGGGACTTGGACTAGGAAAGCAGTTGAATGCTGTGAGGCTTAACAGTCCATCCTAGTAGGAGCTTGGAAGACGGTAGTGCTGAAGGCCAACGTGAACTATGCAGGTCCAGCTCAAGAGTTTTCGGAGGGAAAAATATTATCAGACGACCTAGGGGCCATTCTTGTGATAATTCAGCAAAGAATGTGACTGCTTTTTGCCCTTGTCCTAAAAACCTGCCTAAGGCTAATGTCACAGGCAGAAGAGACTTCAAGACAGTCAATTATGAACTGTGTCACATAGTTATTAGTGATCACCCTTATGCAGATCTATAACGAAAAGAAAAGCTGGACAAAGAAATAAAAAATGTACACTTTGAGGGGGAAAGGAGAGCCAGGAAATGTAATACTGGAATCGAGTCTTGTGCTCAAGATGAAAATGTTAAAGAAAAGCCCAATGCTTAAATGGAATAAAGGGAGCGGTAACTTCAGGCAAGGCCCCACCCAGTGAAAGGAACAAGCCTGAGATTTTCTCAGCCTAGAAACCACTAGGTCAGAACTTATGCAAATACAAGTCATAGAGGGAGCCAGGTATCAGCCCAGGCAGGCAGCAGAGGCTGGCAGCTTCAGCCACATGGTTCTGATTTTAGCCAAGAAGCATATTGGAAAGGGGTTACGGAACCTTCCTCTGTGGTTAAAGAAAGATGCTGAAGCCAGGCATTTAACAAGGCAGTCCCCGCATGCAGGCCCAGAGGCCACTGCATGAAGCTGTGAAGGTGAAGCCTGCATTGTGTAGGAGACCCCAAGATGTTGGAGAGGTCAGAGTTGTGGGCTACCTGCCAAGGAGGGCTGCTAACAGGGAGTGGAACTAGCCCAAGAGAGAGACAAGTGTATTGAAGTCAACAAAGCTGAAAGGAGTTGGAGATCTTAAGAGATGCAGAGTTTGGAGTTAACTCTGCTGGGTTTTGGTCTTGCTTTGGTCCAGTATTTTATCACTATGCTCCCTTTCCTTCCATTTGGAATGGTAATGTATATTCTGTACCATTGTATGATGGAAATGTGCAATTTGCCTTTTGATTTTATAGTGGGTTACAATTAAAGAGATGGTCTTGAGTCTCAGAAGAGACTGTTGATTGAGACTGAAAGACTATGGGGACTCATGAACTTGAACTACATGCGTTTGCATTATGATACAAGCTTAGAGTGGAATGTGATGATTTGAGTGAGAACAGCCCCCACTGACTCATATATTTGCATACTTAGTCTCCAGTTGATAAACTGTTTGGGAAGGATTAAGTGTGTCACTGGGGGTGGGCTTTGAGGTTCGGATCAGGATGCAAAGCGCTCAGCTACTGCTCCAGTGCCATGCCTGTCTGCTTCCCACTATGATGATAATAGACTAACCTTCTGAAACTGTAAACAATCCCCCAATTATATGCTTTCTTTTATAAGAGTTGCCTTGGGACCCTGTGGTGACGCCTTTAATCCCAGCACTTGGGAGGCAGAGGTAGGTAGATCTTTGTAAATTGGAGGTCAGCCTGGTCTACAAAGTGAGTTCCAGGACAGCAAGGACTGTTACACAGAGAAACCCTGTCCTGAAGAAAAAAGTTGCCTTGGTCATGATGTCTCTTCACAGTAATAGAAAAATGACCAAGACATAATCCTTGTTTATTTTCTCTTCCTTCCTTGCTGAATTGGCTAGAGCTTTCAGGAGCAGAATTGATGCTGTTTCTCCCATTATGTTTTTGAACCCGTTTGGAGGAAATGGCACCTAGCTTCTCACCATCAAGTCTGATAACTCTACGTGCCTAATCTCAAAGAAAAGGCCTGTTTCTAGTTTATTAAGAATTTCTGCCAGGGGGGTGAGGGGAATTTTTTCCCCCGAGACAGGGTTTCTTTGTGTAGCCGGGAATTTTTTTTTAACCAAATACTTTTTATCAAGAAAACCACTAACTTTCCCTTTGTATTGTTAATGTGACTTCTTTTAACTGAAGCTCTGAGTACTAGAGTAAACTTGGACTCCTAAAGCAAGCCCATCAGTTCACGACATGCTTTATTATACGTGGCAAGATTCAACCTGCGAATATTTTGCTGAGTTTTTAAGATCATAATTATTAACACACATTAATGGATTTCACAATGACACATTTTTCAATATTTTGGGGACTAATCACATACTGGTTCATTTCTTGTTATTGTCAGGTTTTGGTCAAGTGTTGCGCAAGCTTCATAAGACAAGTTGTGAAGTATTACCTCTCTTATTTGTAAAAGATTTATTATTTTTATTTATGTATGTGTGTACGAGCCTGCATGAGTGCAGCACATAAGAGCCCAGCTGAGACTAGAGGAAAGTTAGGTCCCGTGGAACTGAAGTTACAGGCAGTTGTGAGCCACCGTGCTGGCTGCTGGGAACAGAATCTTAGTCATATGCAAGGGGATCGGGTGCTCATACTTGCTGAGCCATCTCACCAGCCCCTATATTTTTGTATGTATCTGTAAGGTTATAGCAGATGTTAACATCTTTGTATTTTAGATCACTACTAAAACAATCTGAACCTAGAATTTTCTGAGGTGTTTCAATACAAACTCATTTTCTTGAATACTAACATTTTCTGTCAGTTAATTTCTTCATTTACACTGTCACATTTATTACCATCAAGTTACTTATATCTTATTGTCCTTCAACAACAGTCACACTTTTCTCTGAACTATTTTCATAGATGGCAGGCATCAAGTCCCTTCACCCCTTAACATAATAGTAGGTTAACACTACCCCTTTCAGAGTCACAGTACAAGTCACCAGACTTAGGATTTAACATTTAAAAGACAATAATCAGCTGTTCCAATCACATCTTGTAAAGCATTTGTTTTCCTCTAGCACAATTATAAATCACATGTGTTTATCTTGGCCCTTTATTAGCATCCTTAATACTGTTATTTCCTTCATCTTTACTGATACTCTTTTTAGAACTTCATTAGTCTTTCTAGATGCCTAAACTTTAATCTTCTCATCAGGAAGATCTATACTTACTTTCTGCTACTGTTTCCTTCTACTTTCATAAAATACTTATTCCACTGTCTGAATCAGCTCTCCTTTGTGTATGGAGGCCAGAGGAAAACTTGGGGTGGCATTCTCCAGGTGTCCACTTTCCTCTGGCCTGGAACTTGCCAAGTAGGCTAAATGAACTGACCAGCAATTCTGCAAACCCATCTCTGCATCCCCAATGCTGAGGTTATAGGCCCACATCACCACATCTATCTAGCTTTTTACACATACTTTCTGTTTATCCAACTCAGATCTTCACGAAAGCTTACTGGGTTATCTCCACATGCCAATTTGTATGATGTCTTTGGTCCTTAATTTCCAGCTCTTTGGGTGTTCTCTGTTTGTTCTACTAGTTACTAAAGGTATAGTAATACACTATGGGGACAAGGTTTTCTCCATATGTCTTTTTAGGTCTAGTGACTTTCCATTTTTGTTTTGGTCATATTTTTTGAGACATAAATATTTATTTCTGTTGAATTTATCATGAAAGCACTAATATCCTTCATTATCTCTAGTGACACTGAAGCTTACAGCTTTACCTAGCATAGTCAAGCCAGGTTTCATTTGGTTAATATGGACATGACATAGCGTTTTCCCATTTTTGTATTTACCCATCTTTTTTTATTATTAAAGTTTTATGCTTGTGTATGGATGTTTTGCCATCATGCATGTCTGTGTACCACTGTGTGCCTGGTTCCTACAGAGGTCAAGAAGGTGTTGGATCCCCTGGGACTGGAGTTACAGATGGTTATTATCCACATCATGGGTGCTGGGAACTGAACCCAGGTCTTCTGGATGAGCAGTCAGTGCTTTCAAATGCCGAGCCGTCTCTCCGGCCTCTCACCTGTGTTCCTAAATTTAAAATATGCCCTGTAATTTAATTTATGTGTAATATGTAAATGTCCAAGTTTTCTCCACCTGCCCCTCCCTTACTTGTTGAGACAGGGCCTCACTAAGTATGTCTGGCTACCCTGAAACTTCCTATGTCCTTTGGTGATTCTTCTGCTTCCCAGTGCTACGACTGTCTTAATGTCAGTGTGTTTCTTTCACATTTACTATGGTTCCTGACAAAATCAGGTGAGATTTTTATCACTCTCTTTTCAGTTTGACCCATCTGTTCTTTATTTTCCTGTTTTTCTTTTTCTTGCATTTCTTTTGGGGGGGGGGGAATCAACACATTCTAACCTGTTTTCTTTGATTTACTGTTTATTTTTGAGACAAGGTCTCCTATAACCCAGGTTGGCTTTACACCTTACACCTACTATGTAGCCAAGGAAGATCCTGAATTGACCTTTCATGTGAAGATAGGATTGTAGGTGTCTGCCATCATGCTTGGCTCAGTTTTCTAGTCACATTTATTTTATCTTTCACTCAGCGGTACTCTAAATAAATAATTTTCCTTAGTTCTACAGTTATCATCATCTCATTTCCACATCTTTTCAATCCCACAAACCACACTTTAGTATTCTAAACATCTGAAATTCATTTGCACTGCTCCTTTGTTCTTGCTCATGTCTTTCTGCAGTTGTTTACCTGCCACCATTTGCTTTCTCCATGAAGAACTGAAGTAATTTCTAGTGCCTACATATTAGCAATAAACTTTGCTAAGGACTGAACTTAGAGCCTCACACACCAAGAAGCAAGTGCTCTTCCACTGAGCTGTAGCTCCTCAGTTCAGCAATACTTTTAAAAATAGGCCTGGGCCACCATGCCAGGCTTCCCTCACTTTTTTCCCTCTAGTTTTAAGTTGTTATAAGTGTTTCCCCCCGTATTTCACATTGGTGAACTCCTCCTGCAGAAGAAGAAGAGGCTGGATTCCCTGGGACAGGAGTCTCAGGTGGTTGCAAGCTGCCATGTGGGTGCTGGGAATTGAACGAGAGCAGCCTTGCTCTTAACTGCTGAGCCATCTCAGTTTTCTCTGCTCCAACTTATCTTTATTTTTGCCTTTACTGTGAAGGATACTCTCAGTAGTTTTGGAATTCTAGATAAGCATTCTTTTCTTCTGCTGTCTTAAAAAAGCCATTCTGTTTGGGCTTTAGTAGTTTAGGTAACATATCAGTTATCCTTGTCGATGTCACTTGAAAGGCATGACTTCTAAGCTCTGGGAGCATTCTTGACTTTTTTGGGGGGCGGGGTATTTGGTTGGTTGGTTGGTCAGTTTTTTTGTTTTTTGAGTCAGGGTCACATTATGTAGCCCAGGCTGGCCTCAAGATCAGAATTCACAAGTGAAGAAATTTTCAGGTGTCTCAACTGTCGGCTAAGTGAGGTAAGCTACTTTACCAATGGCAGGTCAATTGTGTTTGATTGGAATAATCTTTCAAATATCTTGAGACAATAATTTTAAAGACTATTAGCCGGATTAAGGACACTGGGGATGATAGCAACAATTTTAAAAAAAAATGAGAGAGAGATGATTTTGAATGGTTGTTTTCTGGTTTTTGGAGACAGGGTTTCTCTGTGTAACAGCCCTTGGCTGTCCTAGAACTCGCTTTGTAGACCAGCCTGGCCTTGAACTCAAAGAGATCCACTGCCTCTGTCTTGAGAGTGTTAGATTAAAGGTGTGCGTCACCACCCAGATTTACAATTCTTTTGTCTTTTAACATGTTATTGTGCTACATATTGATTATTTCCAAATACAGAGCTAGGTGGAAGCTGCTTAGCTGCACAGTAAATGGGTTTTGATGTGGAAATTGCTTTTGCACTTAAGGGCTGAAGGAAGCTATAGGGAATTGGGAAATAATTTGTCGTAGGTTTATGAGGGTAAAGATCTCACTTATTTTAACTTTTAATAGCACGGGAAATGAAAACACTATTGTCAAAATGACTTACACTGTTTCTAAACTGTGTGTAGTGGGGAGTTCTTACAATTTTAAGTTGAACTTATTAAGTGGCATTAAGTGCTGGGTAGTGAGGTCACATGTACACCTGTAACTCCAGCACTCTGTGGTCTGAGGCAGGGGGATCTTGAATTTAAAGTGAGCATGGATTACATATTAAGACCTGTCTAAAACTATTCTGTACTCAGTAATAACAATTAAGAATAATTTCCATGGGTTGAAGAGCTTAGCAGTTATGACCATGAGCTGCTCTTGCAGAAGATCTGCTGGGTTCCACACCCAGCTTCTTGTAGCCGCAGTGCTAGGGTTCCATACCTCTGGTCCCCATGGTACCTGCACTCATGTGCTCATCAGCTACACACAGACACACGCATAGACGTAATTTTAAAAATTTAAGTAATTTTAATTCAGAAAACTTTTATCATTAAATAAAACTGAAGTTACAATCAATCTATTACCAACATAATCACAAAACTGATAATGGTTGAGTTCCTGAAAGCGAATGAAGTTGGTTATTGATACTCCTGGTTGATAACATGATAGATTAAGGTACTTTTTCTGCAGAATATCTGTATCATAGACTTTAAAAATACCAGAGACTGGAGAGATGGCTCAGAGTTTAAAAGCACTGGCTGCTCTTTCAGAGGTCCTGAGTTCAAGTTCCAGCAACCACATGGTGGCTCATAACCATCTATAATGAGATCTGGTGCCCTCTTTTAGCCTGCAGGCAGAACATTGTATTCATAATTAGTAAATTAAAAAAAAGACATTTGGCCGGGCGGTGGTAGCACACGCCTTTAATCCCAGCACTCGGGAGGCAGAGGCAGGCGGATCTCTGTGAGTTCGAGGCCAGCCTGGTCTACAAAGCGAGTTTCAGGAAAGGCACAAAGCAACACAGAGAAACCCTGTCTCGAAAAACCATTAAAAAAAAAAAAAAAAAAAAAAAAAAGACATTTGGCTGGGCGGTGGTGACGCATCCCTTTAATCCCAGCACTCAGGAAGCAGAGCCAGGCAGATCTCTATGAGTTCGAGGCCAGCCTGGTCTACAGAGTGAGATCCAAGACAGGTACCAAAACTACACAGAGAAAACCCTGTCTTGGGGGGGGGCATTTTACAATTTCACAAGCTTCATAAAATTGTCCAGCTAGCTAATGTTTCCCCCTCCCTGTTTTATGTGCATTTTACCACCATGAGTTGTAACTTTTAGCAGATTCTGCTGCAGGTCACACTGAACTGAAAACCTTACCTGTACCTCACACTGGCTATCCTATAGGCTAACTCTGCAATCACTTCAGTTTGAACACTAGCTCCCCAACAGCTTAGCATGTTAGTAACAAGTACCAACTATCCAAGGGTAAGAAAAACCACTCAAGGCTAGGTGTGGTAGTGCATGCTTTTAATCCCAGCACTGGGAGACAGAGGCAGGCGGATCTCTGTGAGAAGTTATGGGACAACCGGGGCTGTTACACAGAGAAATTCTGTCTCAAAAAAAAAAAATTTATATATATGTGTGTGTATGGGTGTGTGTGTGTGTGTGTGTGTGTGTGTGTGTGTGTGTGTGTTCTAAGTAATGAACATGCTCAATTAAAACCATATGCTTAGTGGAGCAGAGCTTTAATTATTCTGGCACTGAGGAGGCTGAGGCAGGCAGATCTCTGTAAGTTTGAGGTCAGCCTGGTCTACAGAGCAAGTTCCAGGTCAGGCTCAAAAGCTACACAGAGAAACCCTGTCTTGAAAAAAACAAAACAAGAAAAATCATATGCTTATAGACCATTGTTAGCATTTGGTAGCTCCTATCTGTGTGAAAGCGCATCTTTCAAGATTAAATACATAAAATCTCATTACAGATCAGCATCAACAGATGAGAGATGATCAACATTGAAAACGCTTACTTTGAATCTTAAGTAAACGTTGAATTCTCTCCAAAAGAATTCCATTCCAGGAATTCCAAAAACAAAACATCAAACTGTACTCACCATTGGATTATAATTTTATTTGTTTGAAAATTTTCCAATACAGGTCAGGTTTGTCCTCTTTTTGTTTTTTTTTTTTTTTTTTTTTTTTTTTTTCGAGACAGGGTTTCTCTTCATAGCTTTTGGAGCCTGTCCTGGATCTCACTCTGTAGACCAGGCTGGCCTTGAACTCACAGAGGCCTGTCCGCCTCTGCCTCTCAAATGCTGGGACTAAAGGCGTGTGTCACCACCACCCGGCTTCAGGTTTGACTTTTACACTAAAAAGGCTTTGTGATGTGTCTTTGCGATCCTGCATGCACACTAAAGTATTCTTTCACTAACCATCACCTGCAGTCTTCTCTAAAACAGAAAGGACAGCAGGAAACCAAGAAGCAATTCTATCCCCTTTCCATGTGGGCCTCACAAGCTCCTAGTCATCCTCACTAACTACTGATAGTTTTCTTCACTTCCACTGATGCATCCCTCCTCCAGCACCCCAACGCTAACTAATGTCCGCTCACCTAGACTTCCTAATTCTGTATAGGTGCTCCACATTGAGCACAAAAGTCTGTCTATAGCAACAGGAAGTAAAACTTGGGTGTTTTTCACAAATCCTCAAGGGGATCTGTGAGAGACTGGACGTCAAAGAGCTGGTATATATAGTTCAGAGTGGAGAATGTTGATAAGCAGGCTGGGACGAAACAGCTCAGGAATAAAGAAGTGCCCAGTGCAAAGTACAGACCCCAGCATTACACGAACATCTGTACTGAGGGACAGAAGCAATATGCTCACGACAGCTGGCACTCTGACACACACTAGATCAGAGGCACCTAACTACTAAGAACCCTGTGTGTTTACTGCCATGAGATTCCGTAAAATACTGTGGTAAAAGCAGTAAGAATGACCAATTACGCTCAGCTCCTGCAATTACATCTTTAATCATCTATGAGAAAATGCAAAGTATCCAAACATGTCTGCTGCATACCACAACACAGTAACTGTCTCAAAGGAAAGCACATACCTGACAAACTATTGCTACCAGACTTACATATTAACAGACACTCTCAAAAGTAAACAAAAACCTGCCATTTCAAAGAAATAGTACTTCACAGCCAATGATGAAATTCAACAGTTCAGTGTAAAATTTAAACACTGGAAACTATGTATCTATTCTAATAGTTCATCCAGTCTTAAAGTCTCTTATGAGGAAACCTCCAAGGTTAACAAATAGCATTCTTTGATCTATTAACACTTAATCAACTATATAATTCAGCTGAACCATTTTCCAACTGACCAATGTCTATCACCAAGTCACGCCTAGGACTTCTACCTTCATAGATGCTTTTTTTCCTAGAGAAAATAAGCCCTGAAATGGTTATTTATAGTTACAACAGAAGTGGTTGTCAGAGGTTATAATTTGTACCTGATCAAAACTAAATCCCAGGAGACTCAAGAGTCCAAACATACCCAACTGAACCATTGCTTGCCTACCGACAATGAAATTAATTCTGAGACTTTAGTTTCAGAAATACTCAATGGGAGTTTAGTCATAGAAAAATACCTTGATGATTCTACTTACTGGTATGAGTATGCCATTGTGGCTTTGGAGAATGAAGTCTGTTAAATGATAAACGTAGAGTATGGTGGCATATACTTGTAATCCTAGCTACCTGGAAAGCTAAGTCAGAAGATTCAAAGTTCAAGGCTTACTTGGGATACAGGTAAGCTCAAGGCCAGAATGGCTACTTTCTTAGCAAGAATTTATTAAAACAGAAATTAAAAAGGGCTGGAGAAGTATCTCACTAGTAGAGCATTTGCCTAGCATGCAAGTGTAAGGTCCTTTGTTCAGTCCCCAGTACCTGGGGGGGAAGGGGGGGCGAGTAACAAAAGAAAAACCTTGCTAGATGTAATCTACAGTTTTCTTCATGAATAGAAATTCAAATACATTTCTAAATCTCAATGAATTCTTATCTTGAATTTGGAAACTTCATAGAAAACTTCCAGGGCTAGATTTAAGTAGCAAATTTAAAAATAAGCATGGGTTGTTTTTCTCAAATTAGCTTCCTTTATTTGCTGGAACTATTTAACAAGGGGGTGGGAGTGATCTATGACTTAGTTTACAAAAAGAATATCACTCTCTATGGATGCTAGACTCACCTCTTGTCCAGAAATTCTACCTCCAATGAGCTCCTCTACGTTCAAGCCTGTTCTTTTTTTTTTTTTTTTTTTTTTTTTTTTTTTTTTTTTTTTTTTTTCTCGAGACAGGGTTTCTCTGTGTAGCTTTGCGCCTTTTCCTGGAACTCACTTGGTAGCCCAGGCTGGCCTTGAACTCACAGAGATCCGCCTGCCTCTGCCTCCCAAGTGCTGGGATTAAAGGCGTGCACCACCACTGCCCGCTTGCCTGTTCTTATTTTTAATGGGTCCTGCCTCACACCCACACGCAGTATGATACATACAGTATGATGATGCTCCCTGTGGATGCAGAGGTGGCCTAAGCAGCTAGCATTTCAACCTTGTCTTTTTAACTGCTGGGCCTGAATTTTAAGCAATTTAACCAGTAAAGGGGCTTTAGCCAGTCTACAAGTTTTTCCAAACACAGAGTTACCATGTGCTGAGGCATTCCATTCCTAGCAACACACTTTTCTAGGAAAACGAAAGCCTAAGTCCATGCAAAAACCTGAACACAGAAGTGGAGAGCAGTATTGTCCACAATGGTCAAAAGGGCAAACAACTGAAATAGCCAGCTGCCAGTGAGTAGTTCTGAAAACTGGTACTTACGTAGACAAAATGGAATATTATTCGGCCATAAAAGGAATGAAGTACTAATACATTTTACAAAATGGATGAAACTTAAAAACATTAAAAGAGGCCCAGGAGCCTTTAATCCCAGCAGCATCTCTGTGTGTTTGAGGCCAGCTAAGGCTACATAGTGACAACTTGTCTCAAAATGTTTCAAAAGAAAAGAAACTAGTCACAAACACCATATCACATACACTTTCATTTACGTGAAGTGAGCACCAACAGCGAATCCATGGGGACAGAAGGCAGAGTAATGGTTGCCTAGACTAGAGGGAGACAGATGAAGGAAAAAGGCGATGGGGCTTTTGTGGGAGATGTGTCTGGAAATGCTCTAAAATTGACTGTGGCCACGGCTGCAAAACACTGTGAACACACTAAAAATCACTAACACACCAGCAACAGGCAAGCCGTGATTTGCATTTCATAAAGCTGTCATTTTAAAAGGGAAGGTTTGGGCTGGAGAGATGGCTCAGCTGTAAGAGCACTGGCTGCTCTTATAGAAAACTCAGGTTCGATCCCCAGCACCCACAAGGTGGCTCACAACCACCTTAATTCCAGCTCTAGGAGATCTTCCAGCCTCCAAGAGCACCATTTGAGTCTCCTCCCAAAAGCATCATAGTTCCACTTATCCCTTTTGACTTCTTCCAAAATAAATAGCATTTATAATGTGACCTGAAGCCCCTAGGGAATTCCTACTTCCACCTCAAATACCTACAGAACTACTTAGCAAAAACCTTTTACTGGGCTTTCTAGCTTACCTTATACAAACTAGTCTTAATTTAAATAATCAATCAATCATGATAAATCACAAGAATACTGTGAGTTACTCTACAAGGTCAGTATAGGCGACAAAACAGTAGAAGTTGTTTTTTAAAGGAATATACTGTGACATAGAGTAAGCACTTTAAAATGGAACCAGATCCTGGTCATTTTTTTCCCTTAATACAGAAACAGTTTTACCAAAGCAAGGTTTTTTGTTTTGTTTTGTTTTGCTGGCCTAGAATTTGCTATGTAAAACCAGGCTGGCCTCAAACTCAGAAAGACCTGCCTGCTTTTATCAACTGACTGCTGGGATTAAAGACATACACCAGCCACACCTTTTGCCCAGCCAAAAGCAAACTTTAATTGACAGATAACACTGCATATTCTTAGGTACAATACGATGTTTTTAAGTGTACATACACTGGAATGGTTGAACATATTGAATTCACAAATTTTACCTCACAAGGCTATCATATTTGTGCTTAGAGCACAAAACATATGTTCTATTCACCGTTTTTCAATACAATGACCACTAATCTTGCTATGATAGAAGTCTTGAAATGTATTCTAACTATAATTATGTATCTTTACTGGTCCAATTTAAATGTTTACTTTCATTCAGGACACACACACACACACACACACACACATAACCAGTTATTCTGCTAGGCAACTTTGCAAAATAGCAACACTTGAATGAGGTAAATTAGCACATAACATCTCTAAAACCCAAAGTAAAGAAAAAAAATTAAGACTAAAACTACTCACTAGAAAATCCAAGTCTTTGACAATTATTTGAACAGGTCCAGATTTGGGGAGGAAGAGAGGGACTGGTAATATTTCAGAGTAACAGAGAGATGTCAAGGTAAATAATCTTCAATTGGATAAAGGAACAAGACTGCAAAAAAACCACCAGTAAACTGTATGTTCAACGTCGGAAGAGCAAGAAGTTCTACAAAACACTGGAGTGGCTTGTTTATACTGAGCTCCTCGAGTGGAGATGTGTCTTATCTTTGGATTCCTGGTGCCTGGCACAGGCGAGTCAATACACAGTTGCTATACTAGAAAAAAAGAACAATGTATCTTGACAAGAATTCTTCCCCCCAAAGGGGGTTGGGGGTGACTGAAGCTAGAACCAAGTATTAGGCTGCTTTCACCCTTTTCTCTACAACCCTCTACTAGTTAAAGTATCTGTAATCATATAAAGGTACATTTGATTTAAAGGGTTCCAGAGCAGTTTAAAATACATGAATCGGCTATTAGGTATTTATGAAAAAGTTTAAATATGAATAAACTGAGATACAATCAGATTTAAACTTTAAAGAATGCAAAGACAGAGGTAGGCTTAAATTCCCCTTTTCCAAAGACTAACAAGATACAAAAATTTTTAAATAACTATATTTCCCTTATAAAGCCAGTCATGCACTGTAAGTATAATTTTTTTTTTTTCTAAACACATGTCTCACAGACCCAGCGAGATGTTCCTATCAGTTAAAGACCACGAAGTCCCTAGTAGTGAACGCAGCAAGCACCAGGGGGCCTCCCAGGAATAACTTGATACTAAAGGAAAAGGTAAATAAGAGAGTTCCTGGTTAAAAAAAAAAAAAAAAAAAAAAAAAAAAACTTCTGCTTCTTTCTCAGCCTTAAGGCTGCTGGAAAGCTTTACTATCCGGAGCAAATATTCAGAGATTTTTTTTTTTAAAAAAACAAGGAATAGAAACGTTGTACCTCAGTTGAAAAAGTCACCACCCCTCCCCATACAATCCTCTTTGGTAAATTTCCAAACAAACACAGACTGCTTCGCTGTATGTAGTAAACAAAAGCCGCACACACACATTCATTAGGTGTCTGACAAAGATGATTCTTAAATCATTCAAAAAGGCAATTCTTTTTTTTTTTTTACACACTCCCCAAACAATTAGTGACGACGCGAATTTTAGAGTAAAAGGATTTTTTTTTTTTTTACCAAGACCCGCCCTTAACTTTGAATAGTATCCCGCAACAGATCAATACATTTAACTACTGGTCTCTCTTATCAAGCCTTCTCTTTCCTCCTCATGTTCCCACCAACACACAACTAATCAATAAAAAAACATGAGAGCCCGGAACTTCAAGTGCTGGGAAGACTTGTAAATACCTTTTAAGTCCCAGAGGCTGCTACAATAGGCATTTACTAAGTTTGTGCAGAAATTTAAACTCGGCTCAAACGTGTTATAATTTTAAGCCCTCCATTATCAATCCCTTCAGCCCCCGTGTATTCGGGCGTTTCGTATTCCTAACGGACATCTCTCAACCCGATCCAAGATTTTTACTATTTTTGTACGCCAGATAAGAAATGGCAAACTATTCATCCTATCCTCCCCTTAAGATGTTCTGGAGCATCCAGAAAAACAAAAATGCAAACGATCCAAGAGCCTTCCTGGGAAGGGTTTTTATTTTTTGGGGGGGTGGGGGGGCGGTGGTGTAAAATTCACAACCGGAACGACGATCGGAGGCAGCCAAGGGCAACGCACAAAGAGAACAGAGAAGAAACACACATTCCACGGACACACAATGCCCAGCGGCAGGCACCGTCGCCCCTTCTCTCGGAAGGGGTGAGCGGAGGCCGCCGGCCCAGCGGTCCAGCCGGGCCCGCCGCCTCCAGCCGAGACGGCACCCGCCGAGGGTCCCCGGGCCGAGGCCCGGCCTCCCCGCTGGCTGGCTGGCTGGCCGGCCCGCTCGCCCGCCCGCCCTCCCGCGCTCCGGGGCTTCCTGGACCACCGAGCCCGCCCGCCTGCTCGCCCGCTCGCCCGCCCGCCCTGCCCTCTCCCCCGGGCTCGGCTCGAGCGGGAAAGGGCCCCGCGGCCCGCCCGGCGCCGCACTCACCCTCCAGCAGGCGGGTGATGAGGCTGTCCACGTTCAGCTCCCCGTCCGCCATCTTGTCGGCACCAGACTCTTCCTCCCGCAGCGGGAACAAGGGCTCCTCGGCGGAGGCGGCGGCGGCGGCGGCGGCGGCAGGGGCGGCGGGAGAGGCGGAGGCAGCGGCGGCGGCAGGGGCGGCGGCGGCTCGGCGTTCTCACCTACGAGTCACGCGGCGTTTCGACCCCGGCTCCAACTCCCCCCTTTGGGCGCGCGCGCGCGCGCGGGCCCTCCTTCTCACCCCCCCCCTCCCGCCCCCTCCCCGCCGAGCAGCGAGAGCGCGCGCGCGAGCGCACGCACACACCCCACACACGCACGCGCGCGCACTCACGCGCGCGCCCGGCGGAAACCCCACTGGAAAAATAAATAATAAATAAATAAAACGAGCTGGAGCGGAGAAGTTGGGGGGGGTGGGGGCGCCCCACGAACCGGGCGGGCCGCGTCAGACCCCAGCCGCCACCACCGCCTCCTCCTCCTCCTCCTCCTCCTCGGCGCCGCCCAGCTCCGCAGAGCTCGCCAGCGCCGCGGAGAGCCCCGCCCCCAGCGTCACTCCCTCCCCCCGCCGCCCAGCCGCGCAGAGCCGTGCGCACGCGCGCGCCACCTTCACCCCGCCCCTCTCTCCCGCGGCGCCGGCTCCTCCGTCCTCCCGGTCCCTCCTCCCCCCGGTCTTCGTCCCCCGTCCCCGCCCCGCCCTCGCCTCCGCCGCAGCTAACGCGCAGGTGCGGCTCCCTCCCGCTCCGATCCCGGGGAGGAGGGGGCGGGGAGGGGGGGGGCACTGCGCCGCATTGTGGCGGGCTGCGCAGGCGCAGGGCGGAGCCAACCTGGCTGCGCAGAGCCACCGCGGAGCCCGCGTAGGCACGAATGACCTTCCTCGCTGACTCTTGCTACATACACCTAGGGGCCTGGAGTTTCCGCAGAGTTAGCGATTGCGGCCCTCCCGCCTTGCCTTTTGCTTTTCTTGGTTCGGGTTCACGGCTTTTGCCAACAGTGCTTCATGGTTCCGCTGAGCTGGGAACGTGTGCCGTAGTTACTCGTGCTGGAAGCAGGAGACTTCTCTGCTGAAAAATACTGACATTGCAAATAAGGGGTTATTATCGTTTTACCAGTGTGGCTGATTCTCCAGGGGGCCCTGGATGAAACAAGCATCAAAGTGGGCCCCAGTCATCAGTAATAAGGTTTTACACGCTCCCGGTTTCTGCCTCTGTAACCCTTTATCATACCTTACATCTCCATACACTGTAGATCTCACTTTTCTATAGTGCTTTTCTATTCGTTGCTCTATTATATTGCTTAATCTTCTTATGAAGATTAATAATCCTGTGATAATTTAAACATTTTTCTCCTGCACTCGATTCCTAGAGGATAACATCGTTTGTTGGGCATGAGACACCTGTAATCCCTGCACTTGGGAGATGTAGGCAGATGCCGCAGCTCAAGGTCATCGTCAACTACATAACAGGACTAGCAGCTTGTACTACAGGAGTTCCTGTCTCAAGACACCAAACACACCACGTTTGATCTTTGTGGCTGCACCACCCACCAAGTATCTGGTTCATACAAGACAGGGAGAAATAGAAACTCGGGGACTTGGAAAGGTTCGTTGTTCACCTTTCCTTCCAACACCTAAATTGCCACCAAAGGACAGTAGGAAGAATAGCCACGGAAAAGATATAGGCAAAGATTTTACCTATTCCCAAACCGGTGCTTTTCTAGAAATCAAACTTCATGAGGCTGAGAGCACACGGCTGGGCATGCTTTTCTCGCTCACATGCCACTAATAGCTAACACTTACTGAGATCACGTATCCTGGCACTAATTTAGATGTCATGCAGCAGCATCTCATTTAATCCTTACAGCAAGCCCTAGGTGGCAGGTTACCATTATTACATCTACTTGTGGATAAGACTATCTGGGACACTAAATGGGTTAGTTGCCTCACTCCAAACAAACGTGAGAACTGGGATTCAAACCCAGGAATCCAGTTCTAGAATGTGTACCAAATTGCAATGCTCTTTCTCAAAGGTGCATATGCTTTGACACGAACTTGGAGAGCAGAAACTAAGGTGTGTGTGTGTGTGTGTTGTTTTGGAAAAAAAAACAGTATGTAATCAAGTACTTTACATGTCCAGATGAATGCTAGAATTTCCTAAAACACCCCTTAGTTATTTCTCTTAGAACTCAGCCTGTATATTGATGGCTAATGTAGACTACACAGACTCTGGAGTAATCTGTGAAAACTAGCAGTTTGCTTTGGGGATTTTTAGAGGTTAAGAGATGGCTCGTTTTCACTATATTTTGTTCAAGTCCACTTTATTTATACCCAACTCTATTCCAGAAGGAAAGATTTACATTAACTTAAATAAATGCTTACAGTTGGGGTAAATTTAAACAGATACAGGGGCTGGAGAGATGGTTCAGAGGTGACGAGCACTGGGCTGCTTTTGCAGAGCATGTGGGTTCTTAGCACCCACACGATGACTCACAACCACCTATAAACTTCAGTTGTGAATGAAAACAAGAAATAAAAAAAGGAAAGAACATGACTGCTCCTAGGTATGGTGGAGGAGAAAGTTTATTGTAGATAAAAGGGAGAGCATAGTCAGAGGCAGAGACATTTGGGAGAGTCCAGAGTGGACATGACACTGAATATAGTGAGGAGATGGGGTGGGGTGGGGTGGGGGCATGGATGACACACACCAAGTGCAGCATCCAAGAGGTCAAAAAAAAAAAAAAAAGGCAGGTAACCAACCAAAATGGCTGGACTATACGGGGAAGGGCAGCCTAGCTGCTGGACTGGAGAAGTTTAGGGTAGGAGGTGGCGTATGCCTGTCACCCTGTATGGTAGGGACTGAGGGATGCTGAGAGAAAGAACCTGGTGGACAGCATCCCCTTTGATAGGTTAAATAGGTACCTCAGCCTTTTGTCCCCAGTTTGAGACCTAACAAGTCCCAGGGCATCTGATGCCCACTCTGGCTTCTATGGGCACTGTCCATAGATAGTTCATAAACATACATGAAGACAAAACACTCATACACATAAAAATATTTTTCCTCGAGATAGGGTTTCTCTGAGTAGCCCTGGTTGTCCTGGAACTCACTCTGCAGACCTTGCTGGCCTCGAACCCAGAGATCCACCTGCCTCTACCTCCCAAGTGCTGGGATTAAAGGCGTGCTCTGCCACCAATGTCTGACTAAAAATATCATTTTAGAAGTACAGAAGAAAATAAAACAAAAGGAAACCAAGAGTGGGGAAGATTAGATTAAATGAGCAATTTTATTTGCAAAATGCCTGGCGTTAGATCTTATTGATTTGTTAAAGACAGACCACAAAACTGACTCTGCTTTTTAGAAACCAGAGAAGAGGTCAGTAACAGATGGAGGTAGATATTATGTCACTTTCTATAATAAGTCTTTCTCTGTACCAAATAACAACACAGAGACTTCTTATTAATTATGAAAGCTAGGCTTGTTTCTATTTAGCTCTTATAACAAATTAACCTATTTATATTAATCTACATTTTGCCTCATGGCTTTTTACCTCTTCTTCATCATGTACCTCCTGTTTCTTCTCTGTGTCCTCTGGCATCTCTCCTGTGCCTAGATTCACCTCCTCTCCTTCTCTCTCTGCCCAGAAGTCCTGCCTAACCCCTTCCTGCCTATTAAACCATTCAGAAAGTGCCCTAACAAAGAAAATCTCTACAGTGTACAAAAAAATTATTCTGGCCGGGCGGTGGTGGTGGTGCACGCCTTTAATCCCAGCACTCAGGAGGCAGAGCCAGGTGAATCTCTGAGTTTGAGACCAACCTTTTCCAGGACAGTCAGGCCTACCTAGAGAAACCCTCTCTTGGAGAAAAAAAATGTAAGAATTTAGCTGGGCAGTGGTGGTGAGCACCTTTAATCCCTGCACTTGGGAGGCAGAGGCAGGCAGATCTCTGAGTTTGAGGCCAGCCTTTGGTCTGCTGTGTTCTAGGACAGTAACAACAGTAACACAGAGGAGGTCTGTCTCAAAAAAAAAATACCAGAAAAAACAACCCCCCCAAAAAAGTAATAATTCAGAATTCTCCAGTCTTTTTTTCCTTAAGATTTAGTTTAGATTTTATTTCACTGCACATATGAGAAAATAATCAGCATGGCAAAGCCACTGGTTTCCCAAGGAGGTGTGTTGGTTTGAATGAGAATGCCCCCATAGGTTCAGATGTTTGAATACTTGGTCCTCAGGTGGTGGAACTGTTTGAGAAGGATTAGGAGGTGTGGCCTTGTTGGAGGAGGCGTGTCACTGGAGTGGGCTTTGAGGTTCCAGAAGGCTCTTGCCATTTGCTATTCCCAGCCTCTCTGTCTGCTCTGCCTTCTGGTTAAGATGTGAGCTCTCAGCTTCTGCTTCAGTGCCAGGCCTGTCTGATGCGTGTTTTCCACCACGATGATCATGGACTCTAACCCTCTGAAACAGTAAGCCCCAAATTAAAGATTTTTCTTTTATAAGTTGTCTTGGTCATGGTGTCTTATCAGAGCAATAGGAAAGTAACTCAAGCCGGGTGTGGGTGTGGTGACTCACACACCTTTAATAACAGCACTGGGAAGATCTACACAGTGAGTTCCAAGACAGCCAGAGCTCAATAATGAGACCTTGTCTCAAAAAACAAACAAAAACTGAAAGAAAGAAAAGGAAACTAGGCGTAATCCGTGTCCTCAGTCATTTTAGACACTTCCCATTTTTTAATATTTATACACACATATGTACTTTTATTATATGCACACTATCCTCCCTTAGTCCAAAATAATTAAAGCACAAGTGTCTCCTTGACCTTGGGCAAAGACTTCTCATTTATCCTGGCCCCCAACAGGGACACACACACACACACACACACACACACACACACACACACACACACAGAGAGAGAGTAGAGCTCCCCCCCATTTTGACCCTTCAAGATAAACTGAATAGAAAACAAATCCCTAATGACTGAAGGGTTAATTAGCCATAGAAAACTGTTAATAGAGGGCAATTAAGGTTAGAAGAACAGTCACATCAATGGTGACTGTCTCAATTGGTTGAAGAGTTGAGTCTGTGGCCATTCCTTTTATCATGTAAAGAGATTACGGGGCAGTATGTATTTAGGTCAGGGTTAGTTTGTTACAACAGGCTCTGTGGTCTACATCTGTAAAAATGTTTCTCTTTCAAACAGGACACCAAGAGCTCACTAATAGCTACTTGTTGCTGAGGGAAAATATACTAAGTGAAAGTTTGTTTCAAAGGAAACACTTGAAATGTTTTCTCACTAATACAAGTTGGCCTCTTAGGACCAAAACTGTTCTGCTCGCCTTTTCAGTTACCTGAATAGTTTCTGAAATGTCTCTTTCAACTGACTCTGGTAAATAAAATAAATCTCTGACCTCTGTCTTCTTTCCTTCCTTCCTTTCCACTCCCTCCCTGCCGCTCTCTTTCTCCTTTTGGCGTTGTTGGGGGTGGAACACAGAACCTCACGCACACTAAGCAAGTGCTCTGCCATGGAGCAGACATATCCCTAGCCCAAGATGAGTTTTATAAAATGTCATGAAATCAATAGATCTTCTGTAAGAACACATAAAAATGAACAGCTTATATCTCCTAAAACTAAAACCAATGCATCTGTGACTGTGATAAATATTCACTACAGTTAGACTTATCACCAATGGATCCTTTTAGGTAGGAGATACTGATTAAACATAGCATTTATGAATTATTATTTACACCTTAATTTTAGGTAGGTCCAGTTCACTGCATCTGTTCTTTTTAAAAAGTTGTATGATTATTGTGTGTGAGAGCCTGTGTGTGCATGGAGACATGTAGAGAACAACTTTGTGGAGTTGATTCTGTCTTGTACCTTTACATGGGTTCCAGGGATTGGAACAGCAAGCACCTTTACAAAGTGAGCCATTTCACGCCCAACATATATGTTCTTAATTGAAATACCCTGTGGTCCTTATTATTCCCAGAATTTTTTGGGGGGTGGCATTTAAGACAGGGTTTCTCGGCCGGGCGTTGGTGGCGCACGCCTTTAATCCCAGCACTCGGGAGGCAGAGCCAGGTGGATCTCTGTGAGTTCGAGGCCAGCCTGGGCTACCAAGTGAGCTCCAGGAAAGGCGCAAAGCTACACAGAGAAACCCTGTCTTGAAAAACCAAAAAAAAAAAAAAAAAAAAAAAAAAAAAAGACAGGGTTTCTCTGTGTAGCCCTGACTGTCCTGGAACTTCTTTGTAAACCAGGTTGTCCTCGAACTCACAGAGATCTGCCTGTCTCTACCTCCCAAGTGCTGGGATTAAAGGTGTGTGCCACTCCCCCTCGGGGCCCCCCTCCGTCCCCCCCCCCCCCGCCCCCCCCCCCGCCGCCGCCACACACATCGATATTTACAGAAATCTTACAATGAACAGACTTCTAAAGTGAAATGCAAAGCTGAGTATCAAGAAACTGTGTTTGATTTTGCACTAAAGGAGGTACTTTGGGAAGGTCATTGACCATGTGGGAAAATGGCCACAGAACAAGTTGGGTTGCAGGAAAAGAATCAGATCAAAGGTGGAAGACCAGAGTAACTGGACAATGTTAGCCAAATCCATCTTCTGACTTTGGGTGTAATTAACTACAAAAGATTTCCATTACTAAAATATTCTTCATGGTATCCTCTACCCCTGGCAAGTCTTTGATTCTAAGACACACAGATGAAGCACACACATATAATATAACAGTGTACAAAATGTCCCCAACTTAGGAACTGGCTCTACTCCAAAAGGTCAATTGCTCTGGAATACAGACTCTATTTTCCCATAGAGACCATGGTACAAAGGGTGCATTTCCAGATTGGTCTGCACAACCTATCTGAGCCTTAGTGGGAACTATAGGAAAGTATCTATAGCAGTGTGGACTTCAATTACCGGTCTTTGAAACATCAATGGAAAACATTCCCCAAGAATTCTAATTTGGCACAGCAGAAAACACCTCTCAGGGGTACTGTGCAGCAATCTTTTTGTACACTGTGAATATTTGTTGCTTCCACTGGTTTAATAAAAGGATAAATGGCCACGAATAGTTAGTTTATGTGGGACTTGTAGACAAAAAGAGAGCATGGGGATGAAGAAGGGCAGAGTCACCAGCCAGATGTAGAGCAGGCAGGAGATGAACATGACAGGCTGAAAAAAGGTACAGCCACGTGCTAGAGCGTAGATTTAAAAAAAAAATGGGTTAATGAGTTAGTAACAAGCCTAAGCTATTGGCTGAGCATTAATAAGAAGTCTCTGTGTGGTTATTTGGGGAGCTGATGATTCCAACAAAAAACTCCACCTACACAGGGGTTTTTACTGCCCTGAGTAATAAGCATGAAGGAAATTCTCTTCTATCAGATGGTCCTGGCCCAAAGCTTGGCCTCATAGACTGGAAAGGCAGGGTGGGCTCAGTGTAGCCATGGTGTCTGGGGGTTTGCTAAGAAGAAGTTGGCCTCTTAACCAAAGGATAGGGATGGAAGGACAAAAGGAAAACAGGAAGTGGACAGACTGTGCTAGGAACTTAAAAAAAAGGCACAATTACTTTTAACTAGAAGTTGAGATCTATAAAAGTTGATCTTGTTGACGTAATCCTGAAGCTGGAACCTGCATCTGGACCTTGCTGTTTCTACTCCTCTCTGTCACTCCCAGATTTTTTCTTGAGAGATACCATGCTATGCAAGAAAGTCCTCTTTTCTGCCTCTCTCCTTCCTACTCTGACATCTTAGAACCTGGCATCCCCTGCCGACCCACATTCTTTATTTTATTTTTGAGGGCAACCATAACAGCGATGACCACACTTTCCTGTTGTGTCCCCAAGTGTTTAACTGTGCCAGCAGCCCAGAGGATGACATCTTGCTTGCTCACAAGAGGTTGCTCTCCCGCTGCAAGCTTACACAGACCATCTAGAGAATACGATGAGCCACCTCAAACTCAGCAACCTCAAACTCTAGGACCTAGGTCAGACCTCATAGTGATGCTCTGTGTCCCTGTGCCTATACCCTAGATAATAGCTTTTTTTTTTTTTCAGAAACCCCTATGACTGGAGACGACACGTGCTGTTGTTTTGTCATTTAAACAAGGCCTCCTATAGTTCAAACTGTCTTTAAACTTTGCTAAACAGCCAAGGACGATGGTGAACTTCAAGCCTCTACCTTTGGAGTACCAGGATTGCAGGCATGCACCACCACGCCCAGTTTTATGGAGTGCTGGGAACTGTAAGGGGTGAGCACTCAACCCTTGGAGACACACCCCAGGGACACAGGCTGAGAATGTAAGCTGAGAATGCTTACAGTAGCTATGGGCAGGAAGGCTAAGAGGCTTTAACTAGCCTCTAACTGCCTAGGGCTAGTTAGGTAGCAGCTCTGGAGTCTGCAGGGAGAAGAAGAGAAGTGTAGGGCTAGGGCAGTGGATGCGGACAGCTGTGTTGGTAGGCTGAGGCTCACATCGGGAAGGAAGCAGGCAATTTGGGTGGTAGAGGAAGTCTTCTAGGAAGTGAACCATGGAGAGTGATTCCTAGCTCCTACTAGGGCAAGGACAGGGAGCCTCCTGCCGTTTCATGTAGCGCCCTGGTAAGATCAACATTATATTCCTGTAAAAGAAAAAAAAACCCAGAAACAAACAAACAAACAAATAAACAAACAAAAAAAAACCAGAAACAAAAAACCTTTATCTTGTGATGGGATGTACCTTTAGTCACAGGCAGAGGCAGGAGGATCTCTGTGAGTTCCAGGACAGCTTGGTCTAAAGAGTGAGTTCCAGGACAGCCAGGGCTGTTACACAGAGAAACCTGTCTTGGGGAAAAAAAAAAGGAAGGAAAGAGAGGGGGAGAGAGAGAAAAAAAGAGAGAGGAAGGAACGAAAGAAGGGAGAGAGAGAGAGAGAGAGAGAGAGAGAGAGAGAGAGAGAGAGAAACCTTTATCTTATTCAAGTACAGCATGACTGTTTCTGGAGATGTGGGCTGGTTCCTAAGCTTTTTTAGAGTTCCAATGAATTTTAAAGAGGTCAGGAGGTCAGAGAGGTCATGAAAAGCCTTCAGAGCACCAATGCTGGAAAAGGATTTGACCAGGGTTTTAAAGCATTGGGAAATTTACATCAGTGGCTTGCAGTTCAAGTGGCTGGTGTGTTGTCGTAGAATCACTTTGGGGAGCCAGCTATTGGTGGTCCACATCTGTAACCCCAGCATTTGGGAGGCAGAATCAGGTGGATCTTGGGTTCAAGGCCAGCAGGCCTATGATGTGGGTTCAAAGCCAGACTGCAAAGTGAGACCTTGTCTCAACACAAAGAGTTACTCAGGGAATGTTTTCCTAAATAGTGTTATATTTTGAAACATTGCCCCTGGAAATCCCCTCACAGCACTGTCCACTCCCTCCCCCACTTTTCACTGATGGAGATCTCAAAAACCAAACAAAAGGACACACAGCAGAACTTGTTAAAGAGATTCATTCTGGTCAGGAGATGGAGACGGAGATGGAGAAGGGAGGATTCTTCACGGCCCCAGGTAAAGTTTACAGAGGAAAGGGGAGGTTGGAACCTCCCGAGCAGACTGTGTTGTATACGATGGGATAATTAAGAAGGCCAGCCTGGAGGACCTGGAGTGTGAGGCAGGAGAGTGGAAACTCGATGCTATTTGACACAAGAAATGATCTGCGCTTCGTTCATTTAATATGTAGTTATTGGGTATCTCCGCTGTGCTGCGGATAAAGCCGAGCCCCGGTCCTTCCCTTCATCGGGCTTCTGTGCTGGCAGGAGAGGGAGAAGATCAATTCATCCTCTTCAGCACTCGCACTGTTCCAACCTGCTTTTCCTCCCCCATCCTCCAACTCCCACTTCACCAGACGAGCACGATTGCACCACTCACCAGTTTACATCCTTCAGCCGTTGCACTTTGTCCTCAGGATAACATCTAAACACCTAGCTGGGTGTACGAGGCCTTGCCCAATCCAAGGTGTGTCTTTTGCCTTTTCTGCATCTTCGTCCTCCCTGATCCGGCCCCGCCCTCTGTTCCTTACCCCTGCCAAACCCACAGTTTTATGCTTCATGCTCCCGTGGTACTTTGTACCTATTGCCACTTCTTTCCCCATAATTCCTAATAAAAAGTGAATGAGACAGTAGGTGTGGGAGTCCGGGCCAGGAGCTTTGGAGCCATGTGACCTCCAACCAAATCCCAGAGCTGTCCCTTAACAACTGGGCCAGATGATGAGCAGAGAAACAACCTACGGTGCTTCCCTGTGCTGGAATGCTCTGTTTATTATTAAGGTTATTTCCCTATCAGGTTTCACGGAACATTAGTCATAATGCCCACCTCTCAGGGTTATGTATGAAGACTGAATCCTTTCCAACCTGGACATATATTAAGCCCTAAAGGAATGTCTATACATTTCATGTTATCTCCCTGAGTCCAAATTTAAGGAAAAATGAGATCTCTCGGTCTTGGTCTCGGTCTCGGTCTCGGTCTCGGTCTCGGTCTCGGTCTCGGTCTCGGTCTCGGTCTCGGTCTCGGTCTCGGTCTCGGTCTCGGTCTCTGTCTCTCTCTCTCTCTCTCTCTCTCTCTCTCTCTCTCTCTCTCTCTCTCTCGCGTGTGTGTGTGTGTGTGTGTGTGTGTGTGTGTGTTTGTGTGTGTGTGTGTGTGTGTGTATCTTTCTCTCTTTCTCTCTGTCCCTCCTTTTTTTTTTTTAATCCCTTTCCTTAGACAAGCATGTTGGTACATGCCTGCAATCTTAGCACTGGGGAGGCTGAGGTAGGAGAAGTGTGAGTTTGGGGCTAGCCTAGGCTACATAGTGAGAATCTATCTTAAACAAACAAAATTCATTTTCTTTTGATAGTACACACTTGAATGTTTATTGAATGGAGGCATAGATGAATTTTCTTTTCTTTCTTTCTTTCTTTTTTTCTTTTCTTTTCTTTTCTTTTTTTTTTTTTTTGAGACAGAGTTTTTTTGTGTAGCTTTGGAGCCTGTCCTGGAACTCACTGGGTAGACCAGGCTGGCCTTGAACTCACAGAGATCTGCCTGCCTCTGTCTCCCAAGTACTGGGATTAAAGGCGTGCACCACCACCACCTGGCATAAATTTTCTATTGAAGACTTCATTTTCCTGTTTAGCTGTTACTTTATTCTTTTATTTCAACATCTGGACAAACAATAAATATGTCCAAATTTTGTAAACTGTTTCTTTTCATCTACATTATCCCCCCGCCCCACTCCCTGTAGTCCTGGAACTACCTCTATAGACCAGGCTGGCCTCTAACTCACAGAGATCTGACTGCCTCTGCTTCTCTAGTGCTGGGATTAAAGATGTGCGCCACTACCACCCAGCTCTACATTATTTCGTTAGAATAACTGTTATTGTGTGTGTTTGCATTGCTGAGGTAGGGTCTTATTAGGCCAGACTGACCTGGAATTCTTGATTCTCCTGCCTTTCAAATGTTGGGATTATCGGCATGACCTAGCATACCTGGCTAGGAATCACTATTTAACAACAGAAGTAATTTCATAGCTCCTTTGGACATATTCATAGATTGCTCCCCAGGAAACTTCACCCAACGACAACTTCCATGCTCAATTCTAAGAAACTACCTGTAAAATGGTGGGTTTTTTTTTTTTTGTGTGTGTGTGTGTGTGTGTGTGCGTAGCTGAATACTTCACAACCATGAAAGTATTATTGGCATTTTAACCATTTCTATTTCTTTTTTGCTAGTAAATATATATATATATATATATATATATTGACAGGCTGACAGCGTATTAATTTCCTATTTTAATGAGCTTTACTGTACTTTTAACTTATGAACTTCTTGTTCACTTCTGATTACTTAAGGAAGATAACTGGGTATTGACTATTCATGTTTAAATCTATATATTTGTGTCAGTTTCCATATTTTGGACAGTGTGTTATTTTTCTTAATACTGCCACAGAATGTCTAATAAAAACAATTAAAGAAGGAAGGTTGCTTTTTGCTCACAGTTCAGGGTGCAGCCCACCATGATAGAGAAGCCACAATGGCGGGACCTTGAGGCCACTGTTCACATCACATCTGCAATCAGGATACAGAGGGAGATGAATACTGGTGCTCAATTTTTTTTCTCCTTTTTGTTCAGCCCAGGGCCTGGTCCATGGGATAGTACCATCTTCATTTAGGGTAGGTCTTCCTCTCTTAATTGACTTAATCTAGATAACCTCCCCCAGGAATGCCCAGAGGCCTGTCTCCTAGGTGACTGTAGGGTCTGTCAAGTTGACAATCAATGTTAACCATCACAGATGGGAAGCTCCTATTGCTTGTGCTTAGCATATATAATTTCCTTCACCCTGTTTTCCTTATATATGTACTGGTTGTTTTCATCCATCTGTTTTGACCCCATGAACTTAGTGAAATAGTGAAATGTTCAAAGTTGAAGGGATTTTAATGTCAGGACCCTCATTTACTTGTTTACTTTTAGAGGTGCTGGGGATTGAACCCAGAGTCCTAGGCATACTTTTTACCTTTGAGCTACATCCCCAGCCCTTTTTTGGCTTGTTTGTTTTGTTTTGTTTGTTTTGATATGGGGATTCATTATGCAGGTCCGGTTGGCTTTGAACTCACCGTATAGTCTAGGCTAGCCTGCTACTGGCAGCCTAGGTTAGCCTGTCTCTTGTCTCTGCTCCTCCTCTGTGATGGGATCACAGGTGTGCACCATCATAGTTGGCTTCTTATTCTATGTATAGACGAGATAATCAGGAGTCTGAGAAAATGCCACAACATCTTGATTTTTAATAGTAGTTAGAAACAAAATTTCTCTCATGCCTGTGTGGTCAGAAGGTTTCCTGGTCCCGCCAAGCCCTCACAGTTCTGTGGCTCGGTTACAAAATAATCACTCAGAAGCTTATATTAATTATAACTGCTTGGCCGCTCAGGCTTATTACTGACTAGCTCTTACACTTAAATTAACCCATAATTCTTATTTATGTTTAGTCACATGGCTTGATACCTTTTCTCAGTTCTGCCTTGTCATCTTGCTTCTTCTGTGTCTGTTTAGTGGCTCCTGACTCTGCCCTTCCTCTTCTTGTCTCTCTGCTGTATTTCCCGCCTGGCAATAACCTGACTCTCCATAGGCCAGACCAGCTTCTTTATTAACCAGTCATAGCAACACATATTCACAGAGTACAGAAAGACATCCCACAGCATACCTGGATTGAGTGGAATGTTTTTTTTAGCCTTTTGCTTTTAGGAATCTTGAATTTCCTGTATAGAATAGAATTTGTCGGAGTCACAAAAATGTATAATGTGTTTGGTCAGAAAATGAGGAAAAAAAACCCACATGCTTAATATAACAACATATTCTGTAGACCAAGAATTCTCTCTCTCTCTCTCTCTCTCTCTCTCTCTCTCTGGTGACTGGGTGGGTGGGAGGTCTTATCTTTACTCCTCAGAAGTCTCTTCTGGTGGGGGTTGGTGAGATGGCTCAGTTGCAAAGTGTGACCTGCACCGGCATAAGGTCTTGAGTTGGGGGTCTCCATCACCCACATGAAAATGTAGGCACAGTGGCATGTATCCAGTGCTGGGCTAAAGGGCGAGAGGTGGATGGAGCCCTTGGAGCTCATTGGCCAGCCAGCCTAACCAAATGGGTGAGCTTCAGATTCAGTGACAGAGCCTGTCCCAAAACTGCAGTGGAGAGCCACTGAAGAAGAAAGCTGAGTCCAACCTTTGGCCTTCACACCCATGTGCACACATGAACTTGTGTACTACATGTACACATGCAAGCGCTTACGTGAACACATACATATACACAATTTTTTTAAGTCTCTTTTAGGGTTGGGCATGTAGCTCAGTCACAGAGTACTTGCCTAGCATGTACAAGGCCCTGGATTCTAGCTCCGGCACTACACACATGTGTGCACATCCATGTGCACAGACACATCCTTCTACACAGCTGTGCTTTTTCTCCAAGATAATTTATAATGTGGACTATCTCCAAATTTGTCATAAGAACAAAATATTCGAAATAAATGCCCAATGCTTAGGGATGAAGTTAATTTATGGTATTCCCAAATAGTAGTTACCATGAGTTCATTAAATGTCATGTTCTAGGAGAATGTTTAATGACATAGTTACACATACATTAACACTATAAAGTGAGAAAAGTAGACTATGGTTAAAGACCCAAGAAATGGAGTTATATATCACATTCAGCACAACTGGAAAACACAGGATCAAGAAGTCCATCTGGATTGGGTGTGGTGGTGTGCTCCTTTAATTCCAGCACTTGGGAGGCAGAGGCAGGTGGATCTCTGTGAGTTCGAAGCTAGCCTGGTCTATACAAGGAGTTCTAGCATAGCACTTGGGAGGTGGAGACAGGAAAATCATGAAGATCATTCTCTCCTGCATAGTAAGTTGGGAGCCTGGACTATGTGAGATGTTCTTTTAAAAACAAAACAAAGGTAAATAAACAAAAGAAAAATCTACCTTCTCAAAATTTATCTACAGATTTAATATACTTCTTTTAAATATATTTTAGAGTTTAATTACTTTTTAAAGGGTTTATCATATTTTAATTATGTGTATGTGTGTGCATCTCCATGTGGCTTTGTATATGTATGAGGGGCAGGTTCCTTTGCAGTCCAGAAGAGATTGTCAGATGTCCTAGAGCTGGAGTGACTGGTGGATGTGAGCTGCCTAATATGGGTGCTGGGAACCGAACTTGGGTCCTTGACAAGAGTAGTATGTGCTCTTAACCACTGAGCCACCTCTCCAGCCTTGATTCAATATCCATCTAATGAAACTTCTTCTTTTTTTTTTTTAAACATTTATTTATTTATTTTATATACAGCATGTATGACTACAGGTCAGAAGAGGACACCAGATCTCATTACAGATGGTTATGAGCCACCATGTGGTTGCTGGGAATTGAACTCAGGACCTCTGGAAGAGCAGTCAGTGCTCTTAACCTCTGAGCCATCTCTCCAGCCCCCTAATGAAACTTCTACGTAACCTTTTTGTTGTTGTTTGAAAGGTGGTCAAAACTGACAAGTTGACACTGAAATGTATGAGAAAATGTAAAAGATCTAAAATACACAAGACAATCTTGAAGAGAAAGATCAAAGCCAGCAGATTATACTCTCAGGTTAAAGGAGTTAATACAAGATGATGAGAGCGTGATATTGGCTGGGGAATAGACAAATTGGTAGGAGAGAGTTTAGAGTCTAGATACAGTATCACACAAACATACACAATGGAGGAAAAGCTGGATGGTCATGTGTGGTACAGAATAGCAAACCTAGGGTCTCATACATGTTAAGCAAGTACTCCACTACTGAGCTATATCCCCAGTCCTGGAGAGTCTTTTAAATCAACAATTCTGTCTTGGAGATTTTGGACATATGTATCTTTTACTTATTTTTATTTCATGTTCATTGGTGTTTTGCCTGCGTGTATGTCTGTATGAGGTTGTCAGATCCCTTGAAACTGGAGTTACAGACAGCTGTGAGCTGCCGTGTGGGTGCTGGGAATTGAACCCGGGTCCTCTGGAAGAGAAGGCAGTGCTCTTAACCGCTGAGCCATCTCTCCAGTCCCTTGTATTCCTTTCTTTCTCCCTTCCTTCCTTCCTTCCTTCCTTCCTTCCTTCCTTCCTTCCTTCCTTCCTTCCTTCCCTTCTTCCTTCCTTCTGTCTTTTGAGAGAAGTTCTCACTCTGTAGCCAAGGCTGTCCTCGAACCCCCCCACAAGGATTCTCCAGCCTAGCCTCCCACGTGCTAGGATGAACAACAAGCATGAGCCAGCACTCCTGGCCTCAATCAGTGATGTTCTCACATGATCTCATCTTCTTACAAAAAGAGTTCTGAGCTCTGCTTCACAGCCTATGAAAACTCACTTGAAGTGGATTAGGGTCCTAAATGACAAAAGCATAGCTTGTGGTTAATAAATCAGAGAATATATTCATTATATATATATATATATATATATATATATATATATATATGCAGGAGGAGCTTAGGCGAGGATTAAAGGCATGTGCCCCATGCCCGGCTTTTCTTTATTTTTTTAAATTAAAATATAATTATATTGTTTTCCCCTCCCTTTCCCTCCCTTCAACCCCTCCCACATACCCTGCCTTGCTCTGTCTTAAATTCATGGCTTCTATCTCTTTAATTGTTATATATATTATAGTATAAATTATATTAGTATACAAATATACAACCTGCTGAATCTGTATAATGTTATATATATATATATATATATATATATATATATGACTTCAGGATATATATATGATTTCAGGTCTGGCCACTTGGTATTGGATAACCACGTGGAGAGCTCCTCCTGCATATATATATATATATATATATATATATATATATATATATATACACACACACACACATACATACACACACATATACATACACACACATATACATCTCACAACTTAATTCCTAAAATAAGTGAGAAAATAAAAGACAGACAGAGATTTCATAGAAGATTCTAAATATTTATCAAGTATCTAAGAAGGTACACAATGCACATTAGGGGATGTACTGAAAACCACAATGTGGCTAGTATTAAAAGACAGATACTATCAAGTGTTCGGGAAGATACAGGCCCACTAGAACTCTGCACATTGACGGTGAGAATGTAAAATGGTATGGCTACTTCAGAATATCGGTGTGACTTTGAAAGCCACATGTGAACCTAGCTCTACAATGTATTAAGAAGAAATAAGTGCATATAACCACTAGAAGACATGCCCTAAAATGTTCACTTTCAAGTTGACTTGTAATAACCCCCAAATTGGAAACAAGCAAAGTGCCACACAGCAAGAATCGATAAACAAAACCACAGCAAGTGAGTAAGGTCGACTTCTACACAGTAAAACCAAACCCTATCTACATGTAACAACACAGAAGAATGTCACACAGATGTAAAAATGATAAGTTGCATTGTGTCGTTTGTATGAAGTGTAAAAACAGGTGCACACTTGTAATCTCAGCACTTGGGAGGCAGAGGCAGGAAGATCAAGAGTTCAAGGTTACCCTCAGCTACCTAGGAGTTTATGGTTAGAACAGCCCACAAGAGACCCTGTCTCAAAGCACCAAAACAGACCAATGATCCTTAAATGAAACAAAAATCATAAAACTAATGGAAAGTGTTAGAAGTCAGACAAGGATTTGTCTCTGGGGCACATTGCGTAAGAAGGGGCAAGTGAGAACTTGGTGTAATGCTGGATGCTTTATGTTGATATGAGTGGTAATTAAGCAAGCATATACTTACGTGCTTACATAAAAGTACGTTATGAATAGTGTGTTGCATGTATAATACCTCAATAAACAGTATTATAGGGCATTTTGGTTTTCTTCTTTATGCTTTATTTTTTTATATGTGACCTTTCTTCTCATTCCCTTGAATTATATATATATATATATATATATATATATATATATATATATATATATATATTTTTTTTTTTTTTTTGAGACAGGGTTTTTCTGTGTAACAGTCCTGGCTGCTCTGGATCTCACTTTGTAGACCAGGCTGGCCTCAAACTCCCTGAGATCCACCTGCCTCTGCCTCCCAAGTGCTGGGATTAAAGGTGTGCGCCACCACCGCCCGGCCTGAATTATACTTTTTCAAAAAAATCTAAAATGAAGGTACTATCAATTGTAGTGAAAGGAATAAAACACTATAAATGGTTCTCTCTCTCTCTCTCTCTCTCTCTCTCTCTCTCTCTCTCTCTGTGTGTGTGTGTGTGTGTGTGTGTGTTTAACTAGAGCTAAATCTCAGGTACCTATCTCCGTTTATTGGCCTGATCTCTGAACCCAGCTAAAAATAGTTCAGAGTCCTGCCAGCTGGGAGCTGAGCTATGTTTAGCAGAAACTGAGCTGGAGAAGAATGGGGTAGAGCTGAGCACACGCTTTCTGTCTGGTAGGGATGCTTCTCAGCTGTGCTCGTCAAGCCAAGCTGGGCCAGCCATCAGGAACCCAGGCTGTTCTACCCTGGCCAGCATCCGAGTGTAGGAGCTCAGTTACTGGGAGGTGGGATGATGAGGGAAGGACATAAAGGATCTCAGAGCAGCTGGACCCTGGCTGTTCTCCCAAGATACCAGCCATGCTTTCCTTTTCTCCTCCCCTGGTTAGACGAGCCAGGTTTGTTTTTGTGAAAAAAAAAAAAAAAAGTTCAACTTTTCAACAAGTCAGTTTTTGTTTTGTTTCTTATGTATGGACAAGTATGTGTGTTTGGGTACACGGATAAAGCCCAAAGGCCGGCCTCAGATTTGTTCCTCAACCACTGTCCACCTTAATTTTCTTTTCACTATGTCATTTATTTGTTTGTTTGTTTGTTTGTTTTGTGTGTGTGTGCGTGTGTGTGTGTGTGTGTGTGTGTGTGTGTGTGTGTGTGTGTAAGAGCCATGGCACATGGTTTGGGGGTCAAAAGATAACTTTGAGAGTTAGGTTTTTTTTTCCTCCTTCCATCGTATGAGTCCCAGGGATTAACTCAGGTCTTCAGGTTTGGGGGCTAGTGCCTTTCATTAGCCTCTGAGTCATCTTACCAGCCCCCATTTCTTTCTTTCTCCCTCTCTCTCTCTCTTCCTCCCTTCTTCCTTCCTTTCTTCCTTCCTTCCTTCCTTCCTTCCTTCCTTCCTTCCTTCCTTCCTTCCTTCCTTCCTTCCTTCCTTCCCAGGGTCTTTTACTGGCCTGTAGTTGTCCAAGTGAGTTACTCTGTCCAGGCATAGAAACCCAATGCTCTACCTGCCTCTGTTTCCCCAGTGCTTCGATTACAATTGTGTGCCCAGCTAGCTTTTACGCATGGACTTGAGGGACTGAGTTCCGGGGGTTGATGGGACTGAACCCAAGTCCTTGTGTTTGCAAGACAAGCACTTTATTAACTGAGCCGTCTTCCCAACCCCTCAACAACTCAATCTGAAATGTTATGCTGACATTTGGGGAAAACAGGTGCAGAAATATTTTCATGGCGAGGACTAAAGTTTCCCTGGTGGTTTTGTGGCTGACTCAGCCTAGCCTAGGAATTTGCTCCACTTATCTTCTTCCTTCTTCGGTTGGAGTAATTATCCATGTCACAGCGATGCTTGGAGGCTTAATGACTGTTCATCAATGGCTTTTGAAGTGTTCGGATGAAGAGGCAGTGGAAGGGTCCTGCTGTAAGTTCTCCCTTCAAAGACCAGCAAGGTGAGAAAGTGCCGTGTGGCCTGGGTTCTTCTGACTTACAATTGCTGCCCCTTGGCCAAAGAGAGGACTCTACGTTTAAATTCTGCTCCCTTTTTAAAGGACAGTGGGAATATACGGGGATATGTAATTAAGACATTTGGAGGAGGGGATATGTAATTAAGACAACGTGGAGGGGTTGCTCAGTGGTAGAGCGTTTGCCTAGCAAGCACAAGGCCCTGGGTTCGGTCCTCAGCACGGGAGGGGTGGAGAAAAGACAAAATAACAAAACATTTGGAGGGTGATTCTAAATCAGCTCTTATGTTGTTGAGGTCAATAAAGAGCTTCCATCTTGGGCTTGGGGAGATAGCTCAATCAGTGGAATGCATGCCTTGCAAGCAGGAGGACTTGAGGTCTGTCCTCAGGATACACAGAGAGAAGCCAGCATGGTGGCCTGTGCTTTTTAAATCCCGCCTCTGGGGACACAGAGGCAGAAGTATCTCTGAGCCTCGATGGCCAAGTAGCCTCACCCACCTGGTGAGTTCCTGGCCAGTGAGAAACCCTGTTTCCAAAAACAAGGTAGGCCAGGCATAGTGGTGCATGCCAATGGTCCCAGCACTTAGGAAGCAGAAGCAGGCAGATCTCTGTGAGTTCAAGACCAGTCTGGTCTACATAGCGAGTTCCAGGCCAGACAGAGCTATATAAATATATTTATATTATTTATATAAATAAATAGCTATATATATATGTATATATATATATATATATATATATATATATATATAAAATAAAAATGATACTAAGGATTTAGTAAAATTAAGTATTGAGGTGTAACTCTGTGGTAGAGTGCTTTTCTGCCATGAACTAAGTCCTGGATTCAATCCCCAGTACCTCCCCACAAACACAAATTCTACCAGGAAGAGCCTATGCTGATCAATGGGCATAGATAATGAATAAAATGATAGTGTACTTATTAGCCAGCCCATTATAATTCTAATTAGTGCTTTTCAGAGCCAGCTCTACCTTAAGTAAATTGAGAGCAATGGAGTTATAAACCCTTGACCTCAGACCAACACTCTTTAAAAGGAGAATGTGCATGGGTATATGTGTGCATTATATGTGCATGTGTCTGTGGAAATCAGAGGTTAACCGTGGATATTGTTCCTCAGGAGCCATCCACCTTTTTTGTTCTTTTTGAGGCTTCATTTCTTTGTGTATCCTTGGCTGTCCTGGAAGTCACTCTGTAGACCAGGCTGGCCTCGAACTCAAAGATCTGTTTGCCTCTGCCTCCTAAACACTGGGATTAAAGGCGGGCATCACCACTGCCTGACCCACCTTGTATTTTGAGACAGGCTTTCTTACTGAGACCTGGAGTTCACTGATTTGGCTAGGCCGGCCGGCCAGTGAGTCCCAACAGTCATCTTTGACTCTCCAGGCTGGGATGACAAGTGTGTACCACCATGCCTTGCGTCTTGTATGGATGCTATGAATTCCGCTCAGGTCCTCATATTTGCATAGCAAAGATTTTATAGCCTGAGCTATCTGCTTTTAGCTTCCCCTTTTCTATCCTTCACCCTTTTCCATTTTTTCCTTCCTTCCTTCCTTCCTTCCTTCCTTCCTTCCTTCCTTCCTTCCTTCCTTCCTTTCTTCCTTCCTTTCTTTCTCAAAGTCTTGTAGCCCTGGCCTTGAACTCATGTTGACAATGCTCCTGCCTCAGCCTTTCGAGTGCTGAACAGCAACACCTGGATCCAAAACATGTTTTAAGGCCTAATTTACCTTTCTATTAATTTCTACACTGGAATGAAAGAAACATGTAGACACTCCGAATCCCTACATTTCCAACCTTCCACAGGGGAGGGTTTATTTACCTTAATAAAACGGTTCAGATGGAGTCACTCCCCCCGGGTCCTGCCTTTTTAGCCTTTGCTTTTCAACACCCTTGACCTCTGAGACACCGAGGCACACAGCAACACAGTTTAAACATCTTTGCCCTTTTGCTTTCTCGAATGCCATTTGTCATGGTTGGCTTGAGTCACAGCCTAGTAAATTTGGAAAAGATACACCATGAACGTGGCCAGGGCCAATGTCATGAAGGTTGAGCCAGCCCATATGGTGCAACCCTCCTTCCTTATCACACATTTTAAGAACTGGGCAAATAAAACAAGGTGGCATAAAGCAATCACAATGGCCATGGTCTCTAAATGAGGAAGTCATGGGGGTGTTTGCCACTCGCTCGTTTCACAGCCTCATAATGGGAGGTTGTTCTTATTGGTCTCCTTCTCCCCGCCTTCCCCTAGCCTGTCCCTACTGTCCATCTGGCTTTGTCCCTGACCTTTGCTGTCTCCCTGTCCTGTTCTCCATCCTCATTTTCCTGTGTGTTCTCCTCTTTTTTTTTTTTTTTTGGATTGGCTCCTGTCATTCAAGTGTCATCTAAAATGCCACCCTTCAGAGAGGCTGTCACTGATGACATCATCTAATCGCTCTCAAGCACATCATTTAATTGTATGTTCTGCATAGCACTTACCAACTACTGATTTATTCATTTAAGATTTTTTTTTCATTTAAGATTTTTTAAAAATTTATCTGAGACAGTGTTTTATATAGTCCAGGCTGCCTGAAACTACATATGTAGCTGAGAATGACCTGTCTTTACATCTCAAATGCTGGGATCAAACCACCAAGCCTGGTTTAGGAGATGCTGGGGACCAAACCTAGTTATGTTACGTAAGGGTCTTTACCGATTGAACTACATCTCCAGACTATTTTCAATAAAGGTCTTTCTTTCCAAACTAGAATATAAACCCCAAGAGAGCAGAAATCTCTAATTTTTATTTGTTTGTTTGTTTATTTGTTTATTTATTTTCTGAGACAGGGTTTCTCTGTATAGCCCTGGCTATCCTGGAACTCACTTTGTAGACCAGGCTGGCCTCAGACTCATGAGAGCCACCTGCCTCTACTTCCTGAGTGCTGGGATCCAAGGCGTGCACCACCAATGCTTGGCTGACTAGAAATCTTTTATTATATCATATTTTCCCGGTTCAGACACCCCCAAACTATGTCTAACACAGGGAAGATGCTCCATTCATGACCCGGGAGGAGAGAGGGAGGCAGAGAGAAAAAGGGAAAAGAGAGATAACAGGAAAGGTATTTCTGACCTGGGACAGTAGAGGCAAAGTTATTTCCTTGCTTTATGGTAGAATTTTGTCTTCTCCCTCCTTTGGATTATTATCAGAGATTTTAAAGTTGTGATGAGTCCAAACCAGACACGTTAGGCAGAGGGTCTTCACCGGGGGTCCTCGATCCTTTACCCAGTCTCGTAATTTACTGCCTCGGGAAGTCAGGCAGTATGAACTTCAGTGCTTGAGAGTAGCTAAGTTTAAAACTAGAGTGAACACAGTTGCACTGAATGGAGATTTTTCTTCTTCAAACGAGATTTAAAAAAAAAATACCTTGTTGGCAGCAGATGAAATAACAATAAAATACCTTCCACAAAACCTGGAAATAGGAAATAAGGTTACCTTCTGAGAGCTGAATCGGTGAAAGGATGGGGGTGAGGGGGAATTAGGATAAACCAACTAAGGGAATAAACGGAGATGAATCATGAAGGAAGTCACTGAAGACGGAGCATGCCCATGACTTCAGCCCCAGTGACCTGGCGGTGTGTGTGTGTGTGTGTGTGTGTGTGTGTGTGTGTGTGTGTGTGCAGTAATCCAAGTTGTAAGCTCTAGAATGGTCTTAGTAACTGGTGGAAAGTTGGCCAACCGCATGAAGAAGACTGGGAGATTGTAAGAGGCAGACAGGGAGGGGAGTTGTCAGCCCAGGGCCTGGGAGACCTCACCCTAAGAAGCCGGGAGTTGGTAGAGGCATTGTCTAGAACTGCTCAGAAAGGCTGGGACCTTGACCCAGGGGCTTGAGCCATCAGATGTGTGTGTTAAGGCTGTGCTTTGATAAATAATATACCTGTCTTTTTTCACTTCATGCTCTACAGACAGCTTGGGGACTCAGCATGGGGACACACATACCCGAGAACTCAGGCTGTCTACAAGAAGCAAGTGCCCTCATACAGTGACCTGGGAGCCGTTAGCTGGTTATATTTTCTGTTATAGTGGAGTGGACTTGAGTTCTAGCTGTGTGATAGTCTCTTTGAACTTGGGTTTGTATGTGTCCACCCCCGGTTGTAAAATCCTAGAGACTTGTGCCTTGCAGGGGGGCCCATACCGCATGCCAAAGGGTAGACTAGAATTTACACAACTTATAACAAGTAGACTCTGAAGAAGAGGTACCTCCCCTAGGGGCTGGTTGTAGCTTAGTCCCTTTTTGAGAGTAAGGAAACCACCACAGAATCTGCACGACTTTGAGTTGGGGAGGGGGGAATGAGGGGTCAGGAGTGATTGGAGCTGAACTCACCTTCAAGAGCTCACGATGACCCCGACAGAGGAGAAATGAGTATTGTAGCCTTGCGGTCTTCTTTTGCTGTGAAGGGCTAGATAATAAATATAGTGGGTGAGCCGGATGGTGGTGGTGCACACCTTTAATCTGTGTTGGATTTTTATTGTTGTCGTTTTCTCATTCATTCATTCATTCATTCATTGTGGTGCTGAGATCCAACACTGGACCTTGTAAGTATGGAAGTCACTCCCCCAGTCCCTGTTAATTATTATTACTTTTTTTATTCGTTTATGTGTGCATGTGTGATCACCCACACACATACAAGTGTGTGCATGTGCCATTGGAATGCATGTGGCAGCCAGAGAGCAAGTGAGTCCTACCATGTGAGTTTCATCATGTGAGTCCCAGGGATTGAACTCAGGTCTTCAGGCTTCACAGTAAGCACCTTTACCCACTGAGCCTTCTCACTGGCTATTATTACTTTTCACAGCTCCTTAAAAATATAAAAGTGTAGCTGGGCAGAGGTCATGCACATCTTTCTTTTTTTTTGGGGCGGGGGCAGTTTTCCAGACAGGGTTTCTCTGTGTAGCTTTTCGCCTTTCCTGGAACTCACTCTGTAGCCCAGGCTGGCCTCGAACTCACAGAGATCCACCTGCCTCTGCCTCCCAAGTGCTGGGATTAAAGGCATGTACCACCATTGCCCGGCAGCACACATCTTTAATTCCAGCATTTGGGAGGCAGAGGCAGGTGGATCTCTGTGAGTTCGAGGCCAGCCTGGGCTACAGAGTAAGTTCCAGGATAACCATGAATGTTACACAGAGAAATCCTGTCTGGAAAAACCAAAAATAAATAAATAAATACACACACACACACACACACACACACACACACACACACACACACACATGCATACACACAGGGTTCCATTCAGGGTTTGGATTGATGGTTGTAAGCCCTCCTGTAGTCCTGAGCTGGATTTTCCATCCTGAGCTGGAAAAGTGGGGAGACTTTTCCCATCAAGCCGCTTGAACTTGTTTACTCCTTAACAGACAGTGAATTTACAAGCCGCCTACTCTCCTCTGGGCTCCCGTTGCATACCTTTGCTTGTCTGTGAGGACAGATGGTCTTGCAGTGGAGAGCAAACCGGGTGGGAGGCGCTGAAGAAGCTGGGACTGTGAGTGTGGGGCACTGGCAGGGTGGGTGGAGACCAGCCAAAGAGACATACAGGTTTGAGGTGCCAGACAGGAGCTGCTGTCTCATTGAGTCCGTGCAAGAACAAGGCTCACAAGAAAATGCTCCTGGACTGGAATGACTTTAGCTCTGGCTATTGGTGTCCCCGAGACAGCTCCAGCAACACACTTCTCCGAGGCATGGAACAGCCCGGCTCTGCAAAGGCAAGGCTCTACCTTCCTCCTCACCAAGGCAGATGCCCAGCAGTTTGTATAACAACCTGCACTGCACCCCAGTGTGTGCATGCAGGGAAACCGGATCTTCCAGATCCAACAACAATTGGTTTGCCTCATTTTCCTTCATGGGGGCCAGGAGTGGGAAACAAGACCTTCCGAAGGAACCCAATCTTACCGCCTTTGCAGCTTGTTTTAGGGGGAGTAAGTATAGACGATTTGACCATATTTCTTTCTATACATCACCCGCAGTTTTCCAGACAGAAACTCAGAATGTGTAGGTAAGAGGTAGATGTCATTGACTGGACGGTGAGCTAGGCTGACGGAGCAGAGCAGCTGGTCACAGAACTGCAAGGTGTCTCCAGCTTCTAACGCCTGATTTCACTTGCTACGGTCATTGTCCCCTGTGCAGTGCACAGGGATGGGGACAGGGAGGGTAGAGAGGGCTGTGAGGCTGAGAAAGCCTCGAGCTCTCCTTGTCTGAAGCTGCAACTCACCATTCTACAGTTCATGTCATTTGATTTGCGGTCTTCTTGAAACCTCGTCGAACAAAACAGAACTTAGACAAGTAGGAGAGAATGGCTGGAGGCAGGGGATATTTTCATTGATTTGGAAGTGGAAAACAAAAGAATTATTGAATAAATGGTTCCTGAATCAGTAACCCTGAGCTTGGCTGCTTCACAGCAAGGCTCACTGTCTTTCACTGACAAGAAGCCCTATACACCACTGGCCAGAGCAGGACTTCTTCAACTTTTTCCATTCATGAATTTTTTTTTTTCTTTCACCTGTGTTAACTTTTACATGCCTCTGGATATATAGGGTATTCTGGTTCAGTTTCTGTTGCTGTGATAAAACACTGACCAAAACCAACTCAGGACAGGAAAGAACATGTTTGGCTTCTAGGTTACCATCCATCACAGACAGAAGTCAAGGCAGGAACCTGGAGGCAGGAACTGAAGCACATACCGTGGAGGGGTGCTGCTTACTGGCTTGCTCTCCATGATTTGCTCAGCCTGTTTTCTTATACAATCCAGAACCATCTGCCCAAGTCTGTCTCTAGCCACAGGAGGCTAGTATGGGCTAGGGCTGGTATGGGTGGGGTCCTCCCATACCAACCATTAATCAAGAAAAATGTCTTACAGACATACCCACAGGCCCATGTAATAGAAGCAGTTCCTCCAATGAAGTTCCCTCTTCTCAAGTGAGTCTAGTTTATGTCAAGTTGATAGAAACTAATTAGCACATAGGTATATAAAATAGTTATGTAAATAAAGCATTTATTGATAATAAATTACACACAAACTTGTTTCAAAACAATGCTTTGGTATACATATAATTTTACCATTTATTGAAGATGAAAGCCAATTTGTGTACTGTTTTTTGCATACTGATACTGATATTCTTGTTTTATATTTTTTAAAAATATTTACCTGTCTGGAGATGGGGGCTCATGCCTTTTAATCCCAAGACTTGGGAGGCAGAGGCAGGCGCATCTCTGTGAGTTCAAGGCCAGCCTTGTCTACAGAATGAATTCCAGGACAGTCGGCTACACAGAAAAACCTTGTCTTGGAAAAAAAAAATTATTTTACTTTAGGGGGAGGGGGCACATCACATATGTCCCACAGTGCACTGCGGAGGCTGAAGAACAAGTTGTAGGAGTCAGTTTTCTCCTTCTACCATGTGGGTCCTGGGGATTGAACTCAGTTGGTCAGACTTGGTAGCAAGTGCCCTCGCCCATGAGCCCTCTTGCTGGCCCTTCTTGTTTATATTTACACAGACAATTAAATCTTGACTGAATATTTGCTGTCAGTGGACACAGAGCATCTTCAATGTTTCTCAGAGTTGACTGATACTTTGATTTTATAATAGCCAAAGGTGAGGATGCCACTGAGTACATAGCACAGAATGCTACACATAGCTTTTTAGGCCACTTTGGAAATTGTTGGAAATTCTATCCTAATATCAAGCCAAAATTAATTTAGTGATTTTTAAAAAGTCAACAGAAAGTGAGCACCTTAAACTGAAGCTTTAAAAAAATCCAACATTATATGATAATATAAATCCAAGATATACAAATTTAATACAATGCTGAAGAATGATGGTAGGAAAATATTAGGTTAGTAAAATCACTACAGTGATAACTTGAACCTGCACCAAGGTGATTCAGGCAGTGTGCGCTGGTTTTGTGTAGATTGATGCTATGTGTAGTGCAAAGTACATGTGTTGACTGTTTGGAACCACGGCTGCCGTGAAGTCCCGTGACGACACAGGAGAGTACTACCATAAATGCCTATGTTGGTCATCATGCGTTTGGAGACCTTTTATTGTTGCCAATAGTTTGCAGACCCCCCCCCCCCTTCAGTGATGTGATCCTCAAGGAAGATGGTGGTAACCGACAGCTGAAGAAGCCGGAAGTTGAAACCACGTTAAGGCCTCTTTGGAGGAATGAATCTCACACTCGCTGAGTTCAAAAGGATCAAAACAAAATAAATTCTTTCAGAATTTGAATCTGGGGCAAGTAACATGTCAGATGATAAAGCCATTCTCCACCCAGTGAGGATGAATTGAATGCAAACCCATTACCTCACCTTCCCTAGTAATAAAATGTAAATGTGGACTTTTTTGTTTTTGTTTGCTGTTTGTTTTGTTTTGTTTTTTGACACAGGGTCTCACTGTATAGCTCTGGCTGGCAAAGAAGGCTGGCAATGAGCTTTCAGAGAGTCTCCCGCCTCTGCCTCTGGAGTGCTGGGATTAGAGGTGTGAGCCACCACACCTGGCTCAACTGTGGAATTTTAAGTAGGTTGATAGCATCAGGAAAACAGAAGTGTCTGGAAAAGATAAAGACTCATACTGTCATCCACAGAGTAGAAATACTATATCCCACATAGGCTTGCTAATGAACCCTGTGTCTGAGATGATAAGGTGATGAACCAAGAGTCCCTAGTTACAGCTGGAAACAGTAGAGTGTGGATAGACCCTAGAGAAACTGACCAAGTAGTCTATGACCATGCCTTCGCAAACATGCCCCTGTCTCTTCAGAAAGACATCCAATGAAATGTGTTGGATAGTTTTGTATCAACTTGACACAAGCTAAAGTCATCTGAAGGGAGGGAAACTCAATTAAGAAAATGCCTGCATAAGATCTGTAAGCTATTTTCTTAATTAGTGACCGATGGGGGAGGGCCCAGCTCATTGTGGGTGGTGCCATCCCTGGGCTGGTGGTCCTGGGTTCTATAAGAAAGCAGGTTGAGCAAGCCATGGGGAGCAGGCCAGCACTTCTCCATGACCTCTGCATCAGCTCCTGCCTCCAGGATCCTGTCCTGGCTTACTTCAATGATAGATTGTAACTCGATATGGCAGTGTAAGCCAAATAAACCCTTTCCTCCTCAACTTGCTTTTTGGTCGTGGAGTTTCATCACAGCGTTAGAAACTAACTAAGTCATAAAGAATCTGAATCTCTGAAGTAAACTTAGTGCTGTGGGATAGACTAATGAGCATCTTGTGAAGTTCCTATAGTACCATAGGGCGCAGATGCAGGGACACTCATATGGGCTGAATTCTGTTGACCAGGCTCCCTTTTTGTTTTTATTCTTTTTCAAGACAGGGTTTCTCCATAGCTCCGGCTGTCCTAGAGCTCACTCTGTAGACCAGGCTGGCCTCGAACTCACAGAGATCCTCCTTTCTCTGCCTCCTGAGTGCTGGGATTAAAGGCGTGCACCACCACCATTTCCCCAGCTGACTAGGCTCCTTGACTACCAAGAAATGAATCTCAGTCTCTTCCTTCTTCTTCTGATTCCCCCCATGTCTGTCTGTTCATCTGTCTGACTGTCAGTCTGTCTGTCTCAGGGTCTCAGGTAGCCTTGAACTCATTATGTAGCTGAGAATTACTATGCACTCCTGATCCTCTTGTAAGGATGTTCTGGTATACCTAGTCCTTCCTCCCTTCCTCCCTCCCTTCTTTCTCCATCCTTACTTCCTACTGTCTCTTCCTCAAACAGTCTCTATGTAGGCCTGGCTGACCTTGAACTCATGATTTTTTCTGTGTTGGCCTCCAGAGTGCTAGAATTATAAGCACACACGACCGTGGTCTGTTAAAGACCACACTCTTTAGCTTTATTTCCTAACATCCAATACAGTGTCTGATACTTAGTAAGTATTCACTGCTGTGACTATATTAAACAGAAGCATGAATCTAAATTTCAGGGTAGTGAGAAATACACTTGTAGAGTGAAAAATCCTTCTCAGTCCTTCCAGGGCATGGGGGACAAAATCATGTAAATGGCAAAGGCAAGCTTGACCTTTTTTTTTTTTTTTGTGACCCTCCCCCTTACCCACCCACCCATCACAGGTCAGGATTTGCTAGACACTCACTGGATATTGCTTCCATTACTGCCATCAGCAACAAGGCTTGTTTGTTTGTTTGTTTGTTTGAACAGAGTTCTAGGATGAACTCATTGCCAATTAAACCCCCCAATTTAATTACAGCAGAAGTAAAAATTATGTAGACAAAGGACTTTCACTCAAGTATTTCAGAAATATTTTACTTTTGAAGTTGGAACTATCATGGGTAGATAAAAACAGCATCTTGTTTGATGGGTGATCTCATCCTGGGGAAAAGATGAAGTGTAATTCTATCCACCTTATGATTATTGTGGTTCATCAGATCCAATAGCTGTTGGGAAACATCTCTTTGCTATAGCTAAATCATTTGGCTCTTTTCTCTGAAAAGACATTTTTAAAAAAATGAACCTTTAATTTCCATAGCCCAGAGAGTTGTGCTATTTATAAACCAGCCACAGGACAAGAGAAGCCACAAAGAATTAAATGTTAGATTCTCTTAAGAAATATTTTCCTTCAGTATTACATAAATACTCTTGTGCTTTTTGGTACTTTTTTTTTTTGAAATCAGGCAACCCTGTGACATTTCAAAGTGAAGTAACTACACACAGTTTTTTATATTGAGGCGGGGAGAGCCTTTTTTTTTTTTTTTTAAACCAGTATAATTAACCACATAGGACACATTATTCATTGTCCTCTGACCTTTATGATTTAATTTCATATTCTGAAAACGTTTGCTTCTAAATTTAGTGATGAAACTGAAAGGAATGTTATGGTTGTTTCTCAGGCTGTGGATTGCAGTGGAGTATGAAGCTAGCAGAGTTTTCAAACATGGATGTTAAAACACCCACACGGTATATCTGCTTGGTCACGTGAAACGTTTAATAAAAGCCCCATTTTAAGGTACACCAGGATTTCCATCCAAGACCCTGGAAAGTTCTATAGAAAGCTGTCAAGTTCAGTTGCCCCGTGAGGGTGTCAAGGAGAGGTATGTCGACTCACTGAGAGAGTAGACAAGAGGCAGTGACTGGGGAGGTCTTTGAAGAGCCCACCACACCCCCATTCCTTCCATCCTGACCCCCCACCGTCACTCCCAGAGACCAAGAGATGGCCAGTAAAGATTAGGAGTTTAAAACAGGTTGTTTTCAATTTACATATTTCCTTTCTCTAAAATGAAAACCAAAATTCTTCCCTTCGACACACCAGTGGGAAGGGGCTTTCTGGGGTCCACATGTGGGATAGGTTGGGGGGTCAAGGGTACTTCAAGGAACCGAGGGGGCATGTGGAATGAAGTATGGGACCCCCCTGCCCTGGCGTGCCACCACTGGAACTTAGGTTACCTGCTCTGCCCCAGTGTGAAGAAGGCCACAGATTAGGCCAGAGCCACAGATATGGCAGTGCAGGTTGTATCCTGTGCTGGGTACAAAGCCAAGGGGACCACTAGAGATTTAAATTCAGTTCTCTAGGCCACAGCTGCCTCCTCAAGGAGGAGAAGGTACTTTTGGAGTTTTATCTGCCCAGATGAGGTGGAGTTGTCCGAACTGGCTCATGGTCAGGAGCCTAGATCCAAAAACGTCTTGTTTCTGGGAAGACTTTGGAGCCCCCACCCCACCCCACCCCCGCCCTGAGCCCATCTTCTAGGTTCTTGTGCCCTGGAGGTTTGCAGTGTTTCTGCCTGGGTGAGGGTCCCAAGACTGGCCCAAGGAGTGACATTACCAAGTAGTCAAGTCTTCTGTGGACTCAGGTAGGGGAAGGATGTGAGTGGCCTCCTTGGCATCCACTGGAAAGTGTGAGTATTGGACACTCTACTATGGAAACTTGTGCAGAACCTGGGTGCAGAATGTGCTCTTCTCCCTGTCCCCCCTCCCCTGCCTCAGCCCCCTCCCCTCTCATTTCTTCCCTCTGCTCTGCACATTCACTCAAAGAAGACCCATAGATACTTCCCTCTTAGGGGGGATTTGCATCTTAAATTTACATGTGTATTTATATATGTATGGGTATGTGTACATACATGTATATGTGAGTATATATATGGGAGTGAAAACACACATGTGTAGGCTGGAGATCAACATCCATATCTTCAATTGCTTTCTACCCTGTTTTTGGAGACATGGTATCTTACCGAACCTGGACATTACTAGTTCAGCTAGACTGACCAGCCAGTGAGCCCTGGAGATCCCCCTGTTTCAACCTCCTCAGCAGTGGTATTATAGGCATGAACGACCATGCCTACCTTTTTTATATGGCTTCCAGGTATTAAACTCAGTTCCTCATGCTGAAGTCACGAGCACTTTATGACTGAGGTATGTCCCTAGGCCCCAACTTTGCATGTTAAGTATACTCAGAGAAGTGTGGCTACCCAAAGAAAAATCTAGAATTTTAGCTTTAGTTTCAGTGAAAAAGGTAATCTTTGGGTTTGGGAGCCCAGAGAGACTGCCTAGTGAGAAGTTACCCAGGGTCAGAGAATCTGAGCTTGCTTTACCTAGCAGGGCTGCATGAAGAAATGACTTGGTCATGGGCATGGTTACCAGGTGTTTGGAAGGGTCTGCACTTGGCTGTATCTAGGAAGGGGGAGGTCTTTTGCCTCTCCCCTTGGCACATTATAAAAAGCTCTTTTGAATAAAGGATGAGGCTGGTGGGTATTGATCCAGGCCCTCCCGAAGCTATCCTGTGTTTCTGTCTTTCTTCTCATCGTCTAGATCTCTCTTTATCTGTCATTTCTTAATCCCTCTCTCCTCTACCTAAGAACCTTCAAAAGGTGGGAGCAGGTCAGAGCTGGACTCCCACAGACTCTTGCATTTGGGCATTGACTAAAATGCAACACATCCCTTTGATAGGTTTCCCAACCTGGGACTCCCCAGGGGAAGCCCTCTTAGGCTGTGTGTAAGATGTGCCTCTCACCTCCAGCTTCTTCCTCTTATTTCCTATTTCCCACTTTCCACCTCTTATAATTCACACTGCTGGATTTCTCCTCGAAATCCAGCCGGAGCCTTCCTGTTCCTGGAAGGTGCAGCCCACACTCCGGAAGCTGGGCTGTGCCCCTCTGCCTGCCACATGCCACCAGCTGTTCTTGCCTGGGCTCCCTCCCTGCCGTTCATTACTCAGACCTCAGCTCAGATGAGCGTCTCTGACGGCTTGCAGGCACAGCTGGGACTGCGTTCTGGAGGGTTCCCAGCATCTAGCACAAGGCAGGCCCTTGGTGAATCCTTGCTGCGTCGTTCCCCTAAAGCAGCTCTGTGAGAAACAGGGGTTGCATAATCTCTGCTATTCTGTTGGGCAAGAAAGAAGCTGAAGAGCCCGGCTGTGGTGGCTTAAGTCTTTAAGCCCAGCACTCAGGAGGCAGAGGCAGGCGGAGCTCTGAGGCCAGCCTGGGCTACAGAGGGAGGTCCAGGAGGAACTTGCATCCCTGTAGCCTTTTATCCATGTAGCCAAGGGCTACAAAGAGAAATCCTGTGTCAAATGCTGCCCCCGGCCCCCCAAAGAAAGACGCTAAAGAATGAATAAGGAAAAGGGGCACCCACAAGAGAGAAGCATGCTCCTTTCAGGGCAGAAAAACAAAATGGAGAGTTGGAGAGAGGGCAAGGGGCCAGAGCCGGGTAAAGATCAGACCTAGCCTGAAGAAATGGACTTGGTTTCGGTTTTGGCTTTTTGAGACAGTGTCTCACTCACTGTGTCACCCTGGCTGACCTGGAACTCGATATATAAACCAGACTGGCCTTGATCTCCTGGCCTTGCCCCTGCCTCTGCGTCTGCCACCTCGCCCAGTTAAAAAACGAGGCGGTTTGAGGGACAGTCCCTCCACTGCTGCTCCATTCTCCTAGCCTCCCCTTCTCAGTTTTCAGTTTTGTTGTCAAAATAAAAAACTGATTAGATGGTGTCAACCCCACTTCATATTAAACAACTGGGCAATTGTTTAGGTTAGGAAAAAAAATTTAAGACCTGTAATTTTGTCTGAAAGGGTTTAAAAGAAAAAAAAAAAGCAATACTTTCCAAAGCGTTCATTGCCTCCTAAGACGTCTCTGCTACTCTCTAAGGTGTTTTGCTCATAATTGAAGGAATTACTCATCACGGTAGAAACAGACAATACACAAAGGACGTTCCGGCTCAGAACCCCATTGTGTCACTGTTCACGATTTCTTTTGTCAAACTGGATCGTCTGCTTCCTCTGCCAACTGAAATCCAACACATTCGGTCATAGCACCACCAGGGGAGAGTTTCCACACTTCATCTTCCCCCTTTCTTCCCTTCTGCGTGTTCCACGCACCAAGTGAGATTGTAAGGACAGGAACAAGGGATGGCAGAAGGGGGGGGGGGGAGGCAGCTTGCTAGCACCAAGAGGCTGAGCTTGGTTCCTCATGCTTTGCAGATGTCCCTGCTGACAGCCCAAAGGTATTAGTCATGTGACTGTTTGGACCGCGCAATTGTTGGAGACTAAATGACCTCACCAGGGTAAATGGCACAGAACACAACATACCAGTAATACAGGATTTGCAGGGGGGAACGAAGGATGCATTAGCTTTCTGTCACTCTTGCTGTCCCCACCCCCACCACCAATGAGGTTAGTGTTCTTCTCTAGTGATGATGTTCCAATGTTCCGTATGGAAGAGAAACTAGCTCTTCCTGGAACCGGGTTAGTGTCGTGGCTCCTAGGCCTTTGTGGGTGTGAAATCGCCACTACCATTTTTCTTTCTCAGTACGGTAAGAGCTCTGTAGAGGCTTTGTGTTCTTACCATTGGCTTTCAGTGTTTGAGGCTTCCTCTGACTGACATGCCCTTTTCCTGGGTCCTCTCCCTTCTGTCCCCTGTCTAACTCATCATTTCTCACTTATCCTTTAAGGACCATTTCAGAAGACTTCTCCTGAGTGAGTTTTCTTCACACACACACACACACACACACACACACACACACACACACACACACATTTCTAATTTGTGAGCCACCTGGATGGGTGCTGGGATTTGAACTTGGTCCTCAGCAAGAACTGTACATTCTCTTATTCATCTCCATAGCCCTATGGTTTTCTGTTTCTGTTCCCCACCTACATACACACACTTTGAGACAGAGTCTTACCATGTAGCCCAGGCTGACCAGAAATCGCTCTGTAACCTAGGTTGGCCTTGAACCCATGCCATCCTGTGTCAGTCTCCTGAGTGTTGGGATTGCAGGAGTAAGGCCACCACTTCCAGTCTTCCTTAAGTAGTCTTTGTTGAAGAATATTATTTTAATGAGGCAAAGATGTGTTGCATGTGTTGATGCTACAGAACATTACTTTCACTGTGTCAAGGTGTGTGACTTTTGTTTATGCTGCACGTGTTTAACGATGTAAAGATGAGTTGCATCTGTTTCACCTGGCCTGCCTAAGGCACCTGATTGGTCTAAGCGGAATGGCCAATATCTAGGCAGAGAAAGAGTAGGCGGGGCTGGCAGTCAGAGAGAATAAATAGGAGGAGGACTCTCAGCTCAAAAAGAACAGGATGAGTGAGAGGAAGATGAGGAGAGAGCAAGGGAGACACCAGCCAGCAGACATGAGAAGTAGTGAAAGTAAGACAGAAAGAAAGAAAGAGAGAGAGAAAGAGAGAAAGAGAGAAAGAAGGGAAGAAAGAAAGAAAGAAAGAAAGGAAGGAAGGAAGGAAGGAAGGAAGGAAGGAAGGAAGGAAGGAAGGAAGGAAATAAAAATCCCCAAGGCAAAATGTAGATGGAGAGAAACAGGTTAACTTAAGTTAAAAGAGCTGGCCAGAAAAGAGCTAAGCTAAGGCGGAAAATTCAAAACTAGTAAGAAGTGTCATGATTGGGAGCTGGTTGGTGGCCTGAAAGAAAAAGCCTGGTACATGTCTTTTATCCATTCACTTTCCAGTTTGAAACCTAAGTAAACGTGTATCAAATTGAGACGATACACTGTATAACGTTAAATGCATGTGAGTTTGGAGTGTGGCTGGGGCTGTACTTCAGTGGTATTGTGCTTGCTTAGCATATGCGAGGTGCTGGGTTTGATCACCAACACTGAAAAAAAAAAGTTCTTGCATCTCTTTGATGAATGAAGATTTTGTCAAAATATACGGAGTCATTTTATCCTAATAATGCCTGTTGCTTTCTCTCTTTTCATTTTTTCTCTCTTGAGAGGGTTTTATGATACACAGATCATGCTAGTCTATAATCTACAGTTGTCTTGCCACAGGCTACAGAGTGCTGGGACCACAGGTATGTACCACCAGATCTGGCTACATACTTTTTGTCTTAAACTCACTATTGATAGTAATAATAGCTACACTAGCTTTTTAGAGGGCATTTACCAACTCAAATCCCCCCCCCTTAGTATTTCCTGGCATTCTAGTCCTTAGAATTTTGTAAGCCTCTTATATAAAATATATAGCTTGCTGGGAAGTGGTGGCTCACGCCTTTAATCCCAGCACTCAGAAGGCAGAGGCAGGCAGATCTCTGAGTTCGAGTCCAGCTTGGTCTACAGAGTGAGTTCCAGGACAATCAGGGTTACACAGAGAAACCCTGTCTCAAAAAAAAAAAAAAAACCAAAATATATATACAGAGAGAGAGAGAGAGAGAGAGAGAACACGAGCGAGCGCTGGTTTTCTAACTTTTTTTTTTTTGAGACAGTTTCATATAGACCAGACTGGCCTTTGTAGGCTCTGTCTATGTATATATTTATATATCTATTTGAAGATAGCCTTGAACCCTGACCCTTTCTTTGTCCTCCAGTCCTCCATCTCCCTAGTGCTGGAATTATAGACAAGCATGTCATGTATGCTATGTAAATTCCCCCTCTCTCTTTTTTTCCTCTCTCTCTCTGCCTCCCCCTCCCTCTCTCTTTCCCTCTCTCACTCTCTCTCTCTCTCTCTCTGGTTGGAGATGGAACCCAGGGCTTTGCGCATGCCAGGCAAAGTGCTCCAACCCTGGGCTTTCCCAACACACCTCTTCCACTTTTTCCTCATGGCGGACCACACGTTTCCTTTTTCCTGAACAGGTCTAGTGTGCCGCTCCTGGGGGGAGGATTGACTGAAGCGGTATTCTGTCTTGTTCTTAAAGTTTCTTTCAAGTGGGGAAAGGAAAAGATTCCTGAGGGCATTTATAATCATTCTCTGCATCACAGGAAAGAAGAATGGCTAAGGGGAAGCATGGGGGAGGGGTGCTGGGTGGGGGGAGCTTTATTTTACAACAATTCTCACTGGCCGCTACTGCAGTTTGCTAGCCAAGTCGCTGGTTCTCTGAGTAATGAGTCAACAGGGGGTGTGAAACTGGATCCAGAAAAATGGAATCTGGAGTTTCTGCTCCCCGGCTGGGGGTGGTGAGTCAGGGCGAAGGTTCTTATGAGCTTCGAGCTTCGGTGTGGGGCAGGACTTTGTGAGGAAGCCGTTCTCCCATGACTTGTCTCTGTTTACTGCCAAACCTTCCCGAAGGTGGTGTGCCATGTAGAAACCAACTCTGAACAGACGCAGAAAGAGGAAAAGGAAGGGGATACAGCTCCGTGGTAGAGCACATATGTGAGGTCCTGGCTTCAACCCTCATTGCTGGGGGAGATATTAAATAAATAAATAAATAAATAACGGGCACTTTGATATGATTGTCAGTGCTTATAATCCCATTACTGGGGGCGGGGGAGGGTTATGCTGAGGCAGAAGGATTCCTGTGAGTTCAAGACTAGCCTGGACGACATAGCAAGTACCCACCCAACCAGGGCTGTATAGAAAGCCCTCTGTGGGCGGCGGCAGTGGCACACACCTTTAATCCCAGCACTTGGGAAGGCAGAGCCAGGAGGATCTCTGTGAGTTCAAGGCCAGGCTGGTCTACAGAGTGAGATCCAGGACAGGCACCAAAACTACACAGAGAAACCCTGTCTTGAAAACAAAAACAAGAAAGCCCTCTGTAACTCCCTCAAAAGGGGAAGAACATTAAATTTTGTGACAAGACTGTTACAATTGTACTGTGTGATAATCCAGAACATACTTCGAGACAGGGTTTCTCTGTGTAACTCTGGCTGTCCTGGACCTCACTCTGTAGAGGCTGGCTTTGAACTCAGAGCTCTACCTGCCTCTGCCTCCTGCATGCTGGGATTTAAGGGGTGCGTCACCACCACCTGGCCTACTTGTATGGTTTTTTAAGATTATCATGTACATAACAAGATATAATTTTACTATTCTTGGGGTGTGTCTGTTTTTGGATCCCCTGCCCTGGTGAAAAATCTCAATTTCGAACAGACTAGGGTTTTGAATTCTACCTATTCCTTGTACTGGCAGTTTCATCTAGAACACATTTCTTAATCATGTTTCCCCGTCACTTTCCTCATGTTCCAAGTGAGCCTAAACACGCACATAGCATTGTCTAGAGATTATCAACACAAAGAAAGCTTTTGCCCTAAAACCAGGGTTAAAAACCCCAAATAAAGATAAAACTCAACAACCACCGTAGCCTTTTAAAAAAATTATTATTAAATAAGGAGTTAGGAAGGTTTGGCAGAGAAAAGAGTCTGGTATGGCATGAGGTAAGAATACTCATCTTTGCTTCAGGAATTTAATCTAGGTATGGCAGAAATCTTTTTGAACTTTGAAGTTGCCCTGAGGGTGTCTTAGAGATGGGTCAGCAGGTAAAGGCACTTAATACCAAGCCTGGTGACCTGAGTTTGATCCCTAGGACCCACCTGGTGATAACAGAGAATGGACTCCCACAGCTTGACCTCTGACCTTCATGCAGGTGCTATGGTTACATACGCACACACGAAAATCAAGTTGCCTGAGGGTTTGAGGGAGGTGACTTAGACCCTGTGTGTGAGATGCAAAGCCTGAAGACTCCCAGGAACTGATGGACGCTGCTTCAGTGGGCATGACCTCCTTAATGAGGCTTTGAGACCCTCTCCCCTCCAGTTCACGTCTCCTCCAACCCAGTTAGCGAGCTGTCAGGGGCCATGCTTGCTGCCAGCTTTCTCGTTCTCAGGAATCCCAGCTTTCCAGGCTGGAGGAGAGCCTGTAGTCACATGCTGCGTTAGAGTTAGGATTTCATGTTCCTGTGTGAGTGAGGTGATGTATAGGTGTTATGTAACATCAAACTTGGCACTACTTAAAAAGTATATTACTTCTTTTATTTTTGAGATTATAATATAATCACATCATCTCTCCCTTTCCTCCTTCTAAACTCTCCCTTACACCCCTCCTCACTCTCTTTCAAATTCATGGCTTCTTCTTTTTGGTAATTATTGTTGCATACACACACACCACACCCTCCCCCCACAATACACCATCCCCCCCCCCCCCCCCCCCCCCCCCCCCCCGGCACATGAACACATGTATATTCCTAAATATAACCTGCTCAATCTGCATGTATGTTTTCACGCTGACTGTTTGGTTATTGGATAATCAGTTGGTGTGCTCTTCCCTGGGGAAAGACTATTTGTCCTGCTCTCAGCTCTACTTGGTTGCCGATGGCTCTTTATGTAGGGTTGAGGCCTTGGTCTTTCTCCCTTCCACTTCAACATGTCTATTGTTGTCCTGGTTCAGCTCCTGTTTGGGCAGCCATATTGGTGAGGTTTTATGGGTGTGGCTTCTGATATTAGTAGGAGACACAGTCTCACAGCCAAACTCTCTGATCTTCTGGCTCTTACAATTTTTCCACCCCGTCTTCTGCAATGTTCTCTGAGACGTAGATTTAGTGGTGGTTTTACAGATGTATCCACTGGGTCTGGGCCCCACAGCTCTGCATTTTGGTTGGTTGTGGTTTTCTGTAATGGTCTCCGTCTGTTGCAGAGAGAAGTTTCTGGGGTTGGGTGGGGGGAGACTCCACTGATCTGTGGGTATAAGAACAAATGTTTAGACCGTAGTTAGGGATTATGTTGGTTTAGTAAAGTGGTGATTGTAGGCTCTCCTTCAAGATCCATGACTTCTCCAGCTCTGGGTAGTTGGCTAGGTTTCCGGTACCAGGCATGGTTGCCCTCTTGTTAAGCATGTCTTAGGTCTGATTAGAGAGCTGTTGCTTACTGCCAAGGTATTCCAGCCACTACTGCACCCTTAGGGTTACCATGCCATGCTGGTCATCGTTGTGGTTTATAGGCATCACATCATGGTAGGCCCGTCAGTTGCTTTCCTCTTTGGTAAGCTGGCATGGAACTCTCTGGTGTCATGAAAGCTAGTCCTCAGGGAGAAGGCATTCAGGTAAGTTCCAGCTCAGGGAACTCATCCCAGCACTTGAGGCAGGACGTGAGGTGAGATACTGTATTTTTTTTTAGACATTTATTTATTTTGTGTGTGTGTGTGTGTGTGTGTGTGTGTGTGTGTGTGTGTGTGTGTGTGTGTACACAACTTGCAGGGCTCAGTTTTCTTCTAACACGTGAATCCCAGGGACTAAACTCAGGTTGGCGGACTTCGAGGCAAAAACACCTTTATCTGTTGAACCATCTTGCTGGCCCAACATAAGACAAAACAGAGAAATGATGGTGTCCCAGTAGCAGAGTGCTGGTCTAGCATGGACACAACGCTCTGAGTCTCATTACCAGAACCAAAATAAATAAGTAAACAATACCACTAACGAAGCCCGTCAGTCTCAGCCTCAGATACCAACCTCTATAAATAACACGCTTTCCTATGGGAAACTTATCCTCAGTTCCAAACGATTGACTTATGAATAAAACATGGAGACGTAACTCATTAGGCATGCAGGGCTACATTCCTTCCTTGGCGGGTTACTGTTGGGAGAGGAAGGAGACTGCCCAAGGTACAGGAACACGTGTGCACTGTGAGCTTTTCTAACCTGGATGTCAGCCCAGCAAAGGAGCATCTGTCCCAAAGAGCGCTACTGGTTCCTTCTTGACCTTCCACCAATGACAGGGACATTGGATTAGGTTTGGTCCCATGGCCACAGCTGTGCCCGCACTGTCTAGATACTTCACTATTCCTTGGAGCATTTTCAGAGGTGAGAAGTCTACCTAGGGTTTTCTGGAAACTTTGAAATATTGTCTGAGGCATGCTTCTGAGCCTGTACTGTCCCGTGAATTGGGCTGGCTAAGATTAGCTCTCCAAACACTCTTAACCAGATCCTCATCAACTTTCTCAGTCAGTCTAACCTTGGGGTGTGAGCGTGTTGGGTAGAGGTATCCCATCATGTGTTGGATGACAGGGAGATGCTAAGAGTTTTCTATGGCTCAAGTTTCCTCCAGGCTGTGCAAAGAGCAGAAAAGACAGGACCTCTGTTTTCAAGGAAATTGCAAATTAGTGTGGGGAGCCATCCATTAAAGCATAGGACCCACGGTGGTGGAGCATGCAGGCAGATTTCTCTGAGTTTGAGGCCAGCCTGGTCTAAAGAGTGAGTTCCAGGATAGCCAAGGCTACACAGAGAAACCCTGTCTCAAGAAACACCAAAATAAATGAAAATAAAATAAAAAATAGAAAACACAGGATTCCATTCAGCCAGACCTGATTTGAGTCTACCATTTCTTAGCCAGGTAATTTGAGCTTCCTTTTGTTTGTTTGTTTGTTTTTGTTGTATTAATCTATGAAATGGGAATGATAAAAGTAGCCGTCTCTGTTTTAGAATTGTCCTGAATATTATGTTCCATGATAAACTACTTGATGCTCATATACAATAAGTGCTCGATAAATGTCGGTTCTTGTTACCATATTCCAGGAAGTCCAAAACGGGATCACAACTGGTCTGGGCCATGAAGGGAACTCGATACCATTTCAGTTACCACTCTGCTTGGTTGTTTTCTGTCTGTCTGTTTTGGGGACGGGGACGGGGACGGGGGGTAGTCAGGGAAGGGTTCTTGAGACGGAATCCCACTATGTTGCCTAGGGTAGCCTCAAACTCACAGAAATCCACTTGCCTGCTCTCTGCCTCCCCAGTGCTGGGACAGCAGGGCCACCACCTCCATCCCTGCTCAGTCTTTTCAGACCCAGGGGGAGTCACTGCTCTGTGGGCCACAGAAATAGCTGAGGAGGGCTGGCTTAGAGGGCCTTTGGGGACACCTTTAGCTTGGTAAAGGGACACCGACCGTTCTGCCGGTCTTGGCTCAGTTTTACACAGGGCACCTATGTTTCGAAACTCAAGAGCTGGAACTTCTACTTTAAAAAAAAAATTGCTAAGAAGACAGGGATTCAACAGATGCAGCAAGCCCATGATTTTGTGAAGCTTCGGGTAGATTTGTAAGAAGAAAGTGATAAGGCAGAAATGATGCTCCCATGAGAGATACTGAAAGCTAGACATGCATATTGACAAATCTAGATTACGGACCTTTCTTTCTTTCTTTTTCTTTCTCTCTCTCTCTCCTTCCTTCCTTCCTTCATTCCTTCCTTCCTCCCTCCCTCCCTCCCTCCCTTCCTCTCTCTCTCCCTCCCTCCCTCCCTCCCTCCCTCCCTCCCTCCCTCCCTTCCTTCCTTCCTTCCTTCCTTTCTTTCGAAAGGATCTCACGTAGCCTAAGTTGGCCTCAAATTGTCTGCATAGCTGAGGATGACCTTGAACTACTGATTCCTCTGCCTCCACCTCCCACATGCTGGGATTATAGGCATGAGCTACCATATCCAATGTATAAGGTGCTGGGGACTGAACTGGGGGTGGGGTGGGGGTGGGGGTGGGGAAGCATTCTATCCATGGAGCTACACCCTCAACCTTTGAACTTAGTGAGATTTCCTGAAAGTGTAAATACTGCTGATAGCTCCAGGAAGGCTCTTATTGGTAGTCCCCTAAAGGGTCTCTTGATTCTTTTTGTCTGTCGTCCCCCACCCCACCCCACCCCCACCCCACAAGAAAAACCTGGATCAGCCAGTGAAACATACTTCTGAATCCTCCCCAGAGCCCCAGGAGTCCGGGCTGAAAGACCAGAGCCTTGGGGGGTCTCCAGTCAGCTTACACATTTGAATGCACACACTAGTGAGTCGTGTACTGCCCGAGAGCCCTCCCTTCGTGTACAGGAATGACTTTAGATGACTCTGAGCTTTAGCACAGAGCTGTGTTTACTTTGCAGACTTTAATAACAGGTTGGCTTTTTGGGAGTGTCCCAGGGAAAGATTCAGACAAAGGTCACCATCAACCTCTTCCCTGGCAGGGCTGTTCCAGCTGGCATCTTGAGAACGGTGCAACTGAGGCTGAGATTTGGGTGTGAGGCACGGTGTTTCTCAGGCGACCGAGCGATGGTGTAGTTCACCCTCCAGATCATTGTGTGTTTGGCAGCGAGCGGATCGATCTCCTCGCCACATTCTCTTGTGGATTAGGTAACTGTGGGGAAAAGACGTAGAAGATGAAAAGCGTGGCTAAGGGCCAGCGCCATGGCTCAGCCGGCAAAAGCGCTTGTGGCACAAACCTGGCAACCTGAGTTTGATCTCTGGAACCACAGTGGACAGAGAGAACCAGCTCTACACAGTTATCCCCTGACTTCCACATGACTCCTGTGTGGGCTGTGGCACATGGACACCCATATTTACACACGCGCACACACACACGTGCACTAAATTTTTATAAACTGAAATGATAGTTTTTCTCAAAAATGTTTATTAAGTTTATTTTTTTAGTGTGGTGTGTGTGTGTGTACACACACACACACGTGCGTACACACCATGGCATTCATGTGGACAGCACGTGGGCCGGGTGACTAAACGCAGGGTGTCAGGATTGGTAGTAAGTACCTTTGCCTGCCGAGCCATCTCACCAATCTATTCTCATTTTAAAGCACCCTCATGGGATCTGAGGCACCAGAGAAATTACCTGCAGATGGGAGAAATTGAAACCCAGAGAAGATAAGCACCTGCTTCGGCATCACACAGCAAATGTGTATCTATCTGGGCTGGGACTAGAGTCCAGAGTCCTCGGGTCCTGGTCGCACCCTTCCATTATTATTAGTCTGTCTATCGATTGTCATGGAGAATTCTTTTTACTTTTTCATTGATTCTTCTTTTCAGAGTCTAAAAAGAGCCAAGATGAGTCAGGAAACTCTGGGAGCCCTGATTCACTTCCAAAGGCAATGCGTTTTCTGTGGCCCGCTGCATGGATTGCTGTTTCTATTAAGGTTTTCCACGTTTCACATAAAAGCATGCAAATTACCGCAGCAACTAAATGAAATCAGTTTCAGTATCCAGGGTTTATACACACAGAGACTCTTGCTTTCTCTTGCTCTCTTTCTCTCTCTCTTCCTGGCTCAACTCTACCCTCCTCCTCAATTCCATTAACATGCAATTTTTAAATAAAACACTTAGATGTGTATGTTGGTGAAATCTTTTAACATTTTTCTTTCTCTCAGTTTTAGATTATGATCACCCGTGATGTTCTGTGATCATAAACATTTGGCAAGTTTCGCGAAGTATATTAATATGGTAGAGTAACGGTCTCAGTGTTTCTAATGAGTCAGGGAAGCGGGGGGGGGGGGGGGAGCAGCTCGGATGAGGCGAAAGAGGCTTTTGAAAACATAGGCGGGTGTTTGTGAGTGTACAGGCAGTGGGATATTTATGTGGCGCCGTGGGTGTTTTGAACCCTCGGGAAGCTAACAGGCTCCACACATGAACTGGATGGAAGTCCTCCAAACGCTGGACAACATAGAGGCCTTTCAGAAGTCTGAATACAGTCCAAGTCAAATTATAGCCCAGCACAGTGGTGCGAATGAGAGGCTGGGGAGAGAGATCAGAGGAAACGACACTGGTCCAGGACCCCCAGGAGGCCAGGGCAGAGTGAGTGTGGCTTCTGACACCAGAGGTGGTTTCCTTGTTTACGAATAGCTTCTACCTAGTGGATTGGCTTTGATGGTAAAAATGAAACGATGCACATAGGGTCCCAAGCACATAAGGAACAGGCTTCCTGAGAGAGGCAGGCAGAAACTAATGTCCAGGGACCTAGAAAAGCCCCGCCCCCCACTTGGGCAGTGAGGCAGCAGGGTTACAGCCACAGGCTTTGAAGTTAGCAGGAGTTGTGTTCAGACTTCAGCGCCAGTATTTTCTAGCTCTGTGATTGTGGGCTGATGTGATACAGCCCAGGTGGAGCCCCTGGCTCCGGGCCTGGCATGGAGGGGGCGGTGCTCAGTAAATGCTGGCTCTTGGTTCCAGCTCTTCGAGAAAGGGGCCATGAAACCAGAGGATGGAGGGAGGGAGGCTTAGAGGTAACACTAGCCCGGCAGCAGGAAAGCAAGGTAAGCTGCTGTGGGGCCTGGGTGAGTTTCCTGTGGCCACTGTGGTGAATTGCCCCCAACTTGGTGGCTTGAAACAGGAGTCTATTCTCTCAAAGTTCTGGGGGCCAAATGTCTAAAAACCAGTATCATCACATTAAAAGCAAAGTGTCCCCAGGGCCATGTTCCCTCTGAGGCTGGAAGAAGAGATTTACTTTGTGTCTTTTTAAGTTTATGTTGGTTGTTGGCATTCCTTGGCTTATGTGTATGGTTCCAACCTGCATGGTTCGTTCTTCTCTCTCTCTCTCTCTCTCTCTCTCTCTCTCTCTCTCTCTCTCTCTCTCTGTGTGTGTGTGTGTGTGTGTGTGTGTGTGTAAAATCTCCCTAATTTTCTAACCAGTAAAGATATTCATGATTACACTTAGGGTTTATCTAAGATAATTTTGCCATGTCTCCATCCTTCATATTATCTGCAAACATGCCCCCTCCCTTTTTTTCTCTTTTCCCTGAGACAGGGTTTCTCTGTGTAGCCCAGGCTGTCCTGGAACTCACTCTGTAGACCATGCTGGCCTCCAACTCAGAGATCCTCCTCCTGAGTGCTGGGATGAAAGGTGTCCGCCACCATCACTCAGCAAAGATGCCTTTCTTACAAGGTAAAATCTACAGAAACATTAACGGGATTAAGACCCAATACCTTCTTTCCTCCTCCTCCTCCTCCTCCTCCTCCTCCTCCTCCTCCTCCTCCTTCTGCATAGCCCTGGCTAGCCTTGAACTCAGAGATTTGCCTGCCTCTCTGTCTCCTGTGTGCATCACTGTGCCCAGCCATTATCTTGGGAGAGAATTCCAGTTCTCTTTTGCTGAGTGATGGGACAGGACAGGAGTGTAATGAGAAGGAGAAGACAGATCACACTGGGGCCATGGCAAATCAAGCCATGGCCAATTTATGTCATTAGGTATATATATTCAGTGGAGCCCAGCCCCAGTCTTTGGTCAGGGCGGGTTAATGGCACAAGTTTCTTGGACATATGGGAAAAGAAGACTCCGAGGCTAGCTTGAGTGCATTGGAAGGGCTCAGAGCAGATGTGGAATGCATGAGAGGCCCAGCTCCCCAAGCCCTTGCCTAACCTCCCTACCCTGGTCTAGGTTGCACCACAGTGTAACAAGACCCTGTCCCTCCTCGGCCACCTATTTGTTGAGTGCCATGGGGTAAACCACTTGGGCCCTCTGGGCCCCAATTTCTTATCTGTAAACGGAGTGCAGGAGCATCTTCCTGAGAGGATAAGCTGGAGGATTAATAATGCAAGGGAGAGATAGTCCTGCCTGCTCAAATAAACATTGGTTTCTCATCTTCCTGACCTGAGGCAGTGAGTCTGGCCATCCAAGGTCAGTGCTCTTTTGCCTGGGGGTGAGACAACAGGGTTGCGTGAGACAATGTGGAGAGGAACACCTACCTACCTTACCAGAACTCACCTACCTTACCAGAACTCATCTACCTTACCAGAAACAAAGCTCCCTGCCACAGCTCTGACCATGACTTCCTCATTCTTGCTGGCCCTTGAGCTCACAGGAAAACCGCCAGAGGGATTCTACTCTACCCCCTTTCCCTTCTCTGTCTCCAAACTTTGTCCGCCTGAGGCAGTCCAGTCCTAAAGAAGAAGGGTCTCTCTGAGTGTGGTGGGCCTGACCCTGCCCTTGCAGCCCATCACCTGTGACTTCCAGAAAGCAAGACCAGCAACCCGTCTTCCTAACCTCTCACAGGCTCTAGGTGTTACAACTCTGTCCACAGCCTGATCCAAGAGGAGCATCATTTATGGATCTGTGGGGGCTGCATGGGAAGGGGTGTCAGGATGGGGCTTGAGGCAAAGGGGAGTGGGCATTGTTAAGGTCTTAGCTCTGCGATTTGACTTTTTACTTCAATTTCTCTTTGCAAAGTACAAAAGTAATAGTACTTACCTCACAGGAAAAGTTACCAGAGTTAAGTAAGATTATATTGCGTATTGATTACAAAGCACAATAGATGGCTATTGTTAAGTAGTTCATTTTATTTATTTATTTATTTACCTATCTATTTATTTAGATAATGTCTTATGTAGCCCAGGCTGGCCAACAAATGACATTGAATTTCTGATCTTCCTGCCTCTGTCTCCCAAGTACTGGGATGATAGGCCTATGCTACCACAGCTGGTTTAATCCGATGCTGAGGATTGATCCAGGGCTTTTTGCACACGAGGCGAGCACTGAACTATGTTCTTGACCCCCATTAAGGAGGGAAAAGGTAAACAGAGAGGCAAAGGTTATCTCTAAGAGATGAGATAACTCAGACAGCACTTGCTGTTCTCCTGCAACTCCTGGAGAATGGCGAACAGGCACGGGTCCCCCGAGCTCCACGCTGAAGAAGAAAGTGACGCTGATCAAAACCCCTTGTAAAGCAGTCTTCTCCAGGGGCCTGGATGGGTCTGGGATGGTAGCCCCCAGACAGTGACCCTCTTGAACAAGTCTCTGGGTACCCTCAGGGAAGCAACACAGTAATCATTCATCAACATGTTCGCTCATCATAGTTAATGTCCACTCAGAGCCCTATGGGACTAAAGCATAGGACAGGGTAATGGGATGGATCCTCAGCGTCTATTTAATGAGCGAAGGAATTTATTTGGGGGTTAACTCACAACCACGGGAGATTTATTGTAGGGTCTGGGAAAGCTGAGCTATGGCCCACGCTAATCTGCCTGGTCCAAGATCTCAGCATCCCAAACCAGGAGGTATTGGAGGGTACAAACATACATCCCAGGTCTTAAGGGTCCCCCAGCGGCCATGCCCCAGGGGCATGTGCCTCAAGTTCATAGGCAGGTGTAACAGTTACCTGGTGCTTCAGGGTATGGTGAGAACAACCACCCACTACAACAGGGGGCCCACTCAGAGCTCTATGGGAATAAAGCATGGGTCAGGGAGTTGCATGAGAATTCTCCAAACGGAAACCCACCTTCCAGGAGCTGTGGGTTTGGAAAGGAGGTCTCTTTGCATAAATGCAATCAGGTTAAGGATCTAGAAGAGAGGTTGTTACAGACTGAAAGATCCCACACAGGCTCTTGTTTTTGAACTGGTTGGTCCTTCAACTGGTGGTGCTATTGTGGGAATTTCTGTAGACCTTAGAAGGTGAGGTCTCTCTGGAGGAAGTAGAGCACTGGAGCATTCTTTTGTTTGCTTTTTTGTTTCTTGTTGTGTTTGGCTGTATCCTGCTCCCACTCCTTTATGTACTCCCTTTGTTCTGCTTCCTGGCTGGACCAGCTTGATTCTGCCATGCCCTTTTCCCCTCGATGGATTTAACTCTCTGAAGCCACGGGTCTTCTCTGAGGTTGCTTCTGTCAGGGGTTTTGTCATGGAGATGTCAAAGCCAACGAAGGCAGAGATCGGTCTAGGTTATTTTTAGTGGACCTTACTTCCATTGACAAACATCGTACTAAGAGACCCACAGAAAGCCGGTCGGTGGTGGCGCACGCTTTTAATCCCAGCACGCGGGAGGCAGAGGCAGGCGGATCTCTGTGAGTTCGAGGCCAGCCTGGGCTACAGAGTGAGTCCCAGGACAGACTCCAAAGCTACACAGAGAAACCCTGTCTCGAAAAACCAAAACCAAAACCAAACAAACAACAACAACAAAAAACAGAGAGAGAGACCTATGGAAGAGAGACCTGGAGAGAAGAGGAGGTCACAGAGGGAAAACAGCCCAGGAGGACAGGGACAGAGAGAATGTGACACAGTCACAAGCCAACAGACATGGCCACTGGAGGCTGGCAAGGCAAGGAGTCTGCCTGGCGGGGACTCCGGAGGAAGGACGGCCTTGCTGACGCCTTGCCTTTGGTTCTCATATGCTGATCTGGGACTCGGGCCTCCAGAGCTGTGGAGGAATAAGTTTCTGTTGCTCTTAGCCACCGTATTTGTGGTAATTGGTTACATCAGCCACAGGAGACTCAAATGAGCTGTAAGGAGAACGAGAGTTCAGGTCTGAGGTATGTCTGAGTTCAGAGACGGCCAGGTTTCTGGAGGCCGACCAGAGCACTTCTTGGCGTGTGCGCACAGCTGGCCTTCCCTCTTGTCTTCGGGTCACTCTTGCTGCGATGAAATACCACCACCAAAGCAACTTGGGGAGGAAACGGTTTACTTGGCCTGTGTTTCCCTATCACTGTCCGTCACTGAAGGAGGTCAGGACAGGAACTCAAGCAGGGCAGGAACCTGGAGGCCGGAGCTGATGCTGAGGCCGTGGAGGGGTGCTGCTTACTGGCTTGCTCCTCATGGCTTGCTCAGCCTGCTTTCTTATAGAACCCAGGGCCACCAGCTGTAGACTGGTCCCATCCACAGTAGACTGGGCTCTCTTTCCTCCACTAATTAAGAAAATGGCCTGCAGCCTGATCTGATGGAGGCATTTTCTCCAGTGAGGTTCTCTCTCCTCCGATGAGTATAGCTTTTGTTAAATTGACCTAAAGCTAGTCAGCACACCTCTTCCATCTCTTCAGTCACTCACTGGCTCCTGCTAACTAATAGCAAGGACAGCAAGTACTACAAGCCCTTAGTGCGTGTGTCTGCCAGCCATGGCTCGAGGCTCAGAGCCCACAGCAGCGAGCTAGGCTGGGGGACCGTGGTCCCCACTGTCTCTGACTCGGCCCTTTTGCCCGTCATACTTGGATTTGACAAGAGTCACGTGCGCTCTGACCTTATCCTGTTCTTGTTCAACTTGTTTCAACCTCAGCTATTCCCTTGCCCAGGCTTGTCTTCCCTCAGCTCCCCATCCCCTTTCCACGGCTGGTATTGGGCCCCTGCCATATGCCTGGCCCAGGCTGGCACCTCTGGATCAGATGGTACCCACTGTTCTGTTTAGGTAGCACCCTGCCAGGGACCTCACCCACAGCTTTCCCTTCTACCTTCATTTTCCTTTCTTTCTTTATTTTTTTTTCCTTGTTAGCATGATTTTTATTTTTTTGAGATAGGTGCCACCTCGACAGGGCACAAACTAGATAGGTGTCTGAGGATGGTCTTGAACGTCTGATCCTTATGCCTTCATCCCACAAGGATTGAACCCAGGGCCTCTCACACGCTAGGCCAAGTACTCTATGAACTCAGCTCCAGCTCCCGTTTTCCCAGCTGGTCTGCTTCCTAACAGCTTGCAGCATTTGCCTTCTGAGTGGACTTTTCCATTTGTTCTTTGGGTTTTTACCCCGTTCTTGCTCCCCTAGAGTAGCTCCAGAACCCAAAGGCTGTCAGGGATTCACAGTTACTAGTCTGCCCCCTCTGCCTGGCTGTAGTATGGCGGCGTCACCCAGAGAAGGTTAGAGCAGGCCCTAGGGGGCTGGACAAGATGTCTGTTGTTATGCTCTTGAGATGAATGAATACCTACTGTGCACGCCCTGCCATAGACCTCTAAAGGAGGGGACACTTGCTGGGTCCCTCTTACTCATTGTAGCCAGGTCAATAATTACAGTGTGGAGGCTGTAAACAGTCTCTGCTTAAAACAGCTTATGTTGCTGCGTCTAACGCACGACCAACATGCCCCGCTCTCCGTGACTTCTTGCCCTTCAGACCATCTTCCATTTTTACTCTGCCTTGGCTTTTCTATAAGAAGAAAAGGGCAAAAGGGAATTCCAGAGGGGATGTAAGAAAGGAATAGATCCTGGCCAGTGATCAAATGCATCTTGTTTTGGAGCAGGCGATACCGACAAATGGCTTTTCTCCTTACTTCTCCATACAGCTGGTAGGAACGGGAGGAGAGCAGGAGGAGACTCAGGTGCTGAGTAGCTCTTGGCACCAGGTGCAAAAGTAGGCACTTGGTAGATACCATCTCATTTAAGGCTCCCAACAATTCCCAGAGTTAGGAACTATTATGTCATTTTATAGATGGGGAAACTGAGGCAGAAAGGTCATGAACCTGCCTAGGATCATGCCCTCAGGATGGGGAACTGGGGCTGGAACCTATATGTTCACGTGGGTGCCTGATACAGATGGGATGAAACCAGCGAAGGGGTCATTTGAAACCAGCTAGGAAAGCTGTTGAAACTGTGTTTCAAGCCCGGGGCACGTGACCTCTGTGCTGGCACAAGGGCTGAATTGGGCCTTAGAAACCGTAGGTTTCTGTCTTAATGGAGGGTGATATGTCGAAAAAGAAGCTGCAATTGGAACGGGAGGGAGTCGCCTGCGAGTCTGCTGTTGTAGGTGGTGTCTCGTATTAATTAACATTTCCAAAGCTCTTTGAGATACAAAGATGAGAGGTGGCATCTCTGTGGCAAGTATGACTATATTGCCCAAAAGGCAAAGAGATGATCCAGGGACATGGCCAGGGCCTGGCTGATGCCCAGGAAGGTCCCTATGTCCCACATGACAGGGCTTATCCAGAAAAGACCCTGTCCCAGACACGAGCCCCTTTGGAGATTCTGATATGAAATGGGGTGGATAGATGTCTTTAATCCCTAGCAGAAGATTCCAGGCCTCACATCACCCATGCTCTCGGGAGGTATTAGTGATGATGGCTTGTACCTGAGTGGGGAGGAAATTCTAGGTTCGGGGTTGGCCGGAGAAGAAAACCCAAGGGCCTCAGGTCTCAGGGGTCCAGAGTGGGAAGGCCATCCCAAATTGCTTGGAGCACAAAAATGGAGATGCTGAAGACAGGCTCTGGCCAAAGCCACTCTTTTGCTTGGGATTGGACCTTTTGATGCGATAGCATTTACTACCCCAGGATGCACAGATCGGGACTAAACTGCAGATGGGGGCCTGAGTCACATAGAGGGACAGAAACTTCCAGAAGATGAAAACAGAAGCACAAGGGATGAGCGGGGCGGGGGGGGGGGCAGAAAGTGTTTTAGAAACAGATGGAAACAGGTGAGTCCTGAGGGCATGGGACGCAGCCAGGAGGAAGCAGCCAAGAGTTCCAGGAAGGAGGTTTAGAATATTCTACTTTTCTTTCATTTTGGTTCTGGGGACTGAGCATAGGTCTCAGTGCTAAGCATATATTGTCCTGCTGAGCTATACCCTAAGGACCTCTCCTGTAGCCCAGGCTGGCCTGCAACTCTCTAGGTAACCAAGAATGACCTTGGACTTTGGGTGCCCCTGCTTCCAAAGGGCTGGGATTACAGGTCATCGCACCTGTTTTTGTTCTGTGCTGGGGGGTTGAACCCAGGCTTTCACGCATGCTGGGTAAGCAATCCTGTATGTCACATCCCATCTGATCTACTCCACACAGAGACTCGGCCTTTCCCTTCTGGAGACTTCACTGCCATTTGGGCACAACCCTCAAAGGCGGGCACATCATCCATTTCACAAGGGGAGGGGGGCGCGCTAAGGCTCAGAGATACACCTGGCGTGTCCCGGGTCATATGGCTAGCAGTGAGGACCTGGAGCCCAGAGCCACAGTTTGAATTTTGCTACCTGTGCACGAAGTTTCTAGGCTTCCAGCACACATCACAGATCATGCCGGGAGCCCAGGGAGACAAATTTGATACGCCAGGCTTTAGGCCGAGCAGATCTGAGTCGGAATCTTGGCTCCCTTACGTAGTTGTGCGGCCTCAGGCAACCATTTGGCCTCCTTTGGCTTCGTTCTTGCATTTATTTCACACTTTGAGCATCAAATAATGAGCAGGCGATGGTGATTCTGATGGAAATCATCCCATTTAACATTTCTGAGTGATTCACCTGCCAGACGCTGTCTGAAGCGCTTCTCAGCTATGAAACTGTTTAATTGTAGCAACCAAGCTGAGAGTCCCCTCATTTTATTGATGAGGAATCAGACCCGCAGTGAGGCTAAGTCACACTGGGCCCTACAGATACCAACTGGGCAGTTACATTCTCTGAGAGGGACAGGAATCCCTCTGGGCTTGGGGAGACTGATAAGGTCTAAAGAAGCCTAGCTTTTCTGGTCCCAATTGTGCCTTCCGTGGGTTACACAGTGTTGGGAGCCAGTGGAGATTGGGGACAGAGACTGGTTTCTCCTGAGTCCTCCCTGCCCTAATTTCCCCTTCCTCCATCTGTGGTGATGCAAATATAACAGAAATATCCTCCGTTCTATGAGGCTGGTACTTTTGCTGAAGCACACAGCCAGAGTTAGTAATACACCCCGAGCTCACTAAAAACCGAAGGCTGCTGTCCTATTGTACACCCAGCCTGTTTGTTTAACCCGCCTTCCAGAGAACAGCGTAACAACCAACACTGCTTGCTTTGTATTTTCCATGTGATCGACTTTTATAACACAAGCTACTGCTTAGCTGTAATCCTAAATTGTGTACTCTCTTCCATAACCCCGACCCAGAACAATGCGTGAGTATCATTTACTGAAGGCAGCAAACAGAGGCGTTGAAAGCAACTGCCCGGATTCTACCGCAAAGGTTGAAAACATCCATTTGTGGTTCTGAGTCGATAAACAACGATGTCTGTAGTACTGTCTGTTGTCTGGGTCAGTGGGGATCATTTAGAACCAGTGACTTAGTCCCTTGTAAAACTCTGTCAACGGTTTCTGTAAAATAGCCCATTTCTTCCCCCACGTGATGGTGCTTTCTATGCTATTCAATAGAGACAGAACAAAGCCCTTTGTGAGGGACAGGCACACACAGTCACGTGACAGAGGCACAAGACAGCCACACACAGAAGATAGTCACACACAGGGACAGACAGATTCCCAGGACAGCCTCAGGCAGACATCGATTCAGACTCCTGCAACAGACAGACAGAGAGCATGGAGCAGAGGATTCCAATCTGGACTCGCTTTTGGTTAACTGACTCCAAGAAGTGCTTTATTCCTTCCCGTCCTGTAACACTGATCCATTGTGGGTAACTCAGAGTTATTCACTAGTGCGCACAATCTCCACAACAGCCCGGAGCCTTTCTTGGTCTCGGGCCTTGTCAACGGACAATAGTATCAGGACACGAATGTAATAAATTAATACAATTCATGTAATTAATAAATACCATAAATATAGTTATTGAATGAATACTGCAAATGTAATCAATGAACGCCACAAATGTAATTAGTATCATGAGTATAATTAATGAATATCATGAGTGTAATTAAAAAAAAAAAGAATATACCTAGTAAACACAAGGTCTAAGAGGTGCTATTGATTAGACACAAAGTATCACTTTATGGTAATTTAAAAAATGTATATAGGAGCATACACTGTAAAACAATGGTAATGATCAATGTGTGAGCCAGCAATAAAGACATAACTCCTTGCATCGGTATCATTCACTGTAGCCTTTGTGACTCAACTTACTTTCCACGTTCAACTTTTCTCTTTGCATTCTTATTGTAAATTACACGTGATAGAAAGCCATCTTGAACATTTTCCCCTCTCCCCCTCCCCCTTCTCTTTTGAGACAGGTTCCATGTATCCTGGACTGGCATTAGACTCTCAGTGACGCTCCAGCTTCCACCTCCTGAGTCCTGGGATGACAGGTGTGTGCCACCATGCTTGATTTTAGGTAGTGCTGTAGGTTCAGTCCATGCTTCATGAACACTAGGCAGACACTCTACCAGCTGAGCTACATCCCAACCCCATAGAAGGTCGGTGGCATTAAATGCATTATTACTATGTGTCTCCCTCCACCATCCAGCTCCTTTCGTCTTGGGAAATGGAAGCGTTCTCCCCTTTAAGCACTAGGTCTTCACTCTGCTCTTTGCTAAGCCCCTGGCAAATACCATTCTACTTTCTGTCCATTGATTTTGGCTACTCTAAGTGTCTCGTATAAGTGGACACATGCAGTGTTTGTCCTTTGGTAGCCAGCTTATTTCACTCAATGTAGTATCCTCAATGTTTGTCTCTATTGTTGTATGGGTCAGCATTCTCTCTCTCTCTCTCTCTCTCTCTCTCTCTCTCTCTCTCTCTCTCTCTCTTTCTCTCTCTCTGGTTTTTCGAGACAGGGTTTCTCTGTGTAGCTTTGGAGCCTGTCCTGGAACTCACTCTGTAGCCCAGACTGGCCTCAAACTCACAGAGATCCACCTGGCTGTGCCTCCCAAGTGCTGGGATTAAAGGTGTGTTCCACCACCGCCTGGCTTAGAATTTTCTCTCTTTTTAAGGCTGAGTAACAATCCATTGTCTGTTTATACATTATCTGCTTATCCATTTACTCATTGATGGATGCTGGATGGATCCCATATTTTAGCTATTGCAAATAAAGCTGCTGTGAACATACATATACACTTGTCTCTTTGAGACCCTGCTTGAATCCTTTTTTGTAGATGCTAAGAACAAGACCTGCCAATGATGTGGAAGTTCTCTTTGGTCCCACGACACTGTACCATCTCATTTAAGCCTAGACCTCACCATCCTTACTGTAGTTGAAGTTTTCCTGTGTCCCACCTGGCCCACGGTCAGGACAAATCTCTCTCACTGGCCAGTCCTGCAGCCACTCAGACCCAAGTAAACACACAGAGGCTTATATTAATTATAACTGCATGGCCATTAGCTCAGGCCTACCACTGACTAGCTCTTACATTTAAACTCAGCTCGTTTCTGCTAATCTATATGTTGTCACGTGTTCCATGGCTTTACCTGTGTGCCGTTACATGCTGATCCCTGGATGGCGGGATGGCGTCTCCCGACTCAGTCTTCCTGTCCCCAGAATTCTCCTTGTCTGTTTATCCTGCCTACACTTCCTGCCTGGCTACTGGCCAATCAGCTTTTTATTTATCGGCCAGTCAGAGCAACACATTCATAGCCTACAGAACATCCCACAGCACCTTACCACTCTAGCTTCCTGTCTTGTGTTCCACTGGTCTTCATCTCTTTCCCATCCTTCTTAGAGGTGGGCCCTGGAGGGCCATTTGCATCCTCACTCAGCAACCCACACTTTTGCCTCCAGGAGCCCTGAGCCCAGGGGGACCTGGTGGAGCTTGTAGGGATGAGGTAGAAGGCAGGAGGCTCAATGTGGGTGAGTTTTAGGTGGCGCTCTCTATAACATGCATTTATTACACAGCATACCCAGAACTTGCATGTGTGTGTGTGCCCACGGGAACAGAGTTGAAGCCATGTATCCCAGAGAGTTCTGAGCCCCAACGTGCAACTGAGAGCAGATGGCCATGTGGCATCACATTCTATGTGGCAAAACCATCCATTCATTCACTCATGGTCTCGGAAAGCAAAATGAATAACCATTCCTGGACTTCTTTTTTTTCTCCCTCAAGATAGGGTTTCTCTGTGTAGCCCTGGCTGTCCTGGAACTCACTCTGTAGACCAGGCTGGCTTCGAACTCAAAGATCCACCTGCCTCTGCCTCCCGAGTGCTGGGATTAAAGGCATGCGCCACCACTGCCCATCTAGACTTTTTATCATGTAGTTCTCCTCATAACATTAATATGAATTTACTTAAGCTATGACTAAACAAAACACAAAACAAAGCAGGAGCCTGGACAATATGGCTCAGTGGGTACAGGCAACTGCTGCCAAGCCTGCTCACCCAGGCTCAGTCCCTAGGACCCACATTAGAAGGGGAGAACTGAGTCCCAAAAGTTGTTCTCTGACACACCACACAGCATTGTACGCACATGCTTCCACCTCTGTAAAATGTGTGTGTGTGTGTGTGTGTGTGTATGCATATAGTTTTTGTTTTTGTTTTGTTTGAGACAGGGTTTCTCCGTGTGGTTTGGTGCCTGCCCTGAATCTCGCTCTGTAGACCAGGCTGGGCCTCGAACTCACAGAGATCCCCTGGCTCTGCCTCCTGGGATTAAAGGCGTGCACCACTGCTGCCCAGCTACAATATATTTTTTTAAGAAGCTACTTCGGTTATACGAGGGAAATCCAGAGTAGTAGAGATCTAAAAAACAAACAAACAAACACCTATGGCCTAAATGCATATTAAAAGAATGATTGGTACTTGCTACTCCAAATAGCGGAAGGATCTTGAGCTACTGCCCTGGAGATCCCCAGCAGCCTCTTGGGTAGCCTTGGTAAATGAGAGACAAGAGGCACACCCAGCTCACCTGCACATCTATGGGTGTATGGGCTGCCTGGGGCTTAGGGTACTCCATCCCAAACCTCCCCTGTGCGGTACCGCGGTACCGCGTAGTTTGAACATGTGGGCGTGGCCGGGAGATAGAGCGGCACTTCTCTCCGCCCCCATCACCCCGCCTAGGGTGAGGCTCCGGGATGTGGGCCTGGAGGAGGAAAACTTGACAGATTACACCGGCCTCCCCCAAAGCTCCTTTTAGCAAGCGAGCGCAGGCTGTTCCACCTTCCTGTAGCCTAGCAACCCCAGGCCCTGACAACTGATTTATTGGAAAAAAGCTTAACTTTCCCCAAGGTTTGTTTGCGTCCCACCCCCTCCAGCTTTCCCTCCCGCCCTCCTCCTCTTCCCCACCCCCTCTAGCTCCCCCTCCCCTTAATTCTTCTCCCAATCCTTGACGTCAGGAGGGAGGAGGGAATGGGGGAGATGGTCATTGCTCCTGCTGTCCTGTGGATGCCGCCTCTCTCCCACCCTGCATCCTCGGGTGACACCCCTGGTTCCTTCTCCATGTGGTGGGCAGAGTGGCCTCGCTCATTCTCAGTTCTAATGCGCTCCCTGCTAGGACCAGGCCCCAGATTCAAGAGTTAGATCCGCACTAGCAAGGCTACAGCTTGGGAGGTGGGACTTGGGGGGAATAATTGAGTCTGGAGGGAAAAAAGAAAGAGGCCCTGCCGGGCAGTGGTTGACACACATACCTTTAATCCCAGTGGGAAGAGCCAGGCTGGAAGAGCCAGGCCGGAAGAGCCAGGCTGATCTCTGTGAGTGCAAGGCCAGGCTGGTCTAGAGCAAGATCCAGGACATGACATCCAGGGCTGCACAGAGAAACCCTGTCTCGAAAACAAACAAACAAACAAACAGGCCCAGAGGAGCTGGATTCCCCTTTCCCCACATGAAGACACAAGACATTCTGTGCACAAGGGAGCTGGTTCCTTCAGAAGGGGAACTGATCTATCTACCATGCCTCTGTGTTGGGTTCCAGGCTCCAGACAATCGGTTCTCAACATGTGGGTCTCAACCCCTTTGGGGTTGTCAAACACCCCTTTCACAGATATCCCCTGTGTCTGTGTCTTGAATCCTCAAGATGGACCCGAGAGCCTCACACATTCTAGACAAGCCCCCTCTCTACCACTGAGGTACATCCCCGACCCCTGTTTGTTATTTTGAGACAGTATCTTGTTAAATTGCCCGGGCCAGCCTTGAGCTCTATAGCCCAAGCAGGCTTTGCCGTTTTTCATCCACCTGCCTCAGCCTCCCGAGTAGCTGGAATTACAGGCCTGAGCCTACAAGCCTTGGACGCATTCCTGTCTTGCTTCAAAACCCTTGCTAGCTCCCCAAAGAAATCTCCTGAGAGACCCTTCAGCAGCTAGCCCTGCCTTTCTATTTCGTGTGAACTCTTACCCTCTGCCCGACCTGATGGCAATTCTTTTCTTTGTCCCCATGTCTTCATGCATATTGTCCCTCTGCCAGGAATGCCCTGTCCGCTCACTTACCTTTGACATAATCTTCAAGATTTAACGTGAGTGAGCATGGGCTCCTCTGGGAAGCCCCCCCCCCCCCCGCCCCTACAGGACTGGCCACGCCTACCTCCGTGCTACCTCCTACCTGGTCCCTACTTCTGGGGGTGTACAGGTGGGCTTGCCCTGCCCAGGAGGCTTGCCCTGCTGTAGAGGAGACTATCATTAGAGGAATTTCTTTGGGAGGGTAGCAGGAATTTCTTTTTCTCTGACAAGTGTCCAGAGCTTAGCCCGGGACCTGACACACAGGGAGTGAGCTAGACGTGAAGGGCCAGTGGGAAACCCGAAGAAGTGGGGAGAAGAGGAGGGAAAAAGGGATGAGGAAGAATGGGGGAGGGAGGGGAGAGTGGAGGGAGGGGAGAAGGAAGAGAGGAGAGAGCGTAAGTTAAGGAGAAGGGAAGGGAAGGATGGGGAGGGGGAGGGGAGGGGATAAAGAGAGGGAGGGAAGGACCATAGGATGGAAACAAGCCAGAGTGGCCATCCAGAAGCCAACGTTCAAAGAGGGCAGGAGGACGGAGTCCTGGTGTGATATGCACCCTCCAGGATGAAAACGCTCCAACCTATGGACCAAAGCACCCTAAGTCAAAATGGTAAGAGCCAAACCAGCCGGGCTCATCTGCTCCTTCCTGATCCAGCCCTTGCCCAGTACCCCGGGAGGGCTACTACCCCTCTAAGGCAGCGCTGTCTGGCTGGGTTTGACCAGTAAGAAGTGCTCATGGGAAACCAGGGGGCGGTTGGTATTTTCCTTGTCTTAGAGCCTCGGAAGCATGACTCTGGCTCCTGCAAGGACATGCCTGGCCGCTACTCCCACACTTGGCAGGTACGACTGACTCCGGTCTTGGGTCCATCGCTGCCTCTAGCTCTTTCTCTCCCCGTTACTGTGGGAGAGTTGCCTTTGGCTGTTCTGGGTGGCCACCTCACCTCCTGGTTGATTCTCCCAGTGGCTTTTGTGGCCTGTGTTCCAGTGTCCTGGTTAAGTCCTCCCAGTCGTAAAGATTTGCAGTGGTTGCCCTTTCCTCGTTGGTCCCTGAATAACACTGGTGGCTTAGTTTATAGAGGCGGGGGTCACTGCTTACCTCGGAGGGGAGAAACTCCCTTTTCTCCTCTCTCCAGACAGGTCTTGAACTTGCAATGCTTCTGCATTGACCTCCTGAGCAGTGTACCCTCCAGCACACACCTAATTTGTTCTGTACAGAGGTGGTGTTCATATTTGAAAGCACATGGGTTGAACTGGGGATGCACTATTGGCCCGCCAGGGCATAGTGCTGCTGGTTTGTCGTTCCAAGGGCTCCCTGTGCAAGAGCGGGTCTGGGGGGGGGGGCTTGTCTGCACCCTGTCTCTCACCTGCAAGGGAAGAGCTGGAGTTTCTGGCTTGAGTTCATTGAATTCCTAATGAGAAAGTAACGGGGAGGGAGACGTGGGGGAAGCAGGGAGCTGGTGAGAAGGCCTGACAGGTACGGAGAAAGAGAAAGAGAGAGAGAGAGAGAGAGAGAGAGAGAGAGAGAGAGAGAGAGAGAGAGAGAGAGAGAGAGAGAGAGAGAGAGGCCAAAGGGAAGAGACCGCCACAGGTGTGCCCAGGCTCTGTATGCAGCAGCTCAGTCAATATTGGTTCAAGGGATGAATAAACAGAGGGACTAGAGGGCATGGGTGTGGTTTGCAGCCCAGCAGAGATCAGCAGGTGGGGCTTGGCCTCTGCTCTTATTACTGCCCTCTCTGGTCTTCTCTATGGCAACAGCCTTCTAAGCTGTTCGTTTCCTGGCCTCCAGTCCTCCGGAGCACAGCTTCACGAAACTATATAAATAAATAGATAAATAAGTAGATAAATGAATATCGCCCTCTTAGCTGCCTGAGCCACAGTACGCCCATGACCTCATGGCCTCCAGATGTGTGATCATTAAATTCTGTGTGTGTCTGCAAGCTTCGTCTACTGAACACATCCGAATGAACACTTCCTCACTCTCGGGATGTGAGTGTGTTGTGGGGAGGATGGTTTCCGTGGAGGCCACAGCGCTTAGCCTCAGATCTACTTTCTAGATCTTTCCTTGTTTCCGTCTTTATCCCTTTAAGACCTGGTGATCCTCATCGGGTTGGAGACAGGGCCAAGGGCCAGGAAGTTAGAAACGTGAGCTCAGCTCTGCACCTGATCCCACCTCCCTTTCTCCTCTCATAAATTGCTTTTGGCACTTGCTGGGTCTGGGAACCCCCATTCTGGTAGCCTGGAGGTCATTCAGAGTTGCTTAGTTATTGTCACTGTGAATTCCCGGGGAAGAAATAGGCTCCAAGGACACACAATGGCCCAGTCCCTTGAGTAGTCTTGTCTTTGGATGACTGTCAGAGCTGGGCATGTCAGGGGCTGCTGCTTCTGGGCAGGTGACAAGATAAAGGAGCTGGTCAAGTGACGCTTTACCAGCCCCGGTTCAAGGACCACACTCAGGGGACTCCATGCAGGAGAAAGCGACTGAACTTGGGGAATGGCTGAGGGTGATGGTGATGGAACCAGAGAGGGCAATTCTGGTGGTATTCTACCAGAATGGATCTGGCGCCAAAGGACAGGGAGACGATAAGGGAGATTTTTTGCGCTTTCTAGCTGAAAATACGTAGTTTCTGGAGACGTGTTTGAGTATCTTCAGGGCAGCCCAAAGGAGAGAACTTTGTGGATATGCCGCTGAAAGAGATGAGTCCCTTGATCTTTGCTGGCAGACCCGCTAAGGTGGGAGAGAGCCTGGGTCTTAGGCTGGGAAGCAGCAAGAAAGTGGGATGTCGAGGAAGAGGTTCTTTCCGTGGCAAGTTTTAGAGGGGTTACCCAGAAAAGATGGGTGAGCAGAATGGCTAGCCGAGAAGACAGACCCAGGCAGGGAAGAATGGCGGTTGGAGATGAGCCCTCCCATCCAAGGGCTGATCAGGTTCAACTCTGTTTAGTCTTCACACTCCGATGAGACCAAGCACATCCAGGCAAGGCTGTGAGCACCAGGGACGAATTCCGAGAGTTCCCATCTCCAAGCGGTTTTGAGCATTTGAGAGCCTAGGTGTTGATCGGCAGAAATTGGGATGGCCTGACTCCACTTTTGGATTTACATCTGCGAAAGCAATTCAGGCATTTGGGGGCGGGGCTGTAGAATGACACCTCTGAGATGCTAACTCCCTGTGCGGGTTCTAAAGCCCAGAGGATGCTGGGAGAGAGGAACTTGAGCTTTTAGAGTCTGGAGGCCCACAGTTTGGAAGGGGTACTACCAGCGGCTGGATCGGCGAGCCCGCCCTCTAAGACAGAACGTTTTGTGGGTGGGACATCAGTGAAGGCAGATAGAGGAGAACAGAAAGGCTGGTGTCAGTGAAGGGCCTGATGTAGGTGGCCTGTGACAAGTGACACATGGCAGCAATGGAGGACCAAGACGTTTAAATAATCTGACGGTGGGTTATAGCTAATGAAGGTAGGGGGTGAGAGACAAACCGGCACCGGTGTGGTTCAGACTGGCCTTCAGATTTCTGGGTGAAAGTCCTGTCCAGCTGGGATAGCTCTGGAGACCGGGGGAGGCTGTTGTTCCAGTCTGATGACCCGGGGAACTCATTTTCCTGATGGAACCTCCTTCCCCAGGCTTCTTGGATGGCCAGACCGGGACTTGGATAAGGACGGCCAGGTTGCACGGGCCAGCCCATGGCCAGCAGCAGCTCAGTAGGCATGTTACATATAAGGGGGAATCCTCTCTCCAGTCTGACCTTAGCCAAGGCCGAGCTCTTTGGGGGAGGGGAGAGGGTTGCATAGATTGCCCCGGGGCTCTTTCCTTCCCGTTTGGGCCTCTGCTCTCTGCCAACATCTTTTCTGCTCAGGAGTCTGCGACCCTGCTCTTCTTTCAGACCTCTTGCCCCTCTGTGTTTACCCCTGTTTATTTGTGCTTGTCTTAGGGACTACCTTGAGGAATCCGTCACTCCGGCATGTAAACTTTCACGCTGTGTTTGGCACGCAACAGGCAAGCAGCCTTCTTGCCAACTTCAAAAGCAACACAACACTCTCCTCAGCTGTCCCAGGATCCAGGCTCATCACCAGGAGGACGAGGGCTAATAACCCAGGAAGGAGGAGGAATGTTCTTTGCAGAAGTCTGTCAGGAGCTGAGTTCCAGCCTCCAGGGGAGTTTGCTGTTAAGGCATTCCACTGGAAAGGAATGTGGAATCCCTGTCAGGGAACAGGTTTCTCTGGAGGCTGTGGAGCCCAGACTAAGGCCTGCTGTTGTCCAGCCACAAGGAGAGACACAGGTCCCCAGGGTCACGGGGCATGATGGGAAGTGTGCAGCCTCCTCAGCCTGGCCTGTGTACCTGTCATAGAGAGGGCCCATATGGGTGGAAACAGCAACCTGGCTCCTGAGGGGAGAGACTTAAAATAGTGCCGAACCTCCCAGGTGCTGCTGGAGCTGAGCACTCCCTGTGAGCAGGCACCCTGCCAATCACTCCCCACAAATGACCTCCTGTCCACTCCTCCCCTGGGAGGGGACACACGGCCTGCCGTGGCATCCACCTGGATTGTGGGCCCTCAATCCCACAGCCTATGCACAGCTTATGCTCATGGAGTGCTGACCACGTGTCAGATTCCTGTAAGTGTTCCACCTGGCTGAATTCTGGTCACCCACCTTATGGGGTAGGCGTATTTGTCTCCATTTTTTTTTAGTTTAGGAAACAACGGCTTTTGGAGGTTAAGTAACTGGCTGTAATTACCCAACTGAGTGGCAGAGCCAGGTAGGACTCCAAGCCCAGGCCAGAGATGCCAAATCTCTTAGTCATTTCTCTGTGATCCCCTTCAGTGACCAAAGGCATGCTGGCCCTTGGGCTCCATTTGAGAGGAGCCTGGTTTGTCCTTTTGGGGGTCTCTTAATGTTGGAACTGAAGCCACTGCTCCATTGTGACCCTCAGCCATCATTTAATGCCAGAGTCAGGGATTCTGCTTTACTTTGTTTTCTAGTCAGGGGGATGTGACACAGAGGACAGGGCCTTCTTCAAAATGCCTCTCTTTCTACCAGGCTTTTTTGGGGACCACTTCACCTACAGCCTGATTGCACTCAGGGATGGGAAAAAATTGGCCTAAACAGATCTCAGGAGACATGGGGTTTGGAGAAGGTTTTCTGTAGAAGAAGGCAGCGCTGGCAAACCTTACCTGCTGCTCTGTGCTCATGAACTTCGTCTTATGACTGACTTTGGCCTGAGAAATCAGAAGTCCCCACGGTGAGCCTGTGCCCTGCATCCCTGACCCACTCACTGGCACCCTTTCCATGAGGGTTCAGCACAGAGTTGAGTAAAGTCACCATTTCATGAAGTCTCTCAGCCTTGCCAGTCAGTCCCTGTCCAGGTCACATCTCTTGACCTTCAGAAACAAATCTGAGGCAGAGAGAGAGAGAGAGAGAGAGAGAGAGAGAGAGAGAGAGAGAGAGAGAGAGCGCGCCCTGTGTCCCCCACGCAGCCTCAGCTAGAGGGGAGAAGCTGGCTTCTCCCAAAGGCCTCAGCCACACAGGAAGCTGGTCCACCAGGATGGAATTGGGAAGCTATCCCATATTCACTTCTTTCTTTTGTCCTCTTGGGCTTGCCATCCTAGACTTGCTCAATGTCTGTGTAGATCTGAGCTGAGTCCCCAGTACTAGGCATGGAGTAGGGTGGCCAATAATGAATGATAAATTCAGGTCCCAGCGTTTATCTAAGCATTGAAGGAAATCATTCACTACCGTATCTAATTTTACCTGTGGAAGATACTGACACTCCTCAGCTTTTTAGTGGGTAGATCTATCTCCTCTCTCTCTGCTGGTTGATGTTCACATCCTTTGCTCAAATGAAGCAAGATCGTAACTTAGATTTATCCCCACCCCACCCCAAGAGAAGGCTAGCTCTCATACATTCCTTCCCATCCAAGTTCAAATTGAGGGAGGAGTGTGATTCCCATGATTCCCGAGTGTTAAGATTGAGGCAGAGGGGTGGGGGGGAGCATAGTTCAATGAAGTCTTACTAAAATCCGTTCTCTTGGCCCTCGCTTAATGTGTGTGCACACGTGGATAATTACATGGTGCCTGTGCTGATGAAAATTGCTTTCCTTGGGAATCAAAGTTTTGTTTTGTTTTTCTCTCCAAGTATTTCGTTCTCTTATCCTCTCCCTTCCCCCAGCAGCTGAGGCTTTCTGAATATTTGCCTCTGTGGAGGGCAAAGGAAGAGTCAGAGGTGGCTTCTGAGGGGCGGGAGAGCGGTAATCAGAGACTGCTAAGCAGGGGCCAAGAGGACTCACAGTCTTGACTTGGCAGGAATCCGTGACAAATCATAAGGGGTTAGTCCTTAATTACCCCTAATTTCCGATATGAAAACTTTGATGAAAATGAGCACAGCTATGAGGGCCTGACCCCAGATATGATCCTGGGCACATATGGGGGTGGGGAGGGGGGTGGCAGAGGCGGGGGAGGTATGCACTGTATCTTTTATTTCATGAGTTGTGTTCAGCAGAAGCACTCCAGCTGGATTTTTGTAGTGCTGGGACGGAACCCTTAGCCTCAAGCATGTCAGCTAAGTGCTTTGCCACTCAGCTATGCTTGCCAGTTTTCAATACAACACCTGTAGTTCACCCACAGTTACCTGGCTAGCCCCTTCTGTCTTAGTACCCTGGTCTCGAAGCCATAGTCAGTCCATTTTCATTCCCTTTCTTTCCAGAGAGATGTTGGGGGAGGGGACTTAGGAAAGCTCTTCAAATAGGGGTTGGTTTGCCCTGAGCCAGTGACAAAGTCTCCCAGAGGCAGAGCTGATCACGGGCTATGAAAAGCCTTCCCTCCCCTTGGGGTCATGGGAGGTCTTGCCTGAGAAGCATCGTATTGTGTTCGAAAGACATTATACATGTCATCAATATGTAATGAGGCCTTGGGGGGTGTGGTCTGTCTGGTTGGCTGGTCAACTGTGTGACTGCAAGCTGGGCCTGGCCTGGTGTGGCATGCCAAGGTCCCTTGTCCTCGGGGATGGAAGGGCATATCACCCAGCAGGGCAGACGATAGGGTGGCTCCCAAATGGCCATTTTCTTTTTCCTGTTCTCTTCTTTGGGAGGAAAGTCATGCTAATACTTGGCGATTACTGCTGCTTATTTTGGGTCCGGTATCATCTCCTTGAAGGAAGTTGTTGAGCAAACTGAGGCCTGGGGAATTCAGAAAGTTGTTCCAGTCAAATAGTGATCAAGGCTCTAGGAAGGCCAGGAAGGCCAGCTAACTGAAGAGAGAGATGCATGAGCCAATGAGCGTAAAGAACTCGGTTTTGGAGGCAACATTTTCACACAGTGAGGGCCCCCAGGGCTCTAAAGAAACTTAAGGAAACAGGAAGGGGGATGGGGTGAGAAAAGGGTTTCTCAAATGCTTGCCTGTCTCCCCCGATCTTGGTTTTTGACAGGGTTTCATGTATTCCAGGCTGGCCTCAAAGTCACTAGCTGAAGACTGAGTTTCTGTTCCTGCTACCTTCTCCTCTCTCGATGCTGGCATCCCAAGTGAGCATCAGCAGGCTTCACATTTGCCAAGCGCTCTACCAACTGAGCCACACCCCCAAGGCCTTGTCTTAAGACTCAGGAACTGGGGGAATCATACTCCTTCAATTTGAACTTTGATGGGAAGAGGTATCTGTGAGACCTGGGAGCTGGCATTCTCTGGGGGGTTGAGGACAATTCTAAGTTACAGTCTGGCTTTGTAGATCTCTGTGACTATATATTTGTCAAGACAAGGTGATGGATATTGATTGACGTTTGTTAGCTTAGTTTATAATTTAAGACATTAGGCCACGGTACATAGGATTCAATTTGTATACTCCTGTTCTGATTCCTATGAGTCTTTAGGAGGGCCTAGGTCATCGTGATTTGAAAGTCCCAAGAGAAATTCTGATTGACAAGTGTCGTACATCGGTTTCTCACTAGAACCTGGTGACCATGAGAACATCAGCGTCCTTCTTCTTTTTTGTTCTCCCCCAAGGCCTTTGAGTGTTCACACACATATCAAAAAGCATAGATAACAGTATAAGAAAAGGAACTTGGCTGCAAATGATAACGTTAACACCCGTTCTTGGAAAGAGGTGCCTCTGGGACCTTCAGGTCAATTTTACACCGAAACCGAACTATCTGAAAATGCTCTAAGTTTTCAAATCTGGGATTTTAGCCAAGCCAGCAGGACCCACAGTGCCTTCCTCCAAGGAGTACGTGTACCCTGTCTATGGGTGTCTTCCTTTTCCTTCTCCCACGGAGGTGTTCTCAGGCTCTGAAGATGCGGGGGCGGAGTCTATGGGGGAAGGTTAGGATGCAGCTTTTCTGTGGTCCTATTGCTGGTCTAGAAGCTGGAAGCTGCTTGGCCATTGGCCCCTCCCTCTCGCCGTAGGTGACTGTGTCCTTGGTGCTCTAGCCTAAGCTGCCAAGGTTTGTAGAAAACTACGACGAGGCCTGGGGTGCTGTCCCCCCCCCCCAGGACACAATGGGCACAGTCTACCCCCTCTGTTTACCTTTCTGCCAGGCTGGTTCCCGGCTTCTCAAGCCTCAAACAATGAGGCGTCTCATTCAGAAGGAAGAGTGCAGCAGTCACCCAAGTCCACGTGGACACAGTTCCACGAGTGACCTTGAAATGACCGCGACTGTACGTTCATGTTTGGCTGAGGCCACCCTGCAACGCTCAGGGTTCTTTCTGACTGGGCTGTCAGGAGGAGGAGGAGGAGGGTGAGACCTGCTCCAGCAAGTGTTTCAGGTAATGCCAATCCTCAGCGTAGAGTCCCGTGTCTCCTCACCCAGCACCACATGCTGTGGCCATTCCCATGCAGTCTGAACTGGAGGGCTGACTTTCAGCAGGGCCGTGAGGGCAGGCCAGGGGGTGCTGATCACTCTACCATTCACTCTTCTTCCCTAGAACCTGTATGGTGACCTTGCTGCTGCTCCTGGTCTCTTGTCCAACATCAACCATGTCACCCAGCTCCTGGGCTGGGCTGGGCTTCTAGCCTCTTATAACACCACCCTTCCCTGCCTTTGAGGCCTAAGGCTTACACATGCAAAAACATATGAAGGAGTATGTTTATATACATTTATTGAACATGTATACATGTACCCATGCATGTATATTCTCTCGGTGTGTGTCTCTGTCTGCTTCTGTCTTTCTGTTTCTATCTCTCTGTCTCTCTCACACACCATACGCACAGACCATGCGCACACACACACACACACACACACACACACACACACACACACACACACACACAGAGAGAGAGAGAGAGAGAGAGAGAGAGAGAGAGAGAGAGAGAGGACAGAATGAATGAATTCCAGAGCCAGCTTCCATATACTAATGGCAGACAGGGTGACCTTTCTATTCCAGGAAACAAGTGTTTACCTCAACACCAGGGTAACTTGTTTTCTGACCTCCAGGTGAGGGATGTGCTGGCTAGCACAGCAGGCCACCCTTGGGAGAGGAGAAAAGTATTTTCTCTCCAGGTTGTCACAAGCCTCGGGTGGAATTTGAGCTGGACTCCAGCCCAGACTTGCCCTGTGCCTGAACACTTTCTCACAAAAACTCTCTCGGTCTTAAGGAGGGAAGCCTAATAGGAAGGACATGCAACTGAGGAGGAGGCGATGATCTGGGGACAGATGAAGCCTCTAAGTTGCCCACCATTCAGCTCATGTAGATGTCCTTCTATTTCAAGCACTCTGAGGGCTGCAGCTGCAGGCTGGGCTGTGCCTTGAGGACTTAGCAGGACCCATTGCTAGGAGACCTGACCAAGGGCCCAGCACTTCAAAGGACATAGCATAGCTCATTCTATGATTTGAATGTGGTTGGGTCCCTTCTGAAACACATGCTAAAATGTGATTGTCGTTGTGGCCATGTTAGAATGTGGAGCCATCAGGATATGACTGGGTCATCAAGACCCAGTCTTGCCATAACATGGGACTGCCCCTCTCTTTCTGTTTCTTTTGTGCATGGGCATTTTCCTGCTATCTGCTATCCTGAGGCCAGATGCTAAATAGACGGCTGGCACTATGTTCTTGAACTTACTAGTTTCCAGCAAAAATAAACTTCTTATCTTTATATGCTACCTAGCCTTGAGTATTGTGTTACATAGCGACAGGAAACAAACCAAGACACCTAGTTTTTATGAGCCTTGGCAGTGGACCATATTTTTAGAAACATGACTTTGGGGATCATTTGATCATGTTTGGTTACTGGAGGTTGTCTTGTGACGACTCTGGCCAGTAGGCAGGGCAAATGAGGTCATACATATTTTATAGATGAGGAACGCAGAGACTCGGAGAGGCGAAGTGCCGTGTACAGAGTCGGAATGGCTGCCTTCTGGTTTTATTGTTTTGACAACTCCACTGTACTTTAAATTTCACTTGATAAAATGCACAGACCTTTAGCGAGGCCTTTCTATTTCCTGCTCGGGATTGAACATGAAATAAACACAGGCTCGTGTGTTCAGTGCCCGGTTCCCTGGTGGCACTGTTTTTTGGAGGTTCTGGAGACTTCAGGAGGTGGGACCTAGTGGGAGGAAGCAGATCTCTAGGTGTGTGCTTCCAAGGTTGCCTTTGGTCCCCTGTCCCTCCCTTGTTCCGGGCTTCCCATCCTTCATTGGATGAACAGCATACTCTTCCACATGGTCCTGCCACCATGATGCCAAGAGCTATGGACTGAAATCTCTGAAACTGTGAACTAAAATAAACCTTCTATCTTTCCAGTTCTTTCTAATAACAAAACACCAGATTAATTCACCTTTAATGCAGGGGCCATTTCCTCCCCCACATTTTCTCAGGTCTCACCAGCCATTTTGGTTGGATTCTCCTGCCTCTGCTCACATAATCAGTTCAGCCCGTCACATTGGAAAGATCCATCCATTGCAGACAAGTTAATAGTAAGTGATCTAGGACACATGGCCTGGTTTGGGACCAGAGTCTCAGCCTTACCCTTTTTAAGTCTGATGAGCTTTCAGCTTTATCACGCAGTCTCTTCCCCAGAGGGCCGAGGAAACAGAAGCAACTGCCTACAGGAAATATGCTGCAGCTTCCTCCACAGACAGAGAGTTCTAGGAGAGCCCGGCTCCATGGAAACAGCAAGGAGAGGGTGTATGCATGGCATTCTTCGAGGCCCACTCCAGTTCTCCTTAGAAGCTGCTGAACCACTGCGTATTTTCAGGGTGGTCTACCCTAATCCATAGTCTCGTCAAAGCAGAATCATTGAATCACAGAATATCAGAAAAAAAGCTGCTATCTGGTCAAATACCCTCAGTGTACAGATGAGGCTTACAGCGGAGATGTGGTATTGCTTGCTTGAGGCCACCCCACCTAGTTATGGGTAGAGGGGATAGTCTAGTCTTATGTTGAACTTACTAGTGTGGTGTCTACCAACAAGGATGACATATCAGTTGCTTTTAACTTGAAGGCTGGCCTCTAGTGGCTCCTCCGGATGCCCTATATCTTGGGAGAATAAAAGCAACCCTACTTCTGAATTCATCGTGTTTTAGTCCGTTCTCTAATCAATGCAGATTCCCATTTTTCTTTGGGAGTACTGATCCCTCAACACATACACATACCAAGCACTTATTTTTCTCTTTTAAAATCAGGTCCTGTGCTAGACTAGGTTATAGCTAATAAGTAAGATAGGCAGAGTCCTGGGCCTCAGCTAACAGAAGCAGGAAGCTTATTTACAGTAATGAATCCTAGAATTATTATTTGCGTGATTAATCCTAGCACCACCTGTTTGGGATTCTGAGTCAATTGTCCCTGTAAAACGACTCCTTTTGCTTTCTGTGGCCCTCCTTGAACTCCAAATCTTGATTTACAAGTATTTCTAGATGGACAACCAGACCCACATTCTCCTGTCTGGATTGAACATATGAATTGACCAGATACTGAGGATAGTGCTTAGAACAAGTCAGCATCACCCTACTTTTGAATGAATGCCTGGTCCGGCCTCTGCCCTGGCCACAGCTGGGCATTGTTTTTCTGTTCATGTGGCCCTCCTGAGCATCAGCTATGGATCTAAACTCCCAAATCTCTTATTTTGATGTCTTATTTTAGACAGGGTCTCATGTAGCCCAGGCTACCTAGAACTTTCTACGGTTATGTCTGACCTTGAACTCGGCGATTCTCCTGCTCCTGCCTCCAGAGTTCTGGGATTACAGGCATGAGCTGCCATGTCCAGTTTGACTCCAAGTCCTAAGAGTATCTGATTTCATGTCAGTATCTGACATTTGTGCCCACACTAACTATCTATCTCTTCTCTGAATGAAACGCCCTTCAATTGCAACCGTAGGCCAAGGCAACTTCCTGGCCTCATGCCCACCAGCTTGGTGTACCTTCTATTCCAGCATCTTCCATTCTAGTTCTGTCCTTTCCTGACCTACTTCATCTGAGGCAGTCCATGACCTGTAGCCGACACATCATCCTGACAGGCCTTTGATAAATATTTATAAAGTTGAATCAACTCGGGAGTGCTTCAGAAATTCCAGGAGCCTCTAATAGAATCCAGAGGCCCTGGCTGTAGTCTAATAGTTCATTCCATGTTGAAAATGCCCTCCATCAATCCTTACGCTTCTCTTTGCTCTAGAAGTTTGGAAGGAACATAGATGTCTTGATGGGGGGCATCATGGTGGGCATGGGGGCAATCTTCCACATGGAACTTGTGCATCTAGCTGTGGCTGGCAGCCTCAAGCCCAGTGCTTTGTCCCGTGTCTGTCCAGCCCTGCATTTGGAAGTGCTGGAAACAGGTTCTCCCTGTCACTGGCAGGTCTGGGGAGTGTCCTGACCTCCCTACTTCTGCAGAACAGGCCCTGTCCCCATAGAAGGAAGAAGCAGAGGCATCCTTAGAGGCTGTCTTAGTCACTGTTCCAGTACTGTAAAAAGACACCATGACGAAGGCAACTCTTATAAAAGAAAGCATTTAATTTGGGGCTGGCTTACAGTTTTTAAGAGGGTTAGTTCATTATCATCATGGTGAGAGCGTGAAGGCACTCATGGAGCTTGAGCAGTAGCTGAAAGCTTTACATCCTGATCCACAGGCAGAGAGAGAGAGAGAGAGAGAGAGAGAGAGAGAGAGAGAGAGAGAGAGAGAGAGAGAAGGAGGAGGAAGAAACTGGGCCTGGTGTGGGCTTTTGAAACCTCAAAGTCCACCCTCAGTGACACACTTCCTCCAACAAGGCCACACCTCCTAAATCCTTATAATCCTTCCCACACAGTTCTGTTCCCTTGTGATTAAAGCATTTAAATATATAGGCCTATGGATGCTGTGGGATGGTCTTTCTGTACACTGTAAATATGTGTTGCTACTATTGGTTAATAAAGAAGCTGTTTTGGCCTATAGAAAGGCAGGATAAGAGCCAGGTGGGAAATCCAAGAGAGATACAGGGAGAAGAAGGCAGAGTCAGAGCAGATGCCAGCCCACCGCCCAAGGAGCAACATGTCAGCAGACCAGTAAAGCCGCAGCCACATGGCAAAACATAGATGAATAGAAATGGGTTAATTTAAGATGAAAGAGCTAGCTAGCAAGAAGCCTGAGCCATAAGACCAAACAGTTTGCAATTAATATTAAGCCTCTGTGTGTTTACTTGGGACTGAGCAGCTGTGGGACACAGGAAAACTTCTGACTACAGATGGGGACATTCCTATTCAAATCACCATGCTGTTTGTTTTCCTTCAATGCCTCTCCGCATTATTCCTAAGTGGGCTGTTCATTCTAGATTTGAGTCTTTTGTTGGCATTTAGGCGCTTGCATTAAGATAGCCTCAGAATGGCCGGGCGGTGGTGGCGCACGCCTTTAATCCCAGCACTCGGGAGGCAGAGCCAGGCGGATCTCTGTGAGTTCGAGGCCAGCCTGGGCTACCAAGTGAGTACCAGGAAAGGCGCAAAGCTACACAAAGAAACCCTGTCTCGAAAAAAACAAAACAAAACAAAAATATGGGTTAATTTAAGTTCTAAGAGCGAGTTAGAAACAAGCCTAAGCTAAGGCTGAGCTTTCATAATTATTAAGTCTCCATGTAATTTTTTTTTTTTTTGTGAGCTGGTGACTCAAAAAGAAGAGTCTGTCTCCGTAGAACTTTCCCTGAATTCTTCCTTTGTATCTGGAATACTGTAGAATGAGGAATTACCTGTAGAATGAGAGAAAGATATTGCCTCTTCAAGAACAGTTTGAGGGGCTGGAGGGATGGCTTGGCAGTTAAGAGTGCTTCTTGCTCTTTAGGGGACAGGAGTTCAGTCCCCAGGGTCCATGTTGGGCAGCTCACAATCACCCGTATAACTCCAGCTCCAGGGGATCTGACCTCCTCTTCTGGCCTCCGCAAGCACCTGCACACAAGTGCACAGATACTCGTGCATACACATAAATAAATATAAATGAAACCTTTGTTTTACAAAGGATGGTCGAGTCTTTATCCTCTACTAGGCAGCCTCTGAGGTGACCCATGTGTGATTCTCACTCCCGAAGTCACTCAGTCACTCCAACAAATAGGATCCAGCAGAGGGGAAGGGATCTCTTCAAATAGTAGGTTACCAGAAGACTGTGGCTTCTGTATTGTGTTCAATTCTCTCCTCTGCCCCGTCTCTTCCTCTCTTGAATTCCACACATTGGGGGAAGCAAATAGCCATGTTGTGAGTCACTATCTAGAGAGACCCTCACGGTGTGGTGACCTTCATCCTAGGAGCCTGAAGGAAACAGGGTCTTCCCAGCTTCCCTGTGACAAGCTTGGACTTGCATCCTTTTATCATCTATGGAAATCTCGCAATGACTGCAGTGTTGGGAGAAGCTCTGGGCTAGGACCCAACCAGGCTCACCCGGTCACCCTGTACCCGGACTCCCTCATAGAACCAGGAGGTGACACACAGTTAATGTTTGAGGAATTTGTTCCGCAGCAGAAAGTAACTAATACAGATCCCTATTGGTACTCCAGATGCCCGTCTGAATTTCTTTATATTCACGACCTTTCTTCCCCATGCCTCAGTGCCTTGTCAGAGTTGTTTCTGGTCCAGAGGTGACCTCTGTGTCAACTTTAAGAAGAGATGCATTCCTTCAGGTGCTTTGACTGGGAAGTTGTCACAATCCTCCCGTCTGTGAAGACTTGGGTCAGAGCCCTGCAGATGCACGGCCTTTGTGCCGTGCTCAATCTGCACGGGTCTCCACTTCTGCTTAAAAAATTTCCGCTTCTAATGTCCTCAGTGGTTTGCTGCTTTGCAAGCTGGTGGCTTTCCTGCTTCCCTTCCTTGGCCTCTCAGCTTCTCTTGATGCGGTGGACCGCTCCCTTGTCCTCACAACCTGCTACGTAGGAGTGTAGGAAACAGGGCAGACTGCTGGAAAGTGTCGGCTCTTGTGGTGACAGTAAACCCTAGCTGGTCACTCCTGAGATAGTCTTGGTCTGCCTCCTCCCGCTCTCATTGAACACCCGGCATTGGCCATTTCTAAGTCATAGAAGTGTATTTGGCTCGTAGTTTTGGAGAGTAGGAGGTCCAGCAGCATGGCTCCAGTATTTGGTCAAGGCCTTTGCACTACTCCGTAACATGGCTGGAGAGCAAGCAAGAGGACCATGAGCCAACCGCCCCCCCCATTTTTTGCTAGGCCCCCCACTCCATGATTATTAACCCATTTCCTTAGAACAGCATTAACCCTCCATTCATGAGGGAACACCATCATACTATAATCACTTCTTCAAGGCCCACCTCGGACTACGGTCTCAGTCACAGTTCAATACCAACATGCACCTTGTAGGGGGACATCTAATCCACAGCGGCAGTCTTCCGGGGGTGCTGTCCAGGGTCTTCCTGGCATCCTAAACACATGCTCACTTCTGTTTCTCGCTTCCTGTCCCCAGTGAGCTCTTGTATTCTAGAGCCGCCTTTTTTTTATTTGTTTATTTTCAGATAGAGTCTCATGGATGGACCATAAAATCTTGATTCTCCCGCCTTCGCTTCCCAGGTTCTGGGATTACAGGTGGGTGCCACTACACTTGGCTGGAGCCGCCTTTATGGCCACCTCATTCTTCGGCCAACCTAGAATTGGAACGGTGCCTTACTTTTGACCCGGATCTCTCCATTCCACTACAGTCTCTCCTAAAGACAGCCGTGCATGTTCCTTAGAGTCACACGCGATGGCCTGAAGGAGCCTTGGCCTCTTAGCCTCTCTCTGGTAAACCTGCCCGACATCTTGGTGAACACATTCACGTCTGAGTTGAGGTCGTTCCCACTGTTTTTCGGGCAACAGCCCTTGACTTTGAGAGTGATGCAGAGGGATAAGCCGTGAGGCCTTTCTTCCTGAACCCAGTGCCGTCGCATGGGGCTCTCTTTGTCTAACTTTCTCCAGTTTCCACGGCCTCCACTGCGCTTTCAGCCTGGTGCTCAGTGCTAATCCGGGACTCTTGCTAGCGAGGCACCTTGCCGGGGTGCTGGAGTCTCTCTCATAGTCCTTGGGCTGGCACCGCTCTTTCCAAGAGCCTGGGAATCATCTTGTCCATTCTTTCTCTTTCTGGGTTTCCTTCCTCTCAGCCCCCTCCCCTGGCCTCTGGACCCCTCTCTTTTTCTTTGCATTAACATCTTCTGTCCCTCATCTGTGAGTCCTTCTGTTTCATTTTTGACCCCTCGTACACATTGGGGGTTCTGCTATGACTGTTCTCCAAGCTACTAAATCTTCTTTTGCTTATTTATTCGTGTATGTGTACGTGTGTATGTATTTTTTTTGTTGTTGTTATTGTTGTTGTAGTGGTTTTAGTAATTTTAAACGAACAGCTCAGTGGTATTATGCACCCCGAGATTGTTCTGAAATCACCACCACTGGCCTTCATCTTGCAAAACCGAAAGTGTCCCCATTAGGTAAGTCCCCAGCTCCCACCCCCCTTCCCGTTACCTCCTGGCCACCACAATTCTACTTTCTGTTCCTGTGAATTTGACTTACAGGCACGTCACATATGTGGACACAAACAGTCTTTGTGTCTTTGTGGCTGGCTATTTCCCGTAAACTCAGAAAGGTTTATCCATGCTGGAACGAATCCATGATTACCTTTGCAGGAATGACTCCAAACCTGTCGTTCCAGGACTCGCCTTTCTCTTACAGCTTGCTTCTGTGACTTTGGTTTTTGCACACGCTTACCCACACCTTTTAAAGGACGAATGTATTCCAGTTGCCTCAAAGGTCACATGCCTAAAGCCATGTGTGCCGCCTGTGAGGGTCCATTTTCATTGCCAACTTGGCTGGGTTTGGAACCATTTAGGAGATAGATGATTCTGGGTGTGCCTCTGAGGGTGTTTCCTGAGAGCTTTAACTGATGAGAGAAGACCTAGTCCAAAGTGGAAGGCATCATCCCAGGTGCTGGAGTCCTGGACCGAATTAAAAAGGTGAAAAGGGGCCGGGCGGTGGTGGCGCACACCTTTAATCCCAGCACTCAGGAGGCAGAGGCAGGTGGATCTCTGTGAGTTTGAGGCCAGCCTGGTCTACAGAGTGAGTTCCAGGACAGCCAGGGCTATATGGAGATACCTTGTCTCAACCCCTCCCACCCAAAAAGGGGGGGGGGAGTAAGCTGTGTGCCTGCCAGCATTCTCCTTTCCCCTATCCATCCAGATGTGAGCAAACAGCCCCCTCCCACCACAGCTGGGTGCTGCTCCTATCACCATGCTTTCCCTGCCTTCAGCCCTTGGGCCAAAATCAGCTCTTGGTCTTTCAAACTGCTTTGTGTTGGGTGTTTGGTTACAACCAGAAAATTATCATAGCACCCTCGGAGCCCTGGTTTCTGTCAGTGGAAATATGCTTCCAACGCCTCTTTTGATCTTCGGCCATTCCCGTTTCTTCTTTTCTCTCTCCACATCAAGTGACTCCACAGCCTGTAAGCCCTCTCTTGCTCCTTATTCCCCGACATGAGTTCCAAGACCTCAGGCCACTCACAGTCCAGCCTCGAAGTGGCTGAGATTACGATCAGTACGTGTGCCAGTAGCCATAAAATAGTGGCCTTTTAAAACCACACTGAGGCTGGCTTTCTCTTACGTTAATGAATTCTGGGGCTAGCCTGGGATCGGCTTAGACCCTCTCCAGAGTTGTTATGGATCCAGACCTCTTCAAGTTCCCTGATTTATCATCTCCAGATCGTTGGTACTCTCATTGTTTAAAATACCGTTGGAGGGCTGGCCAGACGGCAGGTAGAGGTACTTGTTTTGCGAGCCTGGTGACCTGAATTTCATCACTGGAACCCATATAAAGGTGGCAGAAGAGAACCAACTCTAGGAAGTTGTCCCCTGACCTCCCCATGCCAGGCACACCCTGACACATGTGTCTCCCTGCATGGCTTACCCTTGCTTGCTCTCACTTTCTTGCCATACCGCCCCTCCAGTCACTAATAAATAAAATGCAGCTGGAGCTCCAGCCATCACATCTTAATTCCAGGCAGCAGGCTAGAAGAAGAGGTAAGAAAGGGCGCATGCCAACTGTCATTCCATCGATTTTCTAGGTGGACCTATAACATGAAAAGTTGGGAGCTCTGTTACTAAGGAAGAAGGGAGACTAGAACTCGGGAACCAGCCTTCGCTGTCACGGGCCTCCTCCTGTCTCTGTATGCTCGGTGAACTCTCCTATGACGGGACACAGCCACTCAAAGTGATTCTCTGTCACTTGTTGTCACTCTGCTTCACTGGCGGCCCCTGAGGGCCGAGGATCTTGTCTGTGGCTTCCTTGGTGATCTGTGGTACTTCATGTGCCTGGCAAGGAGAAGGGGTTCCAGCAGAATTTGATAAACAAAGATACTTTTGGGGGGAAAAAAACCTGAGATGAAGGAGGGGACTCAGGACAGTGTTCCTGTGACTGTGTGTGTGTGTGTGTGTGTGTGTGTGTGTGTGTGTGTGTGTGTGTGTGTGTTTAAACTCGAAGATAATTAGTGTCTAAACATAAAACAACAGGCAAGCTGGAGATCTTGGCTGCTGCCAGGAGGGTGAAGCTGGATTGGAGAAAGAGAAAGTCAGAGTTTTGAATGAGAGGCCAAGAAGCCAGCTGCCGGGAGTGGATGTGAGGAGAGAGAGAGAGATAGATAGATAGAGAGAGAGAGAGAGAGAGAGAGAGAGAGAGAGAGAGAGAGAGAGAATGTTAAGAGTGTCGGGGCAAGCATGGGGGTTTGCCTATTGTCTGAAAATGGGAAGGAACTGCAGGGTGATTGGCAGTGACTGGGGGGTCAGGGGGAGTGGGCAGGTTTAGTGGTGAAGGTCTGCAAGCAGCTACCACCAGGGAGAGGATTCTGTAACATGTAGGTCCACAGCTCATTAAGGGGATGGTCACTCATCCCTTCAAGAGAAACTGCTTTGGGGAAAAACAGTTTTGTCCTACTGGGTGTGTGTGGGGGGGGTCTGTGGAGGGGGGGAGGCACAGCAGTTGTAATAAAAACCAATCCCTCCATACGGAGTCATTGTCTAATTTATGGTATGACAAGTCGGACGGGGTTGGCCCTGGTTTTTGTGTTGTCTTTTCCGTTGACAAAAGACGCATCAGACTGGCTGATGTTGAGGGTCTCTTTGGCTTCACATTTCCAACTGGTGACCAAGCAAGCTTGGATCTGTGTGCCTTCACTCCAAGCCCACGATCTTCCTAGCAAGGTGAGGGCTCTGCCTCTGGGGCAGGAGGCTCCACCCGCTTTGTGCTTTATAAAGAGGGTAGGGGAAGGCATCGGGAGGAAATGGAAATTTAGTGGAAGCTCCAGGGGACCTTGGGGACATGCCTTGCCCAGGCTGGGCAGCCCCATTAGGTTCATACCTAGGAAGTTAAGGTCCTGTCACACAGGGTGAACTACTGAAGTAAGATAAAGGTCTCATTCAAGTTTGAATTGCCTCAAAACAGGAACTCTGTGATGGTCGGGGCTCTGCACAGGCTGCATCAGGTCTTTATTTTTAATGTATATGAGTATTTATTTCAATGTATATGAGTATTAATGTGTATGAGTATTTTGTCTGCATGTATATCTGTGTACCATGTGTGTACAGTGCCTGCAAAGGTCTGAAGAGGAGTGTCCGATCTCTTGGAACTGGAGTCACAGAAGGTTGTGAGCCAATATGTTGGTGCTGGGAATTGAACTCGTGTACCCTGGAAGAGCAACTAGTGCTCTTAATTAACCTCTGAGCCATTTCTCCAGCCCCTCAAGCCTTGTGCTTGATAGACAACCGACCTTTTAAGGTGTTTTCCTTCCTCCTCTGGGTTCGTGGAAATGAAGCTTTGCAACTTGATGGGGATGTTGGCAGGTACCACCAAGTTCAAAGCTACATTCAAAGCCCCTCAGGCATACTCCGGCTTGAGGGTTTTCCTAGGGTGGTCCTGGCTCCTCAACATCAGCACCGGCACCTGTGGGTAACTTGCTAGCAACAGGACCTGATGGAGGTAGATCCCAGCCACCTGCGTTTTCAAAAACCGCTCGGGTGATTCTGAGACTCGCTGCTCCAGGAGGGGTTTAGACGGCAGCTGAGAAGGGCAGGAAGCTGGGCGGCTGGTAAGGCTGCTGAGCGGTGTCTCGGCATAGTGGAGCGCTGGATTGGCAGGTCACGAGGCCTCCTCTTGCTGTGTGCTGCTTCCTGGGAAGAAGAAAAGCACATTTGGAAGAAGGTGTCATGGACCGCAAGGGACACGAGGTAAGGATGCCGGAGGGAGCTGCTGACACACGGGCACACAGAAGGAGGGGCAGGCGGGGCCCAGTGAGGCCTATCAGTGGCTAACGCACAGGCAAGGACAGAGTGGACTCTGGTCTCCTGGTCAGCTTTTTCTTCTCTGCTCAGGCCAGCTGTCCCAGGCCATCATGCTGTCTGTGAAGCACTGGTCCCTTACTGGTACCGGGTAGAGCGTTTCTGGGCTAGGTTGCATGAGTAAGCATGGGAGATGGATGATTTGAGTTCTCCATGGCTCATGGTTGGGCCTCTCCTCGTACTCCTTATCTTTCTGCTCCTGGTAGCTTGCTGTGGCTGTGTGAGGCAGTAGGTCCTGGGGGGGTGGTGCAGGTCGACATGATGCCCTAGGCCCTTGGTGCTGGGAATTGAACTCGTGCTTTCAGGCTTAGATGTCCATAGCTCTTCCCTACAGTGTGTAGTCATTCTGGTGACAAGAATACAGTGAGATACCCATATCACACATAGTCAGGGAGCGCCTGCCACAGGTGTGTCTCAGGAAAGTCAAAAGTCGTTTTATGAAGTTCCTGGTGAGAAGTCGTGAGTTGTCTCCATGTGGTGGCTAAGTTCTGTAACTTGGTCTGTCCTGCAGGCAGAGAAAGCTCTGTTGGACACGTCTGGTAGCACACATGCATGCTAAATAGTCCATCTGTCATCTGCATCCTTGTGCTGATCTCTTGGTCATCCGTGAGAAGGCATGGCCGAGACACGTTAGGCTAGAAGGTATCCGTGGTAACAGAGGTGAGGATGAGGCCAAGGAAGGGAGTCATCAAGGTGGTTGTGGGGAGGAGGGAGACTCTTCCTGGAGCTGGATGCTTGGGGGTGGCCAAATTCCTGGGTCCACACCAGTTGGAGGAAAGCGGGTTCTCAGGACTTGGCTGTGGGACATGGAAGGAGGCCTTTTTGGCATTGGTATGGAGCAAGTGTGGATGGGTAGGCAGCCACCCAGAAGTCTGTTCCAGCTGGAGCTGGGTGGGACATGGTGAGGGGCCAGGCAGGCAGCAATTCTTCAGGAGCACAAAGGAAGCACTTTGGGGGTCAGGGTGGGGGTGACCAGGGGTGGCATGCAAATGTTAGTGGACATATGAGTACCTGATACAAGAGAGAGGCGGCTTGAGCGGCAACTCCGGGGCACACACCTGGCGGGATTGATTTGGAGATGAAAAGCAGCTGGGCCTGCAGGAGGCGGGGCCCTCCATGCCCGAACACCTTCCCACCCATGCCCCTTTGCCTCATCAGCAAACATACTGAATTCTCAGCCCTAGAGTTTCCAGGGACGTCATGGTTTTTCCAAGCTTTAATTACCTCCTATCTTCTGTGTCTACATCCTTGCTCTTGCTGTCTCAAGGGCATTTTCTGGACTTTTTTTTTTTGTCTCTCTGAAACCCAGTAGGTTACAGAAGAAACTGTTTGAAATCGGGCCACCTGGATTCGAGATGTGAATTTGGGTGTTTTGTAGAAATGTCTCTTGGCGTTGCTGGGCTTGTCTGTCTGTCTGCAGAATGGGCTGCATCTCGAATTAAGAGAATCATTCCAGTAAGGTGTGGGGGGGTGATGAGTCACATGCTGACCGTATCAACGAGAAGGACAGGGCCTAGACTCAGTCATCTTGTTTCTTTCTTTGCCGCCTCTGCCTGGCTGCACGTATTGCCCAGGCTGGAGGGCCTCTCATTTTTGGGTAAGCACACCTCAGCTGGCATATGTCAGAGTAGCTGTTGGCGTTTTAAGTGGGGGAGTCCAGCTTTCCTTTCATGTGAAAATCCAGGGACGATTTTTGTTCCTTTCCTGTTAGAATCTATGTCAGATATTCTACACTAGATATCAAGTTCTGTGCTTGGCTACTGAACCTAGTCCTTTGGTATCCATTGATATCCATCGCAATGACAGGAAAAGCTGGGATGTGACCTTGTCTTAACACTGATCACAATAGAATGTGGTCTCATGTCTGGGATCAAAGCGGCATGCGAGCTCAGGCATATGGACGGGACATTCATTCTGTGCCACCAGTTTGTGATAGCTAGTGATTATTTTCTCTCTTTCCTTGGGCCTCATGTTGTCTAGGCAGGCTTCAAACAACCTATGTAGCCAAAGATGGACCCTGAACTTCAGATCATCCCAGCATCCGGGAGGTGAAGGCGAGATTATAGGCATATGCCACTCACTCAGTTTAGGCAGTGTTGGGGATCGAACTTAGGGCTCTGTGCATGTTAGATAAACACTCTACCAACTGAGCTACAGCTCCAGTCCCCAACCTGGTGGTTTCTTCCCCTCTGTTGAACTACATTTCTTTTCTTTTTTAAAAAATAATTTATTTTTATTTTATGTGCATTGGTGCTTTGCCTGCATGTATGTCTGTGTGAGGGTGTCGGGTCCCTTGAAACTGGAGTCACAGACAGTCGTGAGCTGCCATGTCGGTGCCGGGAATTGAACCTGGGTCCTCTGGAAGAGCAGTCAGTGCTCTCAGCCACTGAACTACATTTTTAGTATTTTTGCCTCACCTGGGACAGGGATTTTGAATGGCCCCACTCTGCCCTTGTTCCCTTTTTTTTGTCTCTGAGTTTGAGCTCTGCGCTCTGCTATAAGTAGAATTTGCCAGAGGAAGGGGAAGTCCCTTGACCCTCACAATGTAATCCAGCTGCAGGGTGACGTTGCAGCTCAGCATGGCAGCCGCAGTCAGTCTTCTAGAGCAGCTGGCGGCCTCTCTGTGCAGCCTGGCACCTGTGGGCCGGTGCTTGGCTTGGCTTGGCTTGCCCCAACGATGCATCTGAGCTGCCCAGTGCCCAGGCAGGAAAGTCGCTTTCAGCACACTGACAGGGCTGCGGATGTTCCTCGGGGCTGTGTGGAAGGGGTGTGCTGTGCGCCTGCCGTCGAGGCTTGTGCAGGAACTGGAGTGTTGAGTCCTCGATGCTTTCTGCTACACAGACTCGTGGAATCGTACATGGAGATTTCTGGAGAAATCGGGAAAAGGAAAGAGTAGGGAAGGGTAAAAGAGGGCTTGTTAGGAGGTGGAAAACTCTAGGAAAGGGACAACAGGAAGGGGTCAGAAGACAGGCAGCCATTGCTCAGCAATTTCAGCTCTGCATCTATGATGCCCCTTCTGCATACCAGGTATGAATGCAGCTATCATTCCAATGCTCCCAGCAAGGTGCTTGGCCACTCAGCGAGGTGGGACTGTCTTTAGGGGCAGGTGTCACCAGGGGTGCCCAGTGCTCCGGACAGCTCCTTGAATGTAGCCTGAAAAACATCTGTCTCAGAAGGACCATCTATGGCCATGACCTTGGCTTCTATTCCTTTTGAAGGCATCATCAGAAGCTCTTGGAAGACATGGACAGTGTCACTACTGACTTTGCAGTCTCCTGGTAGGATGTTTGGCAGGGAAGAGCACAGTAAATTAATGTCCTAAGAATCTGCTGGATGACCAGGCATGGAGATTCACTTGAAAAAAAAAAAAAGAAAAGAAAAGAAAAGAAAAGAAAAAAAAGAACATCAGAGACCAAGGAGGGACTTTCCAGCCCAGACACAGTATATGATACTAATGCCTTTGAAGTTTAATGTGCTTATTAACATCCTGAGGATCTTGTTAAAAACCCCACATGGGCTTTACCAGAGAGGCTGTTAAAAAGGGGGGTGTGGGGAGCTGGGGAAATGATGCAGTTGGTAACGTACTTGTCACGTGAGTATGAGGACCTGAGTTTAGATCCCCAGCACCCATGTAAAAAGCTGGGCATGTGTCTGTAACCCAATGCTGGGAGGGTGGAAACAGGTAGATCCTTGGAGCTTTCTGGTCAACCAGCCCAGCTGAACTGGTGAACTCCAGGTTAATCGAGAGACAATGTTTAAAAAAAAGGGTGTGGGGGGGTAGAATGAGGAACTCACCTGAAATTGAGCTCTGGCCTCCACATGCTTGTATGAGCACACACATACAAACACACACACACAAGCACGCACGCACGCACGCAGACACATACATGGATACACAGGAAAAGAAGAAAATGGAAGATCGTTGTTTGGGATTCAGACAGAAAGGTTCTTGCCTTATCCGCCCTCTGCTGAGCTGTGTGGCCCAGCAACAATGAACTCCACCTGAAGGAGCTCGAAGAGCCAGAGAAACTAAGTCCGAGGATGTCTGAAGTCTCACAGCTGGAAGCGACAGGGCAGGAATCCAGGTCTTCGGACTCCACGGCAGATGTCGTCGCTGCTGTCAATCCTCAGTTTCCCAGCCTCCTCTCCGTGCTGGTGGCCTGAGCTCTGGTGGGAGGACCCGTTCTGTGCGGAGGGGCAGACCCCTTCTACTGTAGGGCCCAAGCTCCTCTCAGCCAGAGAGGGACAGGCGGGTCCAGCGGCCAGCTTGGCCTGGTTTGTGGCTAAGCTTAGGTGCCGAAGGAGCAGACTGAATGGGTCTCTTCATTCAAACAACCCTCCCTTCCCCCAGACAGGGTTTCTCTTTGCAGTTTTGGTGCCTGTCCTGGAACTCGCTCCGTAGACCAGGCTGGCCTCGAACTCACAGAGATCCGCCTGGCTCTGCCTCCCAAGTGCTGGGATTAAAGGTGTGCACCACCACCACCACCACCACCACCACCCGGCCAAACTCTTAATTCACTGAGATCATGGGGTCAGGGATGATGCTGCCACTCTATAACTTGAGTTTTTGTGGAGTCAGCCTTTGAAAGGCATTTATGTGTGTCTCTATAAACAGCAAGAGGCCCCTTGCCGCATCCCCATCCCCTGAGTCTGTGATGTGTCAGAAAGATGGTAGGCCATAAAGTCATGATAATAAATGCCTGACACTATTATGGTGATGCAGACTTTCAAAGCACTCTGAATGCTCCCTTTCATCTTCGTCCTCCTGGCCTCCCTTTAAGGGAGGCAGGACAGGTATTCACGCTACAGAAGAGAAACAAAGACTCAAGAAGGAGCTTGGCTTGGCCAAGTTCATAGCTCTAGATGCAGAGGACAATGGTCTTTCGACTGTGCTGGACCCACTGTCCCAACTGCCTGCCTGCCTGCCTGCTGCCATAGAGCAGAGAATGTCTCAGTTCTGACAGATTTATTACCAGCAATTTATCATTTGCTTATTACCAAAGAGAGGAAAAAGCCAGCCTTGAGAAAAACACCCGAAAAATTGCCCAACGAAGTGCTCAAGAGCTGACTGAGCTGGCATGGAAGAGAGGCCAGGAGATGGTCCACCCAGGGGAGGGACAGGAATGCTTCTGCATGGGAAAGGTACTGGTAAAGCACACGAGTTGGAGGCTGGCAGATCAGAGTTCACACCCGGCAATAGCTGATGTATGGGGAGTGGTAGGTAGAGGTGTGCCAGCGGATAGGTCAGGGTCAAGTCTAGAAGAGATGGGGAGGAGGCAGGCTGCATCCAGAGTCTGGGCTTTAAGAACCAAAGCCCAGAATTCTGGAGGAAAAATTGTCAGGGACTCCTGCCTGGCAACTGAGAGTTGGTACCAAGAGAGGAGAGGAAGGAACAAAGAGAACAAGAATGTGGAAAATAGATGATCAGAGTAGAGATGCTTTTAGAGGTCTTGTCCAGGAGAGATCTGGATTCATGTGTTTAGACTGGCTGGGAATGTGTGGGAAGGTAAGCTGGTCAGTGTACTATGGTGGGAGGCCAAGGATGCTCTTGGCATGATTGATTTATCTGGAGAAAGGGTTGTATGCTTTTTTGTTGGCTGCCAACTCACAGATAACAACACAGAGACTTATTAATTATAAAAGCTTGGCCATTAGCTTAGGCTGGTACCACTAGCGCTTATAACTTAAATTAACCTGGTTTTATTAATCTATGTTCTACCACGTGGCTTGGTTACCTTTCCTCTGTACCTTATATCTGACCTCTTCAGTGTCCCCTGGTGTCCTTCACATGCCTAGATTCATCTCCTACTTCATTTTTCTCTTCTCAGAAGTCCTGCCTATACCTCCTGCCTGGCTATTGGCCATTCAGCTCTTTATTAAGCTAATCACAGCAATATATCTTCTTCACACAGCATACAAAGATTCCACAGCTAAGGTTCAATAACCCAGGCTAGTCTCGAACTCCCTATGTAACTGAAGATGACCTTGCATATATGATCCTTCTGCCTCCACGTCCTGAGTGTTGTGATTATAGGTGTGTACCACTACACCCCATTTATGTGGTGCTGGGGAGTGAACCCAGGTCTCTGTACATGCTAACCAGGTACTCCACCAACGGAGCCATGTCTTCGCTCCTAGTATGGTTTTTAAGGAGCCGTTTCTTCAACTGACATTCAGTAGAGCAGTGCTCTCTAGGATGCCTCTTCGGGCTAGAGGGAGAGAGGAAGGTCTGCGTGCAGAACAGGTGTCAGAAGAAGCACCACAGGAGCCTTTAATGAAGGTTCCACAACGCCTCGAAGAAGCACACAGGCAATCTATTCCAAGTGAGAGGAATTGAGAGCAGTTTTCCAAGCTCTTTTTGATCTTGGCACAGGTTAATATCTCCCGGGTCACAATCCTGCAACACAATCCACCATTTTATCAGCTTGGCCAGTGGCCATTACCCACAATACTTTGTGGCTTCTACCCCTGGAACCTGGCCTCTTACCTCATGCTGGGGGTTGGGCACCTACATAAGACAAGACACTGCAGCCCTCTCTCCTGTCTGTTCTGCTGTTTCCTCTCAGAACCTTTCCCTAAGCATTGCTCCAACTTAGCTGTTACCACAGACTAATTTGCTTCTAGCTAATGTCCAGTGGGGCTTGCCCACCTCTTCCAACTATGTGACAATCTAAAGGTCAGCAAAGCCTGGAGATCCTCCACCTTTCTCTGGCCACTGGGTTGTGCTCTGCCCACCTTGTTTGCCCAGGTGAGCAGGAAGCAGAAGAATGGCCCGGAGCAGGCTCCGCCAGGCAATGGTGTCCCTTTGTATCTGCCACTCTCTTGCATGTGCCCACACCCAGTTGGGCTTGTCCTGGCAACGCTGCCTTCTGTCTGGGCTCTGCTTGCTCCCTTCCTCTGATCTAATCCCTTCTGTAATGGAAAGATCCTAATGGCCGTTGATCTGCTCCAGCCTCCTAGTGGGTTGCAAACTTACGCAGCCACCAGGATTATGGGGAGGTATGGAATAAAACCTGAGAATTGCTTTTTGTAAGTTCTGCGGGATTCCAGTTCTTTCGGCCTGAGGGGCCATGCTTTGCGAATCTATAGTTCCCAAATGTGAGATGCTTAGGAAATGTGGTAAGACATTTATTTTATATATATTAGTTACTTGTCTTTGTCACTGTGATAAAATACCCCCAACTTAAGAGAGAAAGGGTTTACTTGGGCTCACAGTTTGAGGCTACAGTCCATTATGGTAGGGAAGTTCTAGAAGCAGAAGCCTAAGAGTGCTGATCATTTTGCATCTGCATACCCTTCTTGTTCAGCTGGGTTTCTTTATTCAATCTAGGACCCAAGCCTAGGGAATGTGCTGCCCATTCTTAGGTGGGTCTTCCCACCTCAACTGAGTATAATTAAGATAGCCCCTTCCAGGTATGTCCATACAAAGGCTCATTTCCTAAGTAAGATCCTATCCAGCTGACATCAATATTAACTACCACAGAAATGTATATTCCTGGGGCTCACCTCAGACCTACTGAATCAAAATCGCTGGAGGACACTGTCCTTCCTGCCTGCTTTTCCTTGCCCTGGCCAGTATGGACTGTTTAGCTCTTCCACCTTTCCTATTCTTCTGGCTGTGAATGCTCCTATTTGCTTGATCTAAACCTCATCTCTGGCTTCTTTCCCAGCTTGCTCTGTGTGCATTCACACCTTATTGCTGAGTGGGAACTTTCTGTCAGTTTTGATTCTCTCTCAAACATTTTCTTTGACTCAGGATGGCAAGATGCCCAGTAAAATGCAAACTTCAGAAGGAACAACAAATATTTTGGGGGGAGGGTTGTTAAGGCTTGAAATAGGGTCTCTTTGTGGACCCAGGTTGGCGTTGGACTCAAGAAGCTTCCCCCTTAGTCTCCTGAGTACTGGGATTATAGGTGTGTGCTACCCTGCTGTTTCAAATAAGTTTTTAGTGAATGTCTCCTGCAGTATTTGTGACATACTTAATTAAAATATTGTTACTTGGGGTTGGGGGTCTGGTTAAGTGTAATCTGCACAGGCATGAGGACCTGAGTTGATGCCATCAAAGTTTGGGCATCAGGTGTGGCACACACCTTTAATCCCAGCACTCAAGAGGCAGAGGCAGGTGGATCTATGAGTTTGAGGCCAGCCTGGTCTACATAGCAAGTTCCAGGACAGCCAAAGCCACACAGAGGGACAACTGTCTCCATCAGAATGAAGCTGGGCATGGTGAATCATACTTGTAATCCCAGAACTGAGGGTGGAGACAGGAGGATCCCAGGGTTTGTTGGCCAGCTAGTCTAGCTGAATCTTCGAGCTCCAGATAAAAAAAAAAAAAATGAGATGCCCTGATTCAGAAAATAGATGTTGAGTGATTGAGGAAGATATTTAAGGTTGACCTTTTGGACTCCACATGCACGCGCACACTAATGTACTTATACTCTGTATACACACGCGCACACACGAACAAGTACCTATATATAAATATTATTTCTTTGGGGTGGAACATTGCGTCAAGTGTTCTGTATCTTCTCCTAACCAGTCCAGCTGTCCCTTGGCATGCCGCCATTTTGGTTAGGACAGTTTTGACAGAACCTTCAAGGGTTTGTTTGCCCTTGGTCTCTCTTATTCTCAACCCCATCCTTTATCTCTTTAGGTCACCTGCCTGTCACCTGCTGTCCACTCACTGGTGTGTCTTGCCGTCTCACTTGATCAGTTTCTCTAGACTTGCACCTCTGGTCTCTTCTCAGATCCAAGTTGCCTTTGTTCCTGGGTACATCCCCTGTCCCATGTGGCCAAGCCATGACTTGACACACCAACATCAAGGCTCAGTATATTGAAGCCATTGGAGATTTCTACTCCCAGCTGGGGCTTAGATCAAGGCCTAATACATTCAAGCCCCCAGAGCTTTCCACCCCAGGGACAACAGCTCAGTGCATTTACTCATTAATTTCCCCCTGTTATCCATGAGTTACCAGAATGGGCCAAAGTTCATTGTCAGAGTCGAAATTATATATAGATATCATTGATGAGGCTGCCTTGAGGTGCATGCTTGACAAAAGGACTTAGGAATATAACCTTAGGTAGCAACGGGAAAGAAGAGCTCTTTAATTAATTTATTCAATTAATTTATGTCAATACAATTATAATTCTGCTACCAAAGAGAGAGAGGGAAGCTTCTTTTAAAATGTATTTTTAGTGATATTTTAATTCATTCTTTGACAATTTCATACATGTATAACATGTTTCTTGATCATATCCACCCTTCACTCTCCCTACATCTCCCCTAATGGGTCCTCCTTCCATGAAAAGGAATCTTCTACAAAGCTATCTACTAAGACAGCTTGCAATTAGAAATTTGGGGGGGGGGCAGGTCACAAGAACATATGTAAACCACTTGGGTTTTGGGGGGCGAAGCATGAAGCTGTCCATGGGAGTGGTTTGGTTAGTTTACAATTCTAGGATTTTAGAAGGACAGGGCATTTGAGCCTGCTATGGGTGTTGGTTCAGAGGCAAACGTGGGTTCAAAGCAGCCCACCACCACATCTCCACTGCTCAGTGGTAGCAGCAGTAAAAACAGTCCACTGGGACCTCAGGGCGTCACACAGAGCAGTCAGTGAACACGACAATAGTGTGTGCAAAAGAATCCAGCTGTGGTCTAATGCGCAGCCTAGGAGAGATGTGAATTCCAAGCCTGGAGAGGGGGCAAGGATCCTGGCTGGAAGCAGTTAGAGGTTAACTCAAGAGAAGGTGTCATGTGAAGTTGGATCTGAGTGAGTGAAAAATGCAGAGTTCTAGAGAATAGAGACGAGTCCTTCCTGTCCTCCAGAGGCCTGTCTACAGTCCGTCAGGAGAGGCAGGGGGCTGACAGCTTTGTTGTTTTCCTTCACTTGTACTCCTACTGGGAGGTTTTGTGTTGGGGTATGTATGTGGGGTGCATGCGTGTGTGTGTGTGTGTGTGTGTGTGTGTGTGTGTGTGTATGTGTGTGTATGTATGTGTATGTGGATGCATGCATGCATCCAGCTGGAGGTGGCTGTCCTTATGAACTTGATTTTAATGTTCTTAAAGGTTTTTTGTTGTTGTTGTTGTTGTTTTGTTTGGTCTGGTTGGTTTTGGTTTTTTTGAGACAAGGTTTCTCTGTGTAACAGCCCTAACTGTTCTGGAAACCAGGCTGGTCTTGAACTCACAGAGATCTGCCTGCCTGGGATTAAAGGCATGCGATACCACGCCCAGTTATGTTCTCAAGTTTTAACACGTTCCTAAGTCCTTTGGGGATGGAGCAGTGGTATGGTTAATATAGGAGAAGAAGCCGGAGAGTTTGTTGAAATACAAATTGTTGTCTGTTTCCATCCTTGGAAATTGAGGTTCTGAAGATTGGGGGTGGGCCCAGCAATCTGCCATTTTAAAGAGCTTGCCAGGCAATCCAATGACAGGGGAGCTTTGACAATATTTGAACGTAGCTGCAGAAGATAGCTCCCCATGCTACACCCCTGCTTTAAAGAACCCTATGTTGCTGAGAAGATGGTAGTCAAATGATCCTGGATGGGGCCAGCTCTTCAGGCTTCTTCATGGTTTCTCAGACCCAAATCCTAGGGAGAAAAACACAATGGGAGACCCTGTCTTACCAAGGAAATGTGACCACATTATTGCCTCCTAAGAAACTGCTGAGCCGGGCGGTGGCGGCGGCGGCGGCGCACGCCTTTAATCCCAGCACTCGGGAGGCAGAGGCAGGTGGATCTCTGTGAGTTCGAGGCCAGCCTGGACTACAGAATGAGTTCCAGGAAAGGCGCAAAGCTACCAGAGAAACCCTGTCTCAAAAAAAGAAAGAAAGAGAGAGAGAGAGAGAGAGAGAGAGAGAGAGAGAGAGAGAGAGAAAAGAAAAGAAAAGAAAAGAAAAGAAAAGAAAAGAAAAGAAAAGAAAAGAAAAGAAAAGAAAAGAAAAGAAAAGAAAAGAAAAGAAAAGAAAATGCTGGGGTTGGAGAAATGGCTTAGCAGTGCAGTTCAGAGCATTTTCCCTCTCTTGTACAGGACGTGGGTTGGGTTCTCAGCACCCACATGGCAGCTCACAGCCATCTGTAACTCCACTTCCAGGCTATCTTATGTCCCCTTCTGGCTTCCACAGGCACCAGGCATGCACATGGTGCACACACACACATACATGCAGGCAGCATACTCATCCACATAAAGAATAAAAATAAGTCTTACCAAGAAAATAACGCGGTGCAAGGTTAGTGGGAAGAGGTCAATGTCCTATGTCCTTAGCAGCAATGGTTCTCACTCCTGATCAGCTCTGAACATTACGATGTTCCCTATACGGTTCATGGTTTACCTCTTAAGTCCAGGTAGAGGCTGATATGCCCCCTGGTTGCTCTTTCTCCCTCCCACTGGGTTTCTCCTTCCTCGTCTTAGAAGGCTCCTTTATGTGCTTTCATTACTGTGTCTACTTTGATGTCATGTCAGTTTCTCTAAGCAGCTCAGATACTCCCTTCTGTGTATGACTACCATCCTGGACAGAGGATGTTCTTGAGATACTCCCACTGTCGTGTTCTGTGAACCTGGGCTTTGGAGACGAGCTCTAACTTCATACACTCTCTTTCATTGGAAACTCAAAGGGTTGAGAGTGTGGAAGGATGGATTGACACATGCCTGTGACACATTCATGCTTTCCAGGACAGAGTACTTTTGGGTGGGTGAAGCCAACCCCAACTTGGAGTATGTGGGAGGATAGAGTAGGATACAGGAAACAAATACTAACTTGATGCCTTACTGTGCCTTTTTCATAAGGTCAGGAAGAATTTTGCCACCCTACCATCTTATTTGTGGATGGATGCTGGCGAGCTTACTCATGTCACATACCATATTCCTTAGGGGCAGTGTCCTCTTTTAATGTGCTATGGTGATTGTTCCCTAAAGTCAGAGAGTTAATTGTCACCAAATTTGAAAGGTGTCCAATGACAAGTTGACAGATAAAAGCACTAGAAAAACAGCCGTGCTGGCTGGCTGCTGACAGGGAGAACTTTTGTAGCCACAGGATGAAAATTCAAGCTATGATGATCTAATCAGAGCCGACATCCAGGCATACCGCTGGACTAGTCCAGAAGTCTGGATTGAATATGGATTGCTCTGCGCTCCTCCCTGTTACTGCCCAACCCCTCCCTATACGTGCAGCTGATGCCTTCAGACATAAACTAGTGACATCAAGCCATATGGAGGAGCAAGACATTGAAGGAGGCGGCACTGGGTCCATTGATGAATCATTCTACTTTACAGAGCAGTGTTGAAAATCACAGGGCTCTGAGCGCCATACCTCATCAAAATCTCACTTAACCATAAATGTGATATTTAGGAGTCTTAAATTTTTTTTTCTCTCCCCCTCTCTTCATTTGAGGTTTCCTTCTTGTGGTGATGAAAAGTACCCACATGTCGTCATGTTTAAATAAAACAAGGGAAGTCACACAGCAACCAGGAGACTAGATCGTTTTCACACTGGTGGAAAATGCATAAAAAGCACAGTCAGATATTAGAGCAAATTATGCGCTAAAACACCCCATATGTTTAGCCTATAATATTTGTCGCTTTGTGGCAGCTATGAAATACGGAGTAACTCTGCATGTATGTGTGTGTCCCGTTGAAGAAAGAAATGTACCAGTGAATTTATTCTCAGTAGACTATTCTTTAATTCAAATTATGCTTTGGGACTGGAGTGGAGCTCATGTGTTTAGCATGTGAGAAGCTCTTGAGTTCAATCCCCAGGACCACACTCAAAACAAAATGATGCTTTGGGGCTGGAGAGATGACATCCGGATTCTGAGATTTGTGTAGTTAGGTGATTGCGTCACCATGAGATCACGGAGTGTGCTTACACAAGCCTGGACGGTACAGGTCAGCCAGGAAATGCAACAAAACTGGACATAGCTGAATACAGCTCTAGTCCCAGGAGTCCCAGCCCTGGGGAGGCTGAGGTAGGAGGTTCTCCAGTTCCATGGCAGCCTGGTTAACCCTAGATGATGAGACACTTTCTCAAAAAGAAAAAAAAGTCAGGAAAACACACACACACACACACACACACACACACACACACACACAATGTATCATGACATACTGTTTTATAACCAATGTTTTGATGGAGTTAACGGCACTTGCAGAAGGCCTGGGTTCATTTCCCAGAATCCATGTGGTGGTTCACAGGACTCTGTAACTCCAGTTCCAGGGGATCTGATGCCCTCTTCTGATCTCTTGTGGGCACCAGGCATGCATGTGGTACACATATTTACATTCAGGCAAACACAGCCATATACATAAAATAAAAAGAAACGAATCTTAAAAAATAATTCTTTGGAAAAAAATCATGGATGTGTCCTCACAGTTAAAGTTACTGCTTTAACTGGAGTAAGACTCCTGGGTCAGTGGCCCTGCCCCTTGCCTGCCATGCACAGGGTGCAGCAAAGCTGTTCCCCACCCCCAACCCCATGGCCTCCTTACTTGATTGCTTCTGGTGTAGCTGCGGCCAGAGAAAGTCTCATCCTGGAGGGGGGGGGGTGTGGCTGGCCACTAGGAATTTGATCGCGCTCTATTGAATATATGGACAACAAAAAAATGCACCTTTTCTTTCTTTTTTAGAGGTGGGAAGGTCAAGGGAGGGGGGGAGGTCAAGGGGGTGGGGTGAGAAGACTGGGAGGTGAGTGCGACTGGGATGCATGATGTGAGATTCCCAAATTAAAAAAAAAATTCCTGAGTCAGATCTCTGTGACTTCATTTTATAAATGTTCTAAGAAGTGTCTTTCTCCCATAAGTGCTGGTAGTCTATATTGATCGAGTGAGTGTGGCTGTGTGTGTATAAGCAGATGCCTCTGTAAGAATACAAGTAGAGCTCCATCAATGAGATGATTTTGCTGTATCATTTACTGGCTACTGCAGCACAGACAGAAAGCATCCAGAGTTTCTCAGGCTAGCATCACCCACATGGTAAGGCACAAACACAGGCTTTGCAGTGTAATAGAATTCTTAGGACATTTTTGTAATGAGAGGAAGAGTCACCTCAAAAGCATTTTGGCCAAGGGCTTGTAGGAGCCATCCTGCTTGGAGATGAGTTATGCATTTTAATCAGTAGCTTGTTCCAAATTTGTTTCCTTTCTGCACTGCTGACAACTGGGTGTCAGTAGCATGGAACACAGGACATATTTACAGAAAAAAAGTAAACTCGGTTCATAGGAAAAGAGAAGAAATGATTCATCTTTGGAAGTTGAAAGGTGTATGGTAATCTTCCAGTTGCTGACAAGTATAAATATAATCTGCCAGTGGTCACTGTCATAAGAGCAGCAGATGGCAGTTGACTTCAAGGGGTCAACCCACCAGGAGGCAACTCCCTGATGAGTGAATCTCAGCTAGGCAAGACCACAGACTCCAGAATGTCTTTTGCTTCTGCTGTGTCTTTACATGTTTGCTGCTGCCAACTTTCTTTGGTATCTGAATGGGTGTGGGGAGATCCCCACTGCCTGTAATGTAGTGTGTTTATCTCATGAAAACTTCCCATTCTACTGGGCATTTTTACTTGTGGATTATTATGAAGATAATTTCTTCCTAAGCTGTATTGTCTAATTGATAATAATATTAGTTTTTACAGAGTTTTGATGAATAAAAATAAATACAAGGAAATGTTACACAGCTAGAGTCTATGTGTTTCACCTAAGGAGCTGCATAGATCACAGCTCAAGTTAATGATTAAGCAAGACAGTTCAGAGCTGGAGAGACGGCTCAGAGGCTAAGAGCACTGGCTGTTCTTCTAGAAGTCCTGAGTTCAATTCCCAGCAACCACATGGTGGCTCACAACCATCTGTAATGAGATCTGGTGCCCTCTTCTGGTGTGCAGGCAGAACACTGTATACATAGTAAATAAATAAATCTTTACAAAATAAAGAAAGACAGCTGAGTCCCAGGAGCCAGGCTGGCTCAAATTCCTTTAATCTTAATACTGAAAGTTACAGTCCTGGGTTTTAGTGTGCATAGTTGGCTGAAACAGAGCCTTAAATAACTTCAGGTTAGATCAGATGTTTAGATAATAGCTTTGAGATTAAGAAAAAAAAATCCCAGAAAACAATCTGAAGTTGACAAGGACACATCGCTGAGGTAAAAAATACAAAGCAGCACAATTGTTACTAGTGGATGTACTTTCTTGCTAAGGTCTGTTGATAACAAAGGTGATGAGTAAGTCCTTGTCCTCATTCCTGCCCACAATCTCTTGATATAAAAAAACTATTGATGAATGGGTGTGCACCGTAATTGTTCGAAGTAGAGCTGACTGATTCTTTTTCATATATAAAAGTTTAAGTTTAGCTGGGTGGTGGTGGCGCATGCCTTTAATCCCAGCACTTAAGAGGCAGAACTAGGCAGATCTCTGTGAGTTTGAGGCCAGCCTGGTCTAGAGATCGAGATCCAGGACAGGCACCAAAGCTACACAGAGAAACCCTGTCTTTAAAAAAAAAAAAACCTCAAAGTTTAAGTTTGTCATTTCTGTAAGATTCCTTGTCATTTCTGTAAGATTCCTTATAAGATTCCCTTTCAAGATAAGTAATAAAGTAATTTGCCCTTTCTTTGTACCCGCAAAGCACAGCCTGCCAGTAAAAGACCCGACTGAGAAGAATATCTTGCTTACCTACACCATTAATCTATAACAAATTGCTTGGGTATGAATGTATGTGGGTTCTTGGGATAATTTGTTTTTCACCTGTAATACATAAAATGTTTAATCATGTAAGAGATGAAAAACATGTTTTTACCTGTATTCATTATAATCTTTCACCTGAAAAATAGAACATAACCACATTGTAATTCCTATATTGCTTGAAAAGCTTTGTTGGGGTATATAAGCTGTAGAAAAAAGTATACAGTAGGAAAGAATACAGAAGAATAGAGAATAAAGAAGGAAACCATCAAGAGAGAGTGAGTATCTAAAAAGTCTAGTATGCACCTACTCTGTGGATTCCCTTTGAGCCCAGAGCTGCGGGAGGCTGGCCCCCTAGGCAGCAAAAATAATCCTTTTAAAATATGATGTCTGTTTATTTTTATTTAGTTAGTTTGTTATTGTTGAGACAAAGTCTCATGTGCCCCAGGGTGACTTTGACACACTGAGTAGCCAAGGATGACCTTACATTCCGGATCCTCCTGCCTCTACCTCCCAAATGCTATATTACAGGGGTATGTCACCACACCCAGGTTTATGTAGTGCCAAGGACCAAACCCAGGACTTCACAGATGTTAAGACAAGCAACCCACTCACTACCTGAGCTACAAATCCAGCCCTGAAGGTGATTTGCATGTGGTGTTCATGTGCATTTGATATTTGTATGGGCACATGCTTGCCATGGCGCATGTGTTGTGGACAGATAACATCCTTGGGCATCTATCCTCTTCATCCCCTTTGTTATAGACAGGCTCTCCTCTTGTTCGCCCTTGTGTAAGATAGTCTAGCTGGCCCGTGAGCTTCCATAACGCCCTTTCTGCCTCCCATCTTGACTCAGGTATGATAGGATACATGTGATGGTTTTTACAGGAGTTGTGGAGAGCTGAAGCCTGGGACTCAGGATTGCACAGCGTGTGCTGTATCCACTGAGCCATGTTCTCAGCCCCTGGGGGTGGTTTTTTAAAGGAAACATTGGGGCAGGTGTTTGGAAAGGCTCCTGTTACATAAAGCAACAGCAGGAGCCATGAGGTCTGTGTAGAGTAATACCATCTGTGCACATTCCAACAAACTCGGAAGGAAATGTTCCGAGACCGCTTTACGCTCGAGTCTGGTACCACAGGCCTGTAACCCCAGCTGCTTGGGAGACTGAGGCAGGAGGATCATAAAGGCCGTCTGTCTGGGCTGCAGAGTGAGTTCAAGGCCTGTCTGTGCAACAGAGACTGTCAAAAGGTAAGGGGAAAAATAGTCATTATAGCTCAGTGGTAGAGAGCTGCTTCTTTTTTTTTTTTTTTTTTTTTTTTTTGCAAATGCAAGGCCCTCAGTTCAATCCCCAGACTAAAAATAAAATAAAACTCAAAAGGAAGAATAACTGTAGGGTTGAAGCTTTAGCAGAAATGGGAGACCTTCCAACTGGTTACCCCTCCTCCCAAACAAGTGGACACTGGGCAGAAGGCTAATAATTCACAGGGGCACTTTAACAAACATCTTGGGAGAATTGCATGAAATTCTGTAAATCAAGGAGCAATTGTGGCTATCTGCCTCTGTAAGGAATCTTCCCAGCTACAATAATCTTTGAAATCAAATTTAGAAAGGTTAGGTGGTTTTAAAACATAGCGAAATCTAGTCCATCAAGATGCTCTTCCCCCCACAAGGGTACTATTTTGGCAGGAGCCAAATGCTTATTTTGTCTGTAACTTTAATTATGATGTGATTATTAGGTGGTCATTATAATTGTAACTGTAAATTTAAATCTAGTTTTCTTTGAAAAATTATACTTATTTGTGCATATGTGTGTATATATTTATGTGTATTTGTGTGTGTGTGTGTGGGGGGTGTATATATGACACAGCACATGGGCAGGGGTCAAATGGCAACTTGTAGTTTTCTCCTACACCGTGAGTTCCTGGGGTTGACTTCAGCTCCACAGGCTTGGTAGCAAGTGTCTTTATCCATTGATCCTTTTCACCAGCCCCAGTCCTGGTTTTATCATGAAAATAACACACGTAGATATGGAGATACTCACAAATTGTATATTGGGGTGTATGTGTTAGTGTTTCATAGTGGAAAAATTAGGACCCCCAAACCAGATTCCCATCCCTTTGATGGGAGGCCTGTGACTGTCTGGAGGAAGGGTTGGGATGCCAACTAGTCCAGGGATTTTTGTTATGGAAACAGCATCCGTATCAACCCAGGGAGGACAGCATCACCACATCAATGGACATTAGCAGAGCAACTGAGGCAACCAAATACAATAGGAAATTGAAGTGCTCCCCATGAATAGTACTAACAATAGCTAAATCTCAGAGTGAGCTCTGTGTGCCAAGAAGTGCCTCGTGCCTTCTCTCAGACTGTCCTACACATCCACAACAGCCACACAAGGTCTGTGTCATGGTGGGGATGCCCACAGGGTTGGTTTCACAGTACCCATGACACCTTCTGGAAGTAGGGGGCTGCCCTTTTGGACAATTTAGGAAGCCGCTTAGGTTTCCTTGCAAGTCGAAGGGATTTGGGTTCCATGAAGAGCCTGGTCCTGTGCCCTGCTTTGTAAAACTATAAAAATAGAACCAGAGAAGAAAGGTCAAAATTGAGTTTCCATATGTAATGACGTTATCACTGACCCTTACCAGTCCCCAGAGATGTGCTCTGAGCTGTTTTCCCAGCAAGTGGAAAAAAAAATCTAGCTGCCCTACAGGCTTGCCTCCTGGGTTCTGCCTCAGGCTAGGTACCTTCCTCACGCTAGAAGATTAACACCTTCCAGCAGGCAATTTGTCCTGATTATATGAAGGGAACAGAGACTGATGGCCTGTCACTCTGGTGCTAAATGGTCTTGGCATGGTCAGTTTTGTGGGTGTGTGGCCTGTAAGTGGTTCAAGAGATCCTCCTTGGATGAATACTGTTTAAAAATTCTTCATGGAGAGGGGGCGAGGGTAGAGTGGTGGTGGGGGCAGTGCCGAGGCGGGGGGGGGGGGGGAGGAGATGGCGGCACGGTGGCGCACACCTTTAATCCCAGCGCTCGGGGAGGCAGAGGCAGGCAGATCTCTGAGTTCGAGACCAGCCTAGTCTATAGAGCAAGTTCCAGGACAGCCAGGGATACAAGTAATTTTTTTTTTTTTTTGGTTTTTCGAGACAGGGTTTCTCTGTGTAGTTTTGGTGCCTGTCCTGGATCTCACTATGTAGACCAGGCTGGCTTTGAACTCACAGAGATCCATCTGGCTCTGCTTCCCAAATGTTGGGATTAAAGGCATGCACTACCACCGCCCAGCTAAAATTCATCAGGTTTTTTTTTTTGTTTTGTTTTTGTTTTTGTTTTTAAACAAGGGCCCTGTATTATAAATTTGCACTAAGCCCTGTGAACTACGTTGTTGGTCTTAGGTCTAGGCCAGGATGGAGTAGTCCATATGGGGCAGCTTGGAGCACTTGCCTGAGCTGGTGGCCATGTCTACCTTGAAAATCAAGTCTAGACGTAAACTCAGCCTCAACCCGGACTTTGAATGGTTGTATTACAAAGTTCCTTGGCAAGGTGGGCCGAGAAGGCAGCTGAAGCCCAGGGGAGGTTTGGGGGTTGGGGGGGGGAGAACCCATCCTCTCTTTGTTCCGGACCCCCGAGATTGGCCACTCCACATGCCAGCACATAGAATTGCACCACCCACCTCTTTCATTCCAAACTTAGTCCAAACTTAGACTAAGTTTTGCTAACAGATGCAAAACTTGTTAGTGTTCTATGGGCACTGGGACGATCAGCATGTTACATTTGGTTTTTATTATTATTGTTTTTAAATCATACTTAAAAAAATTTATTTATGTATATGGGTGTTTTGTCTGCATATATGTCTGTATATGCCTGGCCAGAAGGTGTCTGAGCCCCCAGAACTGGAGTTACAAATGGTTGTGAGCCATCATATGGGTCCTGGGAATTGAACCCAGGTCCTCTAGAAGAATAGTCAGTGCTCTTAACCATGGAGCCATCTCTCCAGCCCCTTTTTAAAAATAATTTTTTGGTTTTTTTTTTTTTTTTTTGGCAAGACAGGGTTTCTCTATGTAACCCTGGCTGTCCTGAAACTCTCTGTAGACCAGGGTGGCCTCGAACTCAGAGATCCATCTGCCTTTCCCCCCACCCCAAGTGCTGGGATTGAAGATGTGTGCCACCACCACCCAGTTTTTATTATTTAAAAAATTATTTATTTATTTTTGAGATAGGGTCTCACTATATAGTCTTGGCTGGTCTGGGGCTTACTATGTAGACCAGGCTGGATGTGAACTCAGAGATCTGCTTGTCTCTGCCTCCTACATGCTGGGTGTGTGCCACTATATCTGCTTTTATTTAAAAATAGAAAGCCACAAGTCACCGTCATTTCGTAGTGCCGGGCTCTAGTCACAGTAGCTCAGGTTTACTGCTGACAGTCCTGGTGTACAGTCCACACGAAGACATGTCAGTCACCGAGTTATCCCCTCTTGCTGTTTGAACCACGAACTGGTATCTTTTTCTCTAGTAATGATACATTTCATTTCTGGAAGTTCTGTTTGATTCTCAGTTCTTCTATAAAAATACTGCCTTGCTCTTATATTTTAAACTTATATCTCTAGAAATACTAGTTTATGCGTATGTACCTGAATGTATACGTACATACCATGTGCATGCAGGTCCCTTCAAAGATCAGAAAGGGGCACACTGGAAGGTGCTTATGAGCATCCAATGTGGATGCTGAGAACCAAAACTAGATCGCCTGGAACAAGTGTCTTAACTACTGGGCCATTTTCCCACCCCACTCCTTAGTTAAAAAAAAATTGATATGCTCATGTGCTGTGTGATGACATTTTTGCCAACATGGAACCAAATATAGGATGGTGCTTCCACAAGGGTAATAATAGAGTTGAAGGTTTTTATCATGTAGTGATGTCATAACTGTCCTAATGTCGTGTGTGTGTGTGTGTGTGTGTGTGTGTGTGTGTGTGTGTATGTGTGTGTGTAGTGTATATGTGTGTATTAGTTGCTTTTCCATTGCTGTGATAAGATGTTATGGATTGTACTGGCAACTGTACTGACTAGTTTTTTGTTAACGTGACATGAGTAATCGGAGAGAAGGGGCCCTCAATTAATAAAGAGCCTCCATAAGATGGGCTGCAGACAAGCCTGGAGGGCATTTTCTTAATTGGTGATTGATGGGGGAAGACCCAGTCCATTGTGGGTGGGGCCATCCCTAGGCTGGTGGTCCTGGGTTCTATAAGAAATCAGACTGAACAAGCCATGAGGAGCAAGCCAGTAAGCAGCACCCCTCCATGACCTCTGCATCAGTTCCTGCCTCCAGGTTCCTGCCTTGCTTGAGTTCCTGCCCTGATGGCTTCTGATGATGAACTGTGATAGGGAACTGAGTGAAATAACCCTTCCTCTCCAAATTGCCTTGGTCATGGCGTTTCATACCAGCAATAGGAACCCAAACTAAGACAGCAACTTACGGAAGGAAAGGCGTATTTGTGCTTATGGTTCCTGAGACCTAAGAGTCCATTTTCGTCAGAGTTGGAAAGTGTGGCAGCAGACAGGCTCAGTGGCTGGAGCAACAAGCTGAGAGCTCACGTCTTACAGTGTAAGCAGGAAGCAGAGAGTGAACTGGGAATGGTGTGAGGCTTTAAAACCTCAAAGCCTATGCTCGGTAGCATACTTCCTCCAGCAAGGCCGTATCTCCCAAACCTCCCAAACTGCACCATCCACTTGGGACAAAGTGTGCAAACATCTGAGCCTACGGCAGACATTCAAACCATCACAGCGTGTGTACACTTAAGTGTGGCTGCATGTGCATGCAGAGGCCCCAGGCCAACTTTGGGTGTCTTCCTCACTTGTGCTCTATTTTTGAGACAGGGTCTCTCATCAGACCTAGTGCTCATCAGTTCTGATAGGCTACCAGGCCAATGAGCTCCAGAGGCCATTCTGCCTCTGCCCTCTTCCTCCAGCACTGGGGTCACAGATGCTCGCCACCACACCCAGCTTTTTACGTGGGTGTTTGCGGATCCAAACTCAGGGCCTCGGGCTTGCCCAGCAGACACTTAGCAACGCGTCCATCTCTCCAGCCCTCAGCGCCGATGTCTTGGTGCAACACATCACTCATGTGTTCTGAGTGCTACTGGTGCAAACACACTTATGATACCAGCAGTGGTGTATGCAAGTAGAGCATGTGCAACACTCAGTAATAAACATGCAATGTCACTAGTTTACACACCGTGCTATTTCATATTTTGGAGTGTATTTCTTTTTATTTATAAACAAAACATTCATTATAAAACAGTATGCCATGATATGTTATGAGGAGCCTCATGCATTGTGGCCCCTTGCCTCCCTCACCCCCCCCTCCTCTCTCTCTCTTTTTCTTTTGGAAAGAGTGTCTCATTATATAGTGTTTCCCAGGCTGGCATGGAACTTGGGTCCTCCTACCTCCGCCTCCCCAGGGCTGGGACTAGAGCGGTACTCCACGATGTCCAGCTTTGTTGCATTTCTTGGTTGGCCCGTACCGTCCAGGCTTGTGTGAGCACACTCTGTGATCTCACAGCAACACAATCACCCCGCTGCAGAAATCTCAGCACCTGGTTGTCATCAGGTAACAAGGCTGTGGGATCCCTCTTCAGCGCTGCATCAGGTAGAACGTCGTGGGTCGAGTTGTGACATCTGACTCTCACTTTCCGGGATTGTTTGGTTTTGCTTAATGAAAAGATTGGCTGCAAATCTTAACTCTGAAGTTAATTTTTAAAATCGCAGATGATTAATCAGGTGAGTTCTTCTGCCCAGGGGAAGGCTAGAGCTGTCATTGTGTTGTTAGTCATGGCCTACTTTTCTAGGTTTTTATTTGATTTTTATAGACGATTTATTTGCAGCTGGGTTCAGCTCATGGCTGGACTTGGTGGCCATTTTCTATTTGGAGGTTATTCTTCTACCATGGATTAATCTTCCACTGTGGGTAATGAAACCATAACTGAGCCAATTCCCTCTTCTCTGAATCTTGGTTTCTTTCTCTGTACGAAGAGGGTGATAACAGGAAGGGATAGGGTTCCTTTATTCTGGACTAGGGTGCCTGTCTGGCCTAATGCAAATGCTGGAATGATGTCAGTTTTCTTTTCTCCTCTTTCTTACTCCTCCACCCTCTCTCTTCAGGGTCCCATGCAGCCCAGGCATGTCTTGAAATCACTATGTAGCCAAGGATGACCTTGAACTTCTGAGTCCCCTGCCTGTGCTTCCTGAGTGCTGGGATTATAGGTGTGTGCCATCACTTTGGCTTATATGATGCTGGGGATTCAACCGTGCGGATAAGCTGCCATTGGATCAGCAGCCCCAGCTCTCAACCTTCTGGAGAACACTTGGCTTTGAATGAATCTTTTTCACTTCCCCTTACAGTCCCAAACCAGAAGCAGTCTGATACGGCCAACTACAAATCATTGCTAACCCCTTGCTTTTTCCACAGTGGTCCTCTGAGTGGCTGATTCATCTTCATCCTTGTTTCCCTAGATACCACCTCTGATACAGACCAGGCACATCCTTTTCTCTGCCTATGCAGAATCACCAGTCTTAATGGCTCTATTATCCCCTTTGGGCCTCTAACAAGATCATCACTCCATCTTTCAGAGCTCAATTAATGTTCCAAAAGCCTCGCTGAAGGATTCTGACTAGGTTTAATCCACCTTAATCTTTCCTTTGTGCATTTAAAAGCCTCTATGAGGTGAACCATAGAGGTAGCTTCCCTGAAAATGATAGGTTTTGTTCATGATGTGACTTTGGGCGTAGTTCTACCTAGACTATTTACCTAAAGGGACACAGTACATTGTTGGTGCACTCAGGTCTTGATTCCCTCATCCAAAATGTGTGGGATCTGAGTGTCTTGGATTCTGCATTTTTTTTTTGAGTATTTGTATGTATGTAGTTGAGATGCTTTAAGGATGGTACCCAAGTCTAAAGATGAGACCCAGTTTTGTTCCAGACAAACCACCAACTACAAGTAGTCTGCAGGTAACTCCAGACAATGCTTCAATGCACCCGTCATTTGGGGTCAGGTATGGAATTTTCCACTTGAGCGGCCATGTTGGTTTTGAGTCTCAGGTTTTTGAGTCAAGTGTTCTCTGGAGTTGGGATGGAATGGGGACTGGAAGAAAAGTCGCATGCTTTGGGACTCCTAGATTTAATAGGTCATCTCTGTTGGGAAGTCATCTCAAACGAGAGGCACCTAGGGCTGTGTTGACACAGTTTATGGAATGAACAGGCCGAGACGCGCTATTCATAGTGTCAGACCTGGAAGCCCAGGAGAACACAGACACTGAGCATGGCCCCTCTTGTTTGTCTTCCCCCAAAGAGATGAACTCCCAGGAGAGGAATTCAGTCCGTCTCTATGCCTTGAGATTACTGCCTGGTCCCAAGGGCTCACCTCTGGGCTTTGCCTCAACCCTTTACTCAGAATGACACGTTTTTCATTTGTGCAGTGTTTAGGGTCAACAAAGTGCTGTGAGGCAAGAAAAAATGGGTGCTTGCATTCCAATTTTATTACTACAGGATCTGAGAAGTTGAGCTGGAGAGCAGGGTTTGAACGTATGGAGTTTTAATGTGCAATGTCACCCCAGGCTTTGTCCTTATAGAGATACTAACATGAAGATGACCATGTGGACCTTGTGGATTCTTACTAGGTTCCTCTGAGGTGAAGTTCACATAGCATACAATTATTTCTAAAAAGAACTCATCAGCACTTAGTACATTTGCAGTGATGATCACCACCACCATTTTCCAAGTGTCCTCCTCTCGGGGGGGCGTTAGGTGCAGAATATAAGGGAGAATGTATACGAGGCATGCCGCTCTGGCCTCGCCCCAGACCAATGGCCTGTATTTTCAGATTTAATCCAGATGTCTCTCAGAGGTCAGCTAATGTAGAACCTAAAATTATGTAATTACCTAAAATTAGCACCATTTGAAAGGTTGAGGGGACATGACATAATTCATATCCCAATCTGGTTTTCTTCCAAAATGGCATACTCTCTTCCAGGGAAACTCCCCGAGCAACCAGACACATCTCCCAGTAATCAACTACATTATCGAAGAGCCCCCTCTTGGTTGGAAGGAGTTTTGTCTTCCCAGCCAGACTGTGACATGCATAGCCCAGGAGCTATCACAATGCTCTCATTGTCTCGGGTACAAGGCAAAACAGGTGCTGGGCACATACCTACCTGTTGGGTGGAATAGAACAAAGACTGTCACCATTAGGTGACCAGGGTTTTCATTTCTTTTAAACTGTGGGTTTGGAGAGTGACAAGATAAGATGGAGCTGGACAGGGCCAGTCTAGACTCGGGTCCTATGCCAGGCAGGGTTGCCTGGGGGATAAGACCAAAGACACTCTGGCTCCCATACCTGTCTATGCATCAGATGGAGGGCGAGAGCAAGGGCCAGGCTCAGCTAAGAATAAAACAGTCTTTCAGTAAAGGTTCTGGCCCCCCAATAAACCTGGGAGCAGGCAGGCTCCTGAGAAGTTGTGACAGTCCCTTTGGCTTCTGAGGGCACCAGGGATAGAAGCAAGGTTGGCCACAATCCAGGGCTGCTGCAGCTGAAGGCCTGGTGAGGAGTGTGACTGGGACTTTGGATGAAGATCCATCCATCCGCTCAGGGTCCTAGAAACTGGCAGTGTTGGGAACCTCCTTTCAGGGGCGTCTCATGGCTCTCCACAGCATCATCCCAAGGATGCCAACCACCAGGCCACCTACTGCTGCCACTGGTACTGCCCAGTACAGCACCTTGGAGGATGCTTCAGCCATCTGGTCTGGCAGGAGCTGACTATTCCGAAGGGTGTAGAAGAAAGGGGTTTCCTGGGGAAGGAGGCAGGAGGATCAGAGGCTAACGGACGCCATCCACCCATCCATCTGCCCCAATCCCATCTCTAAGAGAGTGCAACGACCTCCTTGCTGTGTGTCCCTGTAAATCTCCTTCACGCTGTACCCGAACTTACCCTATGAGGATGGGTCTCCCAAGTGATCAACACCCAGCTATGACCTCTTTGGTTTCCCACCAGCCTTTCCTTTCAAAGGTGAGTTTGGAAGGTGGGGAGTTGGTACACTACTGTTGGAAGAGTCTTGGGGTGCTGGCTGACGGGGGGTCTTTCCCCATCCCAGGAGTGCCTAGGGCTCAGGAAAAGTCAAGGCAACAGGAGACCTGGTCTCGTAGTGGATTCAGGCCCCCGTGGGAAGTGGATGGGAGGGCAGGCATCTGAGGTTCGTAAACAAACTTCAACAAGCACTGCTCTAGGGGCCTGGGTTAAGCACCTCTCACTGTCCAGGAAGATATGCAGAAGCAACCACATTAAAACGGAGAGGGTGCACACAGAAGAGGGAGCCCACCACAGGGGGATGTTTGCAGGCAGGGCCAGTAGACTAAGAGAAGATGGAGAGAAGCCCAGGGGATAAGGGAGCAATGGGGGGGAGAAGGAGGCGGACATGTGCACAGGCAAAGTCCACAGCAAACAGAAGTAAACCACACACACACACTACTGGGACGCCTCTGGGAAGTGGGTCCATTTGCCTAGAGTCTGAGGTGTGTAATAGCGGGAGGCAGGTGACCCCTCTGGGCAGCGGTGACCAGATAAGGATTCCAACATCCTTGACAAGACCGGGGTTACTTTCCAGGACATTTCGAGAAGCAAGTGAAGGATGATGGAGGAGAGGAGAGCTGGAGGGACAGGTGAGAGCAGACAGTGTCTTCACGGTCCCCTCCCTTTCCTGAGCTCCGAGTGTAGGGCTGGGCACTACAAGATGCTCAAGTCCTTCTGAAGTAGAGTAGTTTGGGGCATCTAGCCAGCACTGTCTAGCGTGACTCCTCTCTGCCAATACGTTGTTGGCTCCTGCTTTCCCTTCTGACCGCTATGCCATAGGGGAAGTTGTGATCCAGCGAGTGAGTGGCAGTTTGTTTAAGTCCCGCCGCCCCCACACGCAGTCAACATAGGGCAGGTGGGGTACTCATTGCTCACTCACAGGCGAAGGACACTTGAGTTTGCTTCGGCTGTATGTGAAGTTGTTGGAGGTTGTCTTGCGTCCCACTGGTTCCAGCTGGAAAGAAAAAAAAAGATCCCTTGATGGTGTGGAAAGCTGGGATCCGGCTTACATGGGATATTCTTTTGGAAGGGTGGGTTCAAACCCGCAACTTGTTAAGATCTGCACAGCACAGCGGTTCTGGTCAGAGCCGACTTTTGACGCACAGGGAGAAAAGTCTGTCTGAATAGGGCAGGACTCCTGAGTTGATGCCTCTAGACTTAGCCAGAAGGACCCCAGGGCCCCAGGAAAGAACGATGCGTCCGTTGTGAATCTTTTAAAGATCTGGGATCAGAATGCCCACTGCCTCTCCACTCGTGGGTGGCAGTGACTGCAGACACTGTATCTTCAATTTTATCAAATGGTGATCATATTTACCAACTTGTCCCAGTGTGTGCGGCTAGTCAGTTTCAGGAGAACTTTGAAAGCATATTGGTTACCATGGCACCCTTACTACGCTTGGCTTGCCAACCTTAAACTGGAATCTTACTGGAACTGTTTTATGGGTTGTCACACAGATGAAAACATTGACTTGAAATATTCCAGGGAGCAGCTGTGGTTCGGTGGGGTGCTGTTTTAAAAGCTTCCGTATCAGACTCTGGGAGAAGTAGCAGGAATATGACATCCCCCCACCCTAGCAACTTTAGGTAGTCGTCTGTCCTGGGCCTGTGTCCCCAGGGGAGGAGAAGATCAGGCACTTTGAACTGGTCTGGTCTTGACCTACTGTGTGATTTGCTTCAGGTCTGTTCTTGGCCACCAAGCCCTGACAAACAGGAAGTCAAGACTCTCTCCATGATGGTGACAGACCTGGGGCCTGATCTCACTGTCTGCTGTCTGAATGCCTTCCACACCCATTTCTTAGGAACTCCGAGGAAGAGGAATGGCTGTAGGCTTGGAAGAGATGAGCCATGAGCCCTGGCCGGAGCCCTGGCTCAGCGGACGGTGACCATGCAGGGCCAGCCGGTTGCCTTCTCCAAGGCAGCAGGGATGGCTGGTGTTAACTGTGGTGGAATGTCTAGGACATTTATTTTAGGGCTTCCATGGAAGTGATGACGTGGAAGCATCCGTGGACTGGGATGGGTTGTGGATGTCGATCTATTTCCACTTTCCCAGAGTCAAGGGAACACAATTGTACTCCAGCAAACAGAAGCGCTAGGGACAGAAGGAAGGTTAAAGGTCAAGCTGGCTGACTCCCAGGGCTGCTCTGAGACCTTACTGGCACAGAGGATGGCAGTGACCCTGCGGGTTCAGTGAGCCTCTATCAATTTCCTTTTCCTGTTGCTTCCCACCAGAGTGCATCTACTCCATCCTTGAGCCTCCATCACCTGGGCTGCTGTTCTTTATTGTTATTGATTGAATGATTTTTTTCGAGATAGGTTTTCTCTGTGTAGTTTTGGTGCCTGTCCTGGATCTCGCTCTGTAGACCAGGCTGGCCTCGAACTCACAGAGATCTGCCTGGCTCTGCCTCCTGAGTGCTGGGATTAAAGGCGTGTGCCACCGCCGCCTGGCTATTGTTATTTATGTAGGCTATTGTTTTTGCAGTCAGCTATATTATATTCACAGAAAGTCCCTTCTTAACCTGCCCCTTGGTAGTTGGCCCTATGATCCCCGCTACCTACTCCTCCCTTGGGGCATCTCAGTTAATTCTGTGGATTTGAATACTTAACGTTGGTTGCACTAATGTCACTTTTCTGTCGTGGTTGTCAAATCTCACCTGGACTTTCCCATTTGGGCTCTTGCATGTGGCAGACCCCAATACCTCTGTGTCAACGTCTAGGAGGCAGCTCCCCCTTCCCATGTCCGAAACAGAACGCCATTTCAAGTAGATGGATGTCTCTTTTGCTATTTGACATTCTGCTTCATGTCTTAGACCCCAAACCCAGAAAGCCCTCCCTAGTCACCTCCCTCAGCCAGTTTTAAATATACCCCAGGATGATCACAGCTCTCCTCCATGGCTGTCACCCTGGACCCAGCCACATTGCACGCATGCTATCTTTCCGCTTCTATCTTTGATCCCAGCCCATGCCTGCACAGTGACTAGAGGGCAAACTGGAACACATCAGCCCCTTGTTTAAAACAAGGATGTGGCCCTTGCCTGTCTTTCTGGGCCTGGATCCTGACCGCTGGAGCATCACACACTGGCCTGTATGTGCCTCAGAAGCTTCATGCTCATTCCTGACTCCACGCCACATGGCTCCTATTTCTTCTCCCTGGAACACTGTGGCCCAGACCTCTGCCTGCCTGGCAACCTCATGACATTCAGGTCACAGGCCATCAGTGTCACCCCCACCCTATGTCCTCACCTCCCTGCTTTACTTCTTGTAAAGCTCAATGCAGTTGGTTGTACAGGATGTTGTGTTGGCCTGTCTAACTTGAATATCTTTTGTCTTTTCCTGGCTACACTATTCACACTCCATGAGAGCAGGGATATTCTTTACTCTGTTATGTTTTTGGCACCTGGAACAGTACCTATCACGTAGTAGTGTCGGATAGTGGTTGATGAATGGAAATCTAAGGGTCTTGAATGGAAATACTAAGAAGGAGAAAAGGCCTGGTACAGCCCCAGGAAGTGGAGTTGTTTTTCTGGCACAGGCGCTGTGGGGTACCAATGATGTAGCCAATCTCAGGGCTTGGCAAGGCGCAGTGGAGCTGGTGGCCACTGGCCCAGGGAGGTAAAAGAGAGGTCCCTGGGGTAGCTTCCCCTTGAGTGTTTAGACTCCTTAGCATGGTGGCCAGAGAAAGGGATTGGACCAAGTTTCCAAAAGCCTTGTATGCTATGCCAAAGGGTCCTAACCTGCTTCCTTCCCATCTGTCAGAGTGGCACATGACTTTAATCCTAGCAGTTAGACAGATCTGTCGGTTCTAGACCAGCTTGGTTATATGGCCAGTCAGGGATATGGAGTGGGACCCTGTCTCAAAAGGAAGAAAGAAAAGAGCACCAAGTCTGAGACCTACTCCAGACAAATTATCAATTATCTATCGATGGATGTCTCTGTGTGTGCATATGAGAACAGTTGCCCTCCAAGACCAGAAGGGCATCGGATCCCCTGGTGTTACAGGCAATTCTAAACTCCCTGTGCTGGGTAGGTTTTTGTCAACTTGACATATGCTGTAGTCTGAGAAGAGGGAACTATAATTGATAAAATACCATACCATAAGATTGGATTGTAGGTAAGCCTATGTATGGCACATTTTCTTAATGAGTGATTGATGTGGGGACGACCTTGCCCATTGTGGGCAGTGCCCCTGGATGATAGAAAAAAGCAGGCTGAGCAAGCCAGTGAGCAGTGTTCCTCCAGGTTCCTGCTTGAGTTCATGCCCTGGCTTCCTTCACGGATGGACTGAGCTGTGCTGTGGAACTGTAAGCTGAAATAGACCCCAAGTTTCTCTTAGGTTTCTATTGCTGCTGTAAAACATCATCCCCTGACACTGTCCAGCATAGTTGGGAACTGAACTTGGGTTCTCTGCAAGGGCAGTATGCACTCTTAAGCTATACGACAAGACATCTCCAGCCCCATTGCTATATTTTAAAAGTACTATTTCTGGAAGCTAACAAAGAGGGAAACAAATACATTGCAAATAAACAGCTGATCATTTGGGTAAAGAGAACGTGACCAGTACTCAGAAGGGCTCCTCCTGCACCTCCCCCAATCCTGTTCACTCAAAGAGCGATCACCAGGAAAGACTTTTAACGCCTTACAGTCAGCTGCTTGCCTTTGAGGTAGGTGTGTGTGTGTGTGTGTGTGTGTGTGTGTGTGTGTGTGTGTGTGTATACTGTTGAAGTTTGCTTACTCTGGGTGTGTGAAAATACTCTAGCTTACAGATGTACAATAGTTTGGTGATAGACACTTGGTTATGTGTGTAGTGCTGCTGTGAAAACTATAGTATGTATCTTTTTAGTGGACACTTGTATGCTCTTCTCTCCAGGATAGAATTGTTGGGTCTCAGGAAACACACAGGCTCAGCATTGGTAGATACACAAGAACTTGTCCAAGTGGCTGTAAACACTCAACTACATTGAAAAGTCACCAGGGGATGGTCTTGGGAGATGGCTCCAGAGGACCGTCATATAGAGCAGGGGCTGAGAACTGTTGTATAGCGGCTGTGAGTCTAGAGACCGGGATGCTGAGGAGCTGGGATTACAATTGGCATAGGGTTCGTAGATAAGGGTCTCTTGTGTAGCCGTGGTGGGATAGGGTCTCTGGAGGAGGAAGTATGGATTATTAAGCCAGGAGAGGCAAGAGATGTCGTGACATAAAGTGCATTCGGTGCCCTGGGAACATCAGCTGAAGTGCAGACACTATGTCGTAAGACTAATTATGAGACATGAATTCACCAGCTGTCTATGTGCTTATCAGGCTGGGAGTGGGAGGGAGAGAGGTTGGCGTTATGGCTGGGCCACCAGAGGAAGACATGGACTCTTGTTTCGGCTGAGGCCCTAACCGGCTGTGTGAGCCTAGGCAAACCGGCTCATGTCTCCAGATCTCAGTTACAGAGTGTTCCGCCTGGATGGCCCCTCAGCTCTGTCCCAGCTCTGACAGCCCATTTATCTGCTGTGACTCTAGGGGTGCCAGGAAGACTGGAGAGTTGGCAGACTGCTAGAGCCGTACGTATGTCTGAGACGGTTTGGGATGAAAACATGGGACTCTGTAATTATTCCCCCAAATTATACAGGACAAGGGACACTGGGTAGTTTAGCCTTTTTTTTTTTTTAATTTGGGGTCTGGCTGGGGAACCAAGGCCATCTTGTGTTACCAGTGTTTTTCATCCCCCTCCTCCTGCCTTCATGGAACAGAAGCCCCTAGAAAAGGTGCAAAGCGTGTTAATCCTCACAGCAGAGACCAAAGGACGTGGTCCTGCTTGAGCAACCATCTGGCTATTGAACCTCAGGAGACCCTGAAGAGTCCCAGCTGTAAGCAGATGTGGCTTGATAGAAAAGCTGGGAAGGGAAGAGCAGGAACTTGGCTTTCCCCTCAGATCTTTGGGGGGGGGGGCGTAAGACAGGAAACAGATTCCCATTCCATGTTCAAAGGAAAAATGTCGTGGGACTTCATCACTGAAGGACAGTTGTCCTTCAATAACAAAGTCACCAAAAGAAACAACTAGGAATTATGGTCTATAAACTTTGATTTAAAAAAAAAAAAAACTTGTGCAAATGCCCAGGTTGAGAGTGCAGGCCCTTGGGAGATGGAGACAGAGACATTGAGAGTTCAAGGCCAAGCACAGCAAACCTAGTGAGACATCCTCTTTAAAATAAAAGATGACTCCTGAGAATAATAGCTCAGTGGCAGAGAGCTATAGATACGTGATGCCCTCAGTTCAGTACCCAGTTAGAAAGCAATGAGACACCCACATCAAAGCCAGATACAGCTATAATTCTGGCATTTGGGAGGCAAGAATCAAGCCAGTCTGGGCTACAAGAACCAAGAAAATCAAGAGAAACTGAGGGAAGCAGGTGGAGGGAAACTCAGAGATTTTGGATGGCAATTTAGACTCTTGTGCTGAAAAGGGTATGATGGGAAGTTCTGGAACTGGGCAGACAGATGACGTCAGTGGGAGGAAAACCCCAAAACAGCAGGAATGGAGGAAAGCTGAGTCTGCAGTTAAATAGGCTTACATGGGACTTTGGTTGCTAGAGAGGAGGAGGAGGTGATGTAGCTAGGGAGAAAGTCAATATTGTGAGCCAGCTGAGGAAGGCACCGGGCAACGTGGAGTTGCTGACAGGTGTGGGAATATTTGCCCAGCGGTGGTTGGCACAGCCACCCTAGGCTTGAAACCGCAGTAAAGAGCATGGGTGTAGATGGTTCGGTCACCATGGGAAACATGCCGGGGGGCGGGGGGGGTTTGGGTTGCCATGGAGCCTAGATCAAAGGCCGGGAAAGCGTTCCATTTGCTGAGTCAGATGATGTAGGCATCAGGGGTGATGTATGGGGCACAAGGACACCTGTCCCTGGGGGCCCAGGACTGCATATTCATTTCATAAGGTTCTCTCCCTCTCCAGTGGAAAGGACTGGACTAGGTCTCCACCGGGGAGAGCAGGCTGTGTGGATGTTGCCTTTATGGTGTCTCTAGAAAAAGACTAGGTACTGAAGGGTAATGGGGCTGACATTTGTCTAAACTGATGACTGTGCTGACTATCATGCAACTTTCACAGATGTTGATACAGGTGAACAGAGAGACCATTTGCTCAAGGATGTACAGCTGGTACTCTCATCCAGTCTCTGACTGCAAAGCTAGTCTCTTAACAATGCCTAGGAAATGTCACAAGTGTGCAAATGTGTTTATGAATACATACACACACACACACACATCCTTTAAAAAGGTATGTGTGCATGGTGTGTCTATGTAAGTAAAGGTGCTTACTGGCAAGCCTCCTGACCTGAGTTCAAGGCCCAGAAACCACATGGTGGAAGAGAACTGACTCCTATAAGTTACTCTGACCCACACATAGATGCTGTGGTATGTGCACACACACACAGTAAGTAAAACATTTTTCTTTTTCAGTGAGATAGCTCAGGAACTAAAAAGAAGCACTTGGCATCCAAGTCTGATGAGCTGAACTTGATCTCTGGAACCCACTGCTGTGGAGTAATCCTTTTGTACACTGTGAAGATGTGTTGCTCTCATTGTTAATAAAGAGCTGACTGGCCTATAGCTGGGCAGGGGAGCCAGACTAAGAGGATGCTGGGAAGAAGGGTGGAGGCAGGGAGACAAGCAAGATAAACATGCAGTGTTGAAAGAAGGTACCACCATGTGGCAGAGGGTAGATAAGAAATACTGGTTAATAACTTGTAAGAGCTAGTTCGTATAAAGCCTAAGCTATCGGCTGAGCATTTATAATTAATAATAAATCTCTGTGCAGTTACTTGGGAGTGGGCTGGTGGGACAGAGCTGACTGGCGGTCTTGATGAAAAATTCTGCCTACAACCCACAGTGGAAGGAGAGATTTGTCCTCTAATGTCCACATATTTCCACGCTCAAATATATTAGGGGGTTGAGCAGATGGCTCTGAGGGCAAGAACTTGCTGCTAAACCATGCTAAGCGTGAGGACCTGAATTCAAATTCCCAGAATCCACATGAAAAACCAACCATATCCGTAGTTTGTCCTCTTGTAGGAATGAGCGAATAGCCTGAGGTTGCCCCCTAGGCCACTTACCATGTTGTTCCAGAGAGCAATGGCCATCTCAGCATGCCCACGTTCTGAGAAGTGGAAACAGTCTTCAGAGAAGAAGGTCAGGTTCGTGCCCCCTAGCTGTAGGAAGAGATAAGGGGAGGTTACCGTCTGGACACGGTTGCCTGCTTCCCCTCCCGGCGCGTGACACAGCATCTCCCCTCCCCATCCTTTAAATTCTGCTTCCACCCGCTTCAGACGATGATGGAAAACCTCCTGGGTTTAGGGTTTTGTTTTTAGCAAGCATGAATTGTAGCTTCCCTAGCTCATCCCGGTCCTGGAAATGAAGAGACGATGATTTTTAGGAAGATTTTTCATTCTGGGGCGGGAGGGAACTTGGTGGGGGTGCGCTGCTCGATCACAATTCATTTCATCGTTTCTAAGAGCGTCTAAGTTCTAATCACACACATGCGCACAGAGTTGAAAAAAAAAATTCCTTTGGGAGTCTTCCTAGAGCAAGACCATAAAAATGAAGCTGCATGCAAAAGCTTCCTAGAAACAGCTGCAGCTTACCTCAGTCAGCGGGATGAGGGTTTGCCTGAAGAAAGGCTGTATGACGACTGCAAAGTCCTCACGCTGCATGTACTGGGGCCAGTAGGAGAGCCCGGAGATGGCACTCTGCGGATGAAGGGGCTGCTCAACCCTACTGGCAAGGCTAGCTGCCATGGGATGGCTGTGACAGGCGTGGACCCACCCTAGACCAAAGGAACTTAAAGGGACTCTGCTGGCCCACACATGGATTCATCCTGCCTGTAATGAACACCCGCATCCTTGGGGCCCTGTGCTGACCGTCAGGATCAGAGTCAAGGGGCCCCGGTTAGAGAAGTTCTCCATTCACAGACTCTATTAGCTTCATTCTCAAGAGGCTGCTACATCTGAGCCGCTGATGACTTTGCATTGGCCACGGGTCTGGCTGCCCTCACTGCATGGTGGGTATCTCATCAGCTCTCCAAAAATGCCTAAGAATTTAGGATGACCAGGGTAGAGAGCCAGTGGGTTTTGGACTTAAGTATCAAAACATGGGATATTAAAAGGATTAAATTATAAGCACATATAATAAAGACTTCACGATTCATCTGGTAAATGGAGGCCAAAGGGGAAGACACGAGAAACATAGGTAACTTGAAGGTCCTTCTGGTGCAGACCTAACGAGCTGGGGAGGCTGCTGAGGTGAAGAGGGAGTCACGGGGACTTCAAAGAGGGGTATTACTTGCCTCATGAAGAGGGATTAGTCTGCAACAAGGCTTAGGGTAGGCTTATCCCAAAAGGGTAGTACAGATGTGCAGCAGTATTAGGGGAGTAGACATCAGTAGGCTAAGTTTTCTGCTCCTGGGGAGGGGGAAGTGGAAGTGGGAGCCAGGTAAACTTAACCAGTCCCCTCATAAAGGTTATAGGTAAGGAAAGTGGCCTCCGCTGTGTGACATCTACCAAAGGCAAATCTGCCACTTGCTCAGGGCTGACCCTGAGCCAGGAGGCAGGGTTTCTTCCAGCTGTCCCTTTGAGATCTCTATGCCATCTTCGCCTGACCTTGGTATCCAATTTGCCCAGATAAATATTGAGAGGATCTACATTTTAGGGAGTCACTGGCTCTCAGCCAACCCCTGGTGAACACGCAAGGTCTGAGTCCTCCTCAGAGCACAGCGTGGGTTCCCATCCTGGACGGGAGGAAGAGCGCCAAGACTGACCTGGAGGTTCCAGTTCACTTTTTTCAGCTCCTGCATCGCCATGGGGTTTTGAGCGCGTTTAAAGCAACTGCAGTTCCTATGAGACAAGGAATCGTGCATTGAGCCTCCTTGGGGTGGCTCAGCTGTGCCGTGCTGACAGAAGTTTCTGCCCATAGGGAGCGGCCTGTGCAAATCAATGGATATGGAAAGGAAGGGGGCGGGGCTGGACACCCAAGAATCCCTACAAAACTTGGAGCCAAGTCACAGAGCCCTAACTCAGGATTGAGATTTAAAAAAAAAAAAAAAAGTGTGCCATGGCTGGGACCATCAACATTCCCTAAAATCTCAAGTGCCGAACAAAGGCTTGGTTCCAATTTTTGGCACTATTGGTTGGTGGTAGACCCTTTAGGAGGTGGAGCATACTTGAAGGAAGTAGTCACTGCTCTAGCGAGAAATCCAAGGGAGTCTGTTTAAGGTTTGAGGGAGTTTGTTATGCTATAAACTGGGGAGAACAATTCATTAAACAGGATGGGGAAGATCATTGCAGAGTCCTGGAAGACTGATGTCTTGACCCACGCTGCTCCTGCCACGTGAGTCAGTCCACCCCATCCAAGCCCACAAGGGCCAGAAGGGGCGAGCGTGAGCGTACGTGCCCCTCAGGTCTTAAGCTAGCCCCAAGGCCATGCCCAAGGGGCTGGGGCCTCAAGGTCATAGGTGGAACAGGTACCCACCACAGCTCTCTTTTTGTCTAAATAAAGTACTAACTTAACACAAAACTGTATACAGTAGGAACGACCCTGGGATTAAGAGTCCCATGCATCTGGTTCTACGGGCTCTTCCAAGTGTTTTCTAGGTCCCTGGCTTCCAGCTCTGACCACCCCAGGCAACCATGCCCTGCACACTTACTGAATGGCCAGCGGCATGGCACACTTCCCATCTTGGCCCTGGTGCAGGCCAGCCAGCTCCATGACTTCCACCACATTGATGAACACCCTGGGAAGCTACAGGAAGCAGAGGCATGGGTTTCCTGAGTTTGAGGTAGGGGCGGGGTGAAGGGTGGGGGGTGGGGTGGGGGGTTGGAAGCCTGGAGGACAGACAGGTCTTCAATCTAACCTTGCCCTCCCTGATATTACCAGAGAAGAAATGGACGCCCAGGGAGGGGCCTATGTGATCGCACCGACTCTAGTGCCACACTTCATCAGGCAGGAAAGCAGAGACTCAGAGAAATCCCAGCGCTAATGAAAAACCACAGGGCCTGCCTTCAAACCCAGGCCTGCCGGCTCCAGTGTGAGCTCTGTGCTAGGTCACCATCCAGCTTCCAAGCCAGTCAGAAGCTGTCCTGCAGAGAACTGAGTACAACGTGCCTAGATGCACCCAAGGAGGGCCCCTCCACACACGGCAGCCGTGGGAAAGCAGGGTTGCGTGCGGGACCAGGGAACAGACTGCTCACAGTCCATTCCTACCTTCTCATAAAGGATGTCCAAGGCCTGCTGGATGTGCTTCACATACGCATGGGCTGAGTGGTTCTCCTGTAAAGGGAAAAGGAGGTTCTCTGTAGCTTTCTATTCTGGGAGGAAGAACCAGAGGGTGAACTGAGTGACTCCTGGCCCCAAGAGCCCTGCCTTCCTGAGAGACCTAGCGGCACCCTTTTTCATAAACATATGCTCTAAGGAGCAGAGCTGAAATTGTCTACATGAGGGGCATTTCCCCACACCACGGGTCCACAGGCAGCTCTGGGTAGCCTCTGGTTTCCAGTGAGTCCTACAGTCCAGGCCCCAGCAATATTGAAAGCCCTGTGGTGGGATATCTGTTCACTGTGTGGAAATGTATTGCTTTGATTGGTGTAATAGAAAGCTGAACGGCCAATAGGTAGGAAGACGTTAGGCGGGACTTCTGGGGACAGAGAGGTCTTCGGACAAAAAGGGCAGAGTTGCCAGCCACAGAGAGGACTCTGGGAAGAAGGAGGGAGTCACCAGCCCGAGGGAGAAGAAATAGGAGGTACAAGATGGAAGAGAGGCAACGCCCTGTGATAGAATGTAGATTAATATAGATGGGTTAATTTAAGTTATAAGAGCTAGTAAGGAACGAGCATAAGCTATAGGCCGAGCTTTCGTAATTAATTAGAAGTCTCCATGTTATTATTTGTAGGCTGGCTGTCCCAATGAAAAAAATATTATAAAGCTCTGGGGGTTAGGTCCCCAGTTCTGGGTAGTGAGGGAAAGGACTGAGGGAAGAGAGCTGAGCCTGTGTGAGGGAAGATAATCACACCAGGTTCTCTGTGATCCCCCAGGAGCTAAGAGCCGCCCGCCCACCCCCAACAGTGACTGTCTAACATTCTACAACATCTTCAGAGTCCTGGCAGCTACTTTTTCCTGGCCGAATAAAATACAGGATGTCCCCGGCTTAGAACAAGCTGTATTCTAGAAGGGACAGTTTGCAAAGGCTTGTAAGTCTGGACACGTTTCCCCACAGAGACACATCAGGAATGGGGTCAGCTCCCAGGCCAGCTGGCTGGGGTTGGCTGGTTAACTTATCACGGTCCTGAAGGACAGCGAGGACACTCTCAAGTGTGCGTCTATTTTTTTTTTTTCCAATTCCATTTAAAAGATTGTATTGCCTCCCCTTCCAAGAGAGGGCAGAATCCAAACAGGCACAAGACAGAGAATCACTGGCTACCTGGCTACCAGAAAGTGCCATCTGTATGCTCCAAAGGGACCCCCCCCCCCAGTGCATGAAGACTGGACCCTTCCAGACCTTTCTTCTGAGCGGAGAACCACTTAGGAAAAGCGAAGTCTCACTCTGTGTGAACCAGAGGCTGCCGGGATAGAATCAAGTTCCTGGAGCCCAGGCTAGTCTGACACTCTGAAGGGTGTATGTCAGAATCCAGGGTAAGGAGGAGGAGGCTGGGGGCCAGCCATTTCATTCTCGTGCCCCCCAGTGGGGCTAGTCAGTGGCTTACCGGGTTCTCACAGTAATGACACAGGTCGTTGCCCCCAATGAGGAGTGTCACCAGCTTCCAATCTTCCTCCAGGTTGATTGTCTGAGGGGACAGTTGCTGGTGAGACTAGCCATGCTATACGGTCAGCTGATGCTCAGGGATCTTTTTTGTATCACCCAGAGTATGAGGTGGTAACTCCTCTATTACTATGACGCCCTGAGATGATGGGAGCTGCCCCGTAAGAGTGTGTGTGTGTGTGTGTGTCTGCTCACACACAGGAGGCCGGCTACTTTCTCCCTTCAAATCCTCTTAAAATGCCAGAATGAGCCGGGCGGTGGTGGCGCACGCCTTTAATCCCAGCACTCAGGAGGCAGAGACAGGTGGATCTCTGTGAGTTCGAGGCCAACCCGGTCTACAGAGTGAGTTCCAGGAAAGGTGCAAAGCTACACAGAGAAACCCTGTCTCGAAAAACAAAAACAAAATGCCAGAATGGACATGTCTCACATTTCCCTAAGCTCTTGAAAGACCTCCTGGATTATCCTGCTCCTCAAATGTGATCTGAGGCGTTCAAAGGAGCTTGTGTCAAAAGATAGAGCCTGACTTTGTCTTCAGGCTCTATCAGGCTCTTAGGGCCTGAGTTCACGGAGGAAGAACCCAGCAGGGTC